>NC_054824.1:125113017-125420279 GCF_018345385.1 Vulpes lagopus | reverse complement strand
CACAGCGAGTTCTGGCTTTTAGGCAGTTTACCCCCCCCCCCCCCCTTTCTTTTCCTTTTCTGTTTTTCTTTGTTGATGTTGCAGCACATGGTGCAGGGAGGAAGTCGAAGTCCCTGAAACAGCCAGGAATCCTGAGTAATACCGCTAAGGAGCTGCAAATATAAAACGGGAGACTTCAAATAAAATAACACGCACTCTCAAACTCCCAGAGGGAACAAAAGAAAACGAAACAAGAACACACAAACTTGGGCTGTTCCGGTACATTCGCAAAGGTGGGAGAAGCGGGCGCGAGCGCGGGGGGGGGGGGGGGGGACCGCGGCCTCCGCCCTCCGGGGCCCGCAGGTGGCTCCAGGCCCGCACCCCGGACAACAATGGCCAGGATGGGCTCTGCCTGCGTCGCCCGTTCGCCGTCTGCCTCTACCCAGAAAAATAATCTATCCAGCGAGGATGACGGAACAGAGAAAGACGCGTGTGCCGGGCCACCGAGGAGGCGGTCTCCCCCCTCCCGATCTCTCATTCCCCATCGCGGTCCAACGAGGAACCTGCCAAGCATCAAGTTCCCGTGCAAGTTGTTTTATTTCCCGCAGCCCCTCCACCTGCCGGGCGGGGCTGCGCGCACCCCAGACTCCCCTCCGGCGACCCCCCGCGGGCTGCAGCAAAAAACCCGGGGTGCTCCGGCGGGGCGGGGGCGGGCGGCTGCCGGGGATCCGGCCGGCTACCGCCGCAGCTCAGGGGCCTCCGATTGGCCACGACGCGGGCGGGGAAGCTCGGCGGAGGCGGGAGGCGGGGGCGGGGGCGAGGGCGGCGGCGGCGGCGGCGGCGGGAGGGGAGAGGCGAGGAGGGAGGGCCGCGCAGCCTGGCAGCGCGTGCGGCGAGCGCGGGGAGAGCGGCGGCGGCGGCGGCGGCGGCGGCTCGCGTCGGTCGCGCTCAGGAGGCCGAGCGGGGTGCGCGGGCGGCGGCGGCGGCGGCGGCGGCGGGGGTGGGGCGGCGCGCGCGAGTGAGCGGCGCCGGGCAAGGAGCGGCGGGCGGGTGCCGGCGCGCAGGCAGCAGGGGCGGCCGCGGCGGCGGCAGCTGCGCGGGACGGAGCCGCGGCAGTAGCGGCCGCGCCGGCCCCCGGCCTCACCCCTGCGCGGCCCAGGCCGGAGAACAAGCCCCAACTGCCCCGGGGGCCCGGAAAGGGGGAGCCGGGAGGCGGCCGTCAGCCCGCACGCAGCGGAGGCGCGGGGCGGCGGGACTGCTGCCCTTTGTGGGCGCAGCGCGCCCGGCCCGGAGCGCCCTCCCCGCGCCGCTCTCCTCGGCATCCTGGTCCAGCCGAGCGGCCCTGGAGAGGGGACCCGGAGGAAGCAGAGCCGAGAGCCCGAAACCTCGCGTTGCGGAGCGCCCCGGGAGCGCCCAGCCGCGCCACGTCCACCTCCGCATCCTACACCGGCGAGGTCCCCGCCGCCTGCATCCCTCCCGGCTTCCGCTGCGCTTAGGGCCGGCGCCCAGCCGCCTGCGCTGCCACCGCGGCCGCCTCCACACCCGCGCGCTCTCTTCTTTCTCTCTCTTTCTCCCTCTCTCACACCCTCACCCGCACGCCCGCCCCCTCCCCCTCCCCCGCCCCGCCCCCGCCCCCTCCCCAGCTCCTTGATCTCTCGGTCTGTTTTATTACTCCTGGTGCGAGTCCCGCGGACTCCGCGGCCCGCTATTTGTCATCAGCTCGCTCTCCATTGGCGGGGAGCGGAGAGCAGCGGTGAAGGGGGTGGGGTGGGGAGGGGAAGGGAAGGGGGTGGAAACTGCCTGGAGCCGTCTCTCCGCGCCGCTGTTGGTGCTGCCGCTGCCGCCGCCGCCGCCGCCGCCGCCGCCGCCGCCTCCGGCTCCTCGCTCGGCCCCTCTCCGCCTCCATGTGCCGGATAGTGGGAGCGCCGCGGACCCTGCTGCCGCTGCTGGCGGCCCTGCTCCAGGTACGCGGCGGTCTCCGCCGGCCGGGCCGCGGGCGGGGTGGGGCGGGCGGCGCCGGGTCCCTTTGTTCCCCGCGCCGCTGCGGGGCCAGGCTGCGCACCCGGCAAGGGAGGTGCCGCACCGCGCGGCCGGGAGCTGCGCAGGCACGAGGCTCGGGTCGGGCGCAGGGGCAGGGCCGGCCGGGCCGGCGGGTCTCCCGCGCCGCTCCCGGCGGGTCCCGAAGGGACGGATCGCCGGCCGCCTCTGTTCTTCCTTCCGGGCCGGGCGAGCTTGCAGGGGGTGTCTCCAGGCAGCAGAAGGGTGAGGCAGGAGAGCTCCCAGGTTTTGCAGTTTTCTACGCTTCTCGCCCGTCGCTTTGCACTTTGCTCCAAAAAAAAAAAAAAATTTTTTTTTGTATTTTTTTTTTTTGTTTATTTCTGCAGGGATGGGTCGCGAGTTTGCAGTAGGAATTCTCACTCTGGTGTCTTAGTTACGGGACGTGCCTCCACCCCACCCCACCCCGGCACCCGCGCGCCTCCCGGTGCCCGAGGGCTCCACTGCCCTATTGTCTTTACCCCAGCCCAGAGTTGCCTCCTTTTCCTGCCCCCTTGCCCCCCGCCCCCTGTGTTCTGTGTCGGTCCCACCTGGAAGGAAACCTCGTCCCCTTGCGCCGGAGACTCTCTGCGGGCCGGGGCCTCCGCACCCGGCCCCTGGCCCCGCGTCCCCTGCTCCCGGCGGACGGGGCGAAGTTCCGTTACTCGGCTGCTATTCGTCTCCCTCTGTCCGCTCCGTCCCCTGCGTGCGTCCTCGGGGACGCCTTCGCGAGGAGCCTCCGCACTTTTCACGCCTTCGGGAGAGCGCCAGACAGCCTCTTCCCGGCATCTGGACCAGGAGGCTTCTCCGCGGCAGGAAGCACCTGCTCCAGGCAGGTCGCGGGCTCCCTGGCCCCTCGGCGCCACCGGCCCCCAGCCCGGCTGACCGCCCAACTTTCCCGCGGCGTCCGGCCGGAGGCTGCCCCGGGGCCCCTCCCGGCCGCCCACAGGGTCCCGGGAAGCCACGCGGGGCGCGCAGGGCGGGGGGGGGCGCGGGTCCCGAAGCTGCCCCCGCAGGCGATGGGGTTCTAAGGCGGCTGCAGGAGAGGGGCGTGTCCCCCCACCCCACCCCACCCCACCCCACCCCCGCAGCTGGTCAGGGTCTCCCGGGAAATCCGCCCGAGGGGCTCCCCCCGCGCACCCTTGCAGCTGGGGGGTGGCCAGCGGGTGGCAGCTCCGAAAAGTGCGGGCGAGGCTCGGAAGTGCCGCTGCGCCGGGGGCGGCCCGGGCAGGGACAGATGGTGCTGATCGCCCCCCTCCGTGGTCTTCACGGGTCAGGGCCTGGCGCGCTCCGGCCGCGGGGCGGGGGGTCGGCGCCCGCGGTCTCTCGCGCTTTCTCCGCCGCCCCCTAGAGGGGTGTGGGCCGGGGCCGCTGGAGCCCTGTCCATGGTGCGCGGCTCCTCGGCGCGCCCTGCCCGGCCCCGCGCGCTCTTCTCTTCCCCCGGGCCGTGCCCTCCCGCCGTCGGGCCCGGCGGCCGCCCGAGTCCCGTCTTTTCTGCTTTCTTGGGTTTCTCCTTTTGTTCTTTCGTCTCCCGCTGGTCTCCCTCCCCTTCCCCCACCCGCCAGTCCGCCCCCCTCGGCTCTCCCGACTCTGGGGTTTCAGAACTAGGAGACTGGACGTTTTCGGCCTCTGCAGTTTTGGGAAGTGGATGGAATTTCTTCTGGCTGGGGGAGGAGACCTGCCAGTCACTTGCTAACAAAAGTATCTCCTGTTATAAAACCGCCCTTTATTCTTGGAGTGCGCACTCCTCATTCTTTCACCTCCTGCCGCTTCATTTATTGTTTCTTCTTTTCAAATAGGACTTACTAAAGGGGGCTAGGCTGAAGGGGAAGAAGGGGGGAAAAAAAGAAAAGTACTAGAGTGGTTTGAAGTTTAGGGAGAAGGCAAGATGAACTTAAGAATCCTGTGGACATCAGACATTTTCCTTTTCCTTTTACACAAAGAACATGTCATAGATGAAGTCTTATTTTTAAAATCAAAAGCATTAATTTTGAACGTCTTTGAGTGGTCCTACTAATTTACAAACAACTTTCGATAAATGTTCAGAGTCTGAGGCCAGCAGTAGATGGTATGTTCACTAACTTTTCGATCTGAAAGTAAGTTTTAATTGAGTACTGTGCAGAGAAGGAAGGACAGGAGGCATTTGTTGGTAATTCATGCCGTGGGACTAAGTGTGGTACCACCGGAGCAGTCTCATTTTCTCTTAGTCATCTGCCTTGAAGTCAGGTGTGAATTTCATAAGTCATTTTCTTCTTTAAGCATGTACAAAAATAGCATTTATAAACGTCGACTAATGCGGTTGTCTTTACCATCCTATGATATTTCTCACTTTCTTCTAGATGGATGTTATGCTGACTTTTGTAAACACTCAGGAAAGGGGAAATTCTAACTTTGTCATCAAGTTGTTTGGCAGTCTCCTAATTCCTAGGTACAAGTTAAGCAATCACATTGAATGATTTGCAAGGTCATTAGGAGTGGAAGCAGAGCAGTTTATGCAACGTGAGTTTTAGGGTTAAATGCACCATGTGGATTGTACAACTGAGATTAGGAATGACTTTGTGCTAATGGCCTGCTTTACACACCAGAATAACAGAGATCTATCTGCAAGGTGAAAATGGCCCCTCTGCAGTCATCTGCTATTCAAGTCTAGTTTTTTTCTTTTTAAGGTCAGATAAGAAGACAAGAGTTTTAGGGAAGAGGATGAATAGTTTTTAGTAATAGATACAGAGCAACCTTTTTTTCTTCAGACCAGTTTAAGACAAATAATTAAGTATACAAAAGGACTATGCGTTTATGTATTCTCTGAAGTGTCCCTTGTTTTGCTTTGAACACTTTTTTTTTTTTTTATTTTGGGAGATTATTAGTTTGGTTGTTCTGTTACTTGGATTTACATAATTCTAGTCGATTTTGCACATTATGATATTCAGCTTTAAGATTTTCTCTGTTACTCTTCATTTTAACTCATTAGCATTGTCCTTTACACTAAAAACAAAAAAGTTAAATTTAAGCATTAGATTTCAAGGATCGAAGGATATCACAAAGTTAAGACAAACTTTCCTTTTAAATTATACAAATGACTTTCAAGGTCTTCAATAGATTATCAGGAAAAAAAACAAAAAAACAAAAACCACCAATTTTACTTCTACTGCCTACCCAGTAATTACTAGACTAGAAACCTGCTTTGTTTTTCTGGTTCACATGTTAATTGCATAATTCCATTGTTCTAGTTTAAATACACTCTGTATGGGTTATGAAGCATCAAAGACATCACCTTAATGTTTGTAGATACCCTGGATTCTTACTCTTACCACATAGGTCCTCCTTTCGACCCTGAGAAAGTATGAAAAAAAAATGCATAAACCGTATGTGATTTTCACCTGTTAGGTGTATGCATTTTGAAGAGATTAATATTCAACACATGAAATGTGTGAAAAGAAGCTTTATTTTACGGTGTAGGAAACCTTGGATGCAGTAATCATTTTAAGTATGAAATATTTATTTTCAGTGTTTGATTTTCATGTCTTTGTAACAACTTACTGTGAAAGTAAGGAGAGATAACATAGTTGATATTCACAGTTTATTCTACTTAGTGTCCATAGTTATACATATCTTTGCCCTTTTCTTATCTTGTGTCATGTGGTCATTACTCATAGATGGTGGTGCATTGCAAGCATATACTAGGTGTGATTTGAAAAATAATAATTTGTGCATGCATCCTAAAATATTTTATGGACACATTTAAAAATATATATATATGGATATACCTATGAGTATATATAGATATCTTCATATATGTATATCTATAGATATCTTCATATATATGATTTTAGGCCCCAATTGCAAGTTCAGAATTTACATACAGATTGTACTTTTTGACTTTCATACATTCTTGGAAGTCAGCTCTGACCAGTCTTCTAAAAGTTCAGACTGAGATTTTATTTAAAGAGGAAATTCTTTTTTGATTCTGTTTTTTTACATATAGGGACTAAAGTCTTCTTGGAGCAGATTATTTTGGTGACTGTGTATTGCACCAAACTGTCCTTAATTTCCCTTTTCACTAAAAATTTGCAATTCTTAAATCTGTTGTGCCTCATTAAGCTTTAGGGTTATTAATCGGGAAATGTCAAGACTTAAAGCAACAGTTAATCTTGCTTTAAAGTGCCTTAAAAAAAATCCTAAGTAACTCAGATCCCCATTCTGTTTTCAAAGGGATATTCTTAAGTTAGAAGAGTGATTTTTAAAGAAAAATCCTAGATGTTATTTAAGAAATGTAGTGTTTGTGTATATACTCTACCGTTTTGCCCAAGTTAACATTATTCAAATTTGTTCTTTTGGCTCAAATACAAAAAGTAATCAAGTTTAAGCACTGCACAGACTGGTGGTGAATTTTATCAACGATTTTAAAAATATGATAGATTTGGAATTTGGAATTTGTCATTTGAATATTTCTTATCTGCCATTAGTATACCTTCTAAAAGGACCTAAGCATTTTCAAGTTGTGTTAAGAACTATTTCAACTGAGTTGACATATAATTTGTATCAACAAATCATTATGCTTCCCATTTCTGTCTTTTCCTACCAAAAACTTATTTTTGTTTTAATTTTTTAGCAAATTATATCAGTTAATTTGAGCAGATGCTAGTCTTTGTATATTTAACTAAATGTAGATCCGTTTTAATTAAACAACCCTATTCATGCCAGGGAAGAGGTATGTACAGATAAATGTTTTAGTTTGAGCCGTATCTTCTGCATATATAAAGTGATGTCTTTAAAGTGGCCAGAAGGTGAATTCTAGAGCTTAATGGGACCTTTTAAAAGATTGGGATTTAAAGATTAAGATCTGTGTTACAACAGAGTTTTTAAAAGGAAAATTTGAGTTATAAATAAATGCTTTTCAGTTCTTATTTCTTGTTACTGTCTTTCATACTTCCTGCACTTCCTTGTCTGACCTTCCACTGTACTTAGAGCAATACCCAAGCCCCCTGGATTGCACTTATTTACACAACATGTATGTTCAGGATTGCTATCTACATATGTGTCTTCTACAACATTTATCACAGTTTGGCATGAAGTGTCAATTCAGTAATTAATTAGTACCTTTGTGTGTGCCATCCAAGGTGATTTGGGCACCAAAGGCGTAATAACTTTATTTTATGCAAATGAGCTGCTGTTAGGTAGTGTCAAGGGCAAGAACTAGTGTCAAGGGCAGGAAGCCTGGGGTTCTAATCTAGTGCAGATGTAGTTTACGCCTTTAAACTCTCATGACCTCATTTTCCTCAATAGTAAAATACTGGGTCCGGTTGGATTAGTAGATCTCTAGGGGACTTTCCAGTTCTGTGACTCTTGGGGCTGCTGAAAAATATCTCCCAAATGACTCCTTTTCAAAGACTTTGGAATGACTTTAATTTTTAACCTAAAATGCAAAGGTTTTCACATACTCAGAGTGGTAGAGTATCATTTTGAGGGTCATTAACAAGAGTTTATTATATATATGATAGGTTAAAAGTAGTCTGTATTTTCTATATGCTTGACTTCTAAAAATATTTTTTCCCCCCCATTGGCTATGCTGCTTTTACCACTAAAAGTAAACTATTTTTTGGGTTTGACCTAAAGGAAGAGGAATGTGGTACTACTAAGAATAAAAATTATTCCTTTTATTCCTTTTATACTTTCATGTTTCTTTGAAAGAAGATAGCTTCCATGAGAACCTTTGAATTGAATGATGTGGGTCAGCACTAAAAATATAGCCCATTGACTTAGTGAGTTATTTTTCTACAGATGTCTGTATTCATGTTGTACACGTGATTTATACATACATATATACATATATAAGGGTATGTGTTGGAAGTATTGTTTATAATTACAAAGGGTTGGATTAGTTGAACTCTGAATGTCCTTAGTA
Organism: Vulpes lagopus; assembly: GCF_018345385.1. Taxonomy (NCBI): domain Eukaryota; kingdom Metazoa; phylum Chordata; class Mammalia; order Carnivora; family Canidae; genus Vulpes; species Vulpes lagopus. The sequence continues at coordinate 125,412,364 of NC_054824.1, read as the reverse complement.
GGAGTTGATTTAGTAAATTATGTATAATATGCAGTCAGATATGAGAGCCCTTATTGAGTGGAATGAAGCATTTTAGTTCTAGTTCCAGGTCAAGAAAATAGTTGTTAAACCACCCAATTTTCATGCCATAGCCACGTACCTACAAGTGCTTCAAAGGACAGCAAATATGATCAGTGGGATTTCAAGGCTTCTGAATGAGGAGGAATTGGACAAAGACCACAGTGGAAGCTGTAATGAAAGAATAGAAAATCAAACAATATACAGATAGGATGAAGATGGCCTAAACGAACAGAACATCCTAAAGTTGTGTTGAGGACAACCTATAGTTGGCTGAGCTACAAGTAGGTCTAAAAAAGATTGGCTAATGGGTAGTTAAATAATAGATTAGTTTCCATGTTGTATATTAAAATGACTACACTGTACTGAGTTATTTGTGCCTGAGATTATATTAGTTGGTTAAACCATTGTGATATTTCTTACATTTTTTTGACTGAATATTTAATTTTTCATCTGTTCTGGAGGCAAAAATGTGGTCTAAATTGTAGTCTAAAGACCTTACTACTATCTTGAACTTGAGATCCAGAGGAATAGTTAGTGTAGCAATCAGATGTTCTGGTCTACTGCCTTGATTAAATAAATTGTTTAACTTGGGTTTTTCCCAAGTAGCATTGGGAAAATTAATTGTGTAATGCCTTTAAAACAGCTTGAGCTATTTAAAAGGAAGTGCTATTATAAATACAATATGGCAGTCATATAGAGAAGCGCTTGGAGACATGCTTGATCCATATGCCTACATATAACAAAAATAAATAAGTACTGGAGTAATAATATATACTCCTATTTATTGTGATTTTAACATTGGTTTGTGTGTTAACTTAAAAATTTACTTGACCATAGCATCCTTATATATATATTACAATTTTAATATTAGTTTTGTGTTAATTTAAAAACAATTTTTTGGGCAGCCTTGTTGGCACAGTGGTTTAGCACCGCCTGCAACCCAGAGTGTGATCCTGGAGACGGGGGATCAAGTCCCATATCCGGTTCCCTGCATGGAGCCTGCTTCTTCCTCTGCCTGTGTCTCTGCCTCTCTCTCTCTCTCTCTCTCTCTCTCTCTCTCTGTGTGTGTGTCTCTCATGAATAAATAAATAAAATCTTAAAAAAAAAATAAAAACAATTTTTTGCGTGACCATAATTGAAAATATTTATACCCAGATTCCCTCCTCCTCATTCTGATATATTATAATTTTCAGTGAATTAGTAAAAGGAATTATTTTAAAAAAAAAGTTAAGTAGAGGGGCATAGTTTAGAATATTATTCCAGAAATTACTGGAAATGAAAATGTGAAATGACCATTTTTTCCTCATTATTAAAATAAGTTTTGAGTTTATTTGACTTTCTTCTGTTGCATTAATGAAGTTTTTTTTAAGTCTTTTTATTTGCTTATTTTTTAAATAATCTCTGCACCCAATATGGGGCTCGAGACCCCAAGATCGAGAGTCACACACTCTACACCTTGAACCAGCAGGTGCACCTAGTTATTGAACTTTCCAATATGGGGCTCAGGACCCCAAGATCGAGAGTCACACACTCTACACCTTGAACCAGCAGGTGCACCTAGTTATTGAACTTTCCTAATACTGATTTCAGTAAGGATGGCCTTTTCAGTTTTAAGACATCTCACAATTTATTTTTATTGTCAGTAGGTCATTCATATAACTCACAAAAGCACACATACCAGAGAAAACCATTAAAACTTTAGATATTTGCTGCTACCTCCTCGAATCTTTTTTTTTTTTTTAAACTAATGTCTGGTAGTACTAAACCTTTACAATAAAATATTTTTAGTTTTAGTGAAGAAGACTAATATGTTATCTCCGTTAATTATTTCTGTAACCCTGTGAGATAGGGTTTTAGTGAGTAAAAATTCCCATTTTAGAGATGATGAAAGTGGAACTCGGTTTGAGTAGTTTTCCTGAGAATCCAGAGTAAAACTGTATCTGTCAGAGTAGATTGAGCCTGACTGTGCAAAGCACATGGTTTTCTCCCTCCCTCTACTGGCTGGGATCCTTTCAATACAATGGTACTCAAGGAATGAAGATTGCATTAGAAAGGAGTTTTGGTTCCTCTTTACTGAGTTGCTAAGGTATTTTTCTTTAAATAGTCAACTTCTGAGTTATCTTCTCTATTAATTTTGACCTTAAATATTTTGGCCTCTGAAGCCAAAATGTAGTGCTTGGTTAGGATTTTCACTCATTTTTAAAATATGTTAGAGAAAGAAGAAAATACCATAGAGAAATAATTCATAATCACTTTTATAATGTTCTCCAGGTTGTCTCAGTCAACAAATAATATGCTGATAAGTGCTCAAAAGTAATTTTTTTGTGTGAATCCTAGAACTTAAAATATTTTCTAAGAGCCTAGAGGCCCTCAGGCTGTGCATGTTTTTTGTTTTTTTGTTTTTCTTTTTTTGATACTGGTTTTTCAATGTTTTTTTCTGTGAAAATAAATTCAAGAGACTCTATTACCAAGTTTTGAAATACGTTTAGTGGCACATTTTCCATGTTTGAATCATCTGAATTACTTTTTCTCCCACAAATGAAATTATTTGGGGTCTTTTGAAATATATATGTCCACATCTCGAAAGGAACTACTAAAGCAGATTGATGTGAATGTTTTGCGGAGGGACTTCAGTACAGACATGGATTTGTTTGCTGAGGAGAAAGCCTAAAACTGTTTTGCTTGTAACTTGACCTGTTGTAACTGGGTGGATACAGTTGGCTTGACTATAATCTCCAACAAAATGTCTCTTGGTTGATTGGGAAGCTATTAAGTGAACTCTGAAATAAATGACTAAAAAGCCATTAATTTTACTAAGTTTAAAAGAGATATAATCCACTCCTTTTGCTTAACATAAGTCTTTAATAAACTAGAGACTGTGATCACTTAATTTTTTTTTTCTTTTGTTGTCTTAATTGGTTAACACAATGGGTTCAAAGTCTGAAGTTCATTCTTTATGGCTTTCTGGTCCAGTAAATCAAGGAAAAATGTGTTTCGTGTGGCCAAAGTATTAGCCTTATGCAGCTCCTTTGGCATCCACCCCCAGTAGAGTTCATTTGGTGCTAACATGTTCAAAATTAGCTTCTAATGTCCTGCTTCCCCAAATTGTACTTTAGGGAATTCAGAATTCAGATTTGATAAGACACCTAAACATACACACTCACAGTTTCTGGAACTACCCAATGCATGCAGGAAAGTGCAATCATAAGTGGATATCCTGCTGAATGTTCATATATTGAACCTCCTAACTGAATCAGCACCCAATCAAGACCTCCCCAGCACCGCATGAGTACCCTCCTCCAATTGTAACCATCCTCCAATGCTGAGGATTTGTTTGACTTCTAATACCATCTATTACTTTTGCTTATTCTTACGGAATCATTGTGCTTTATGGCATCACCTGCCATATTCCCTTTTATGTCTGACATCTTCCACTCAATTTTAGAGTTGTCCATGTATTTGTGTCATATGTATTATAATAGTCAGAAATTAGGAAAGATTCATGTTATAGAAATACCCAGAAATTAGGGAAGATGAAAACTGATTTTTTTTTTAAGATTTTATTTATTTATTCATGAGAAATGTCATGAGAGACACAGAGAGAAAGCAGAGACATAGGCAGAGGGAGGAGCAGGCGCCATGCAGGGAGCCTGATGAGGGACTTGATCCCAAGACTGCGGGATCACACCCTGAGCCAAAGGCAGATGCTCAACCGCTGAGCCACCCAGGTATCCCTAAAATACTGATTCCTTTTTTTTTTTTTTTAAAGAATGGAGTGATTATTTCACTGCAGCTAAAGTTTGCTTGAGTATTTATGGTTTATCAAGCCATGAAATAACACCTTTTGTGGGTTTTCCTACTCAGATTTTTTCTACTGTAGTTCTTCAATTTGGCAGTATTATTTAGCCAAAAACCAAAAAAACATTTAGAATGCAGTATGTTACTGCCTCTATCAGAAGGAGGATGGAGACAAAGAATTATATGTCTTTGATTTGAAGTCTTCAAGCAGAGGATTGGGTGTTAACGGATTCTAATCTTTTCAGTGATGCTTCTTAATACCTTCTCTGAGCTTACTAGTGACCCACTTCTCAATGAGGTCTTACCCAGATTTAATTTTAATTTAAAAAACTTTAAATGGAGGAGTTGTAATGCCATAAACTGCTAGCTTTCCAGCTGTTCAGTGCATCTTTGGGTACAGTTGACCCTCTTTTGTGTTTGTATAGTTTTTTTTTTTTTTTTTTTTTTGATCTGAGAGGTTGCCATCAAGTATGCAGAGTGCCATACAATTGTCCCAAGATCTTTCTTTTTAGAGACCCTTTCTCTCCATTTATATAATGGTGGTTTAGTAGACCAGATTCTAGATGGAGGATTCCATGCATAGTGATGAGGACTAAAGAATCAAATTCCAGCCCACCAAGGATTTGTTTGCTTCAGGGCAGCTCTAATTTATTTACATTCTTACACGTGTGGACTTTATTTTACACTATTTATAGAGATTGTACTTTTTGCATGGCCTCAGCTTATTGATAAATACTTTGTATTTCACTTGTGTTTCGCTCCAACCCATAAAAGTAATTGTTGACGTGCAGTGTTTGTGTTTTTGGCACTAAACTTTATTTGCAGTTCTGTCTTTTCTGTTTGACAAATACTAAGAACATTTGGGGAGAATATCATAATCATTGATTTAATTTACAAATCGATTTATGGTTAACTTCTTTGTAAATGAAACTGAGTTATCCATGATTTGATTTATCGTCCTCCCTTTATTTGAGACTGTCTCTATGGAGCTGTGTTTAAAAGGAGGGATACGGGATACTGGTATATTTACATGTAGATAACAATGGACGATCTGCTGGTAGCTTAAACCATTTTATGACCTAAATTAAAAAACGCATTTTTTAAAATAGTGAGGTTACTTTTTTTAGTATTTGCAATTATAATAGACTTTGTCATCTTATTTTTGAGATTGTCATCTTATTTTAATTTTAATTTTGTCAATTCTTATTCCTTATTTTCCTAAGTCTTGGTTATTCATAATTTTTTTTAAAGATTTTATTTATTTATTTATTCATGAGAGGTACAGGAAGAGAGGCAGAGACACAGGCAGAGGGAGAAGCAGGTTTCCCGTGGGGAGCCTGATGTGGGACTCGATCCCTGGACTCTGGGATCACGCCCCAAGCCAAAGGCAGATGCTCAACCACTGAGTCATTCAGGTGTCCTGGTTCTTCATAATTTAAAATACACACACACACACATTTTGTGTTCCTGGAATGCTACTCTGGTGGTTGTGCCAATATATAAATTGAGACCATCCACCTTCAAACACAGTCTTCCTAAACCTCATGCTGTATCAAATTGTATGTATCTGTGTATATTTTCACATTTAGATGTTTACTTATCTGAAATTTCTTTTTGTGTGTCGTTTGAGGGTAGGGAGTCTTGCTCAGTTTCTCCCACCAAGATTTTATACACATGGTACACATACACACCAGCATATGAGTGGTTGTCATTAGTCAAATGAAACTTCTTTTTTTCTGAGCAGAAATGCTCCCTTTATTAAGTTTAACATTTCTAGATTCTGGGTTCTTGTCCTTTTTTATTTTCCAGTTGTGCGGACTTGGTTACCTAGCGTGGCAGTGAGACATATTTGTTAAGATTGGGGTCTCTGGAGCTAGTTGACTTGTGTTTGTGCCTCAGTTCTGACACTTGGTTGTTATGTGCACTTGGACAACATGACATTTTTATGACACTATCTATCATAAGGTGATTATGAAAAGTAAATGGGTTAATATATATACATCACTTAGAAAAGTGCTTTTAGATGGTAAACAAAGTATATAAGCTCTTTAACTGAAGATTTGGTGGGCATATCGAGGGATAATTTAATTATTTGAATAAATTTGAGCTCTGGGCTGTTCAAAGCTTTGTTCTACATTCAGCGTTCTAGCCAGATTACTTGTAACCCTGTAAGGACTATCACCAGTGTCCCTTTGACCCCATTGGGAAGCCACAGTTGAAGGACACATATTTTAACATTCCTCTTTAAATTCTAGCAGATGTTGTCTAGGCTGATAAGATTAGGGAAAGAGGTTAATATATATGGAGTGTTATTCTGCTGGCAATTTGATTTGGGAATTACAGGTAATCGAACAGAAGCTATTCTGGTGTCTTCTAGGTCTGTCTCTTTGCTTCTGTGATTTAATTCTTTAATGTTCTGATATTGATGCAAGTGTGTGTGTGTGTGTGTGTGTGTGTGTGTGTGTGTGTGTGTGTGTGTTGAGACTAGCCTGGAACCAGAGTAACTTACTCCTTTCTGAATGCTTTTAACATGATGATGAGGAGGACCTAATAGACAGAAGGGAGTTGAAGATAATATAATGTTGGTTGATGCCAGCACAGAACCTGCAAAAACAGAGGGAAGATTCATTGTTCTTAGAGAAGCTGATGATTTATTGGCGATTCGATGCAGGAAATGTTACTTTTAACTGGGTTTCATCCTGCCCTAATAATAGCATTTTTGAGTAATTACTGTGTTCCAGGCACTGTTTTGAGTACTTTAAGTGTATTAACTCATTTAATTCACAAAAGATTATATTTGTTTTACATATGAGGACACCAAAGTACAGATAGTTTAAAACAATGTGCCCAAAGTGATTTTGTTAAGGGAAGGAACTGGGATTCAAATGCCAGCAGCCTGATGTCAGAGCCTGTGTTCTGGTTTGGTATTTATTTGAGTGCAGGGGGGAAAAATTAAGGCAGGATTGGCATCAGTTCTATCTTGTATATATATGAAGTTCAACCTTTTAAAAAATATTTTTTAATTGGAAAATGTGATACATGTGAGGGAATATATAAAACATATATGCACAGTGTAAAAAATAATAAAAGTGTATGGGACACCTGGGTGGCTCAGTGATTGAGCGTCTGCCTTCGGCCCAGGGCATGATCCTGGTCTGGGGATTGAATCTCACATCGGGCTCCCTATGAGGAGCCTGCTTCTCCCTCTGCCTGTGTCTCTGCTTCTGTCTGTGTCTCTTAGGAATAAATAAATAAAATCTTTTTAAAAAAAGTGTACAAATATGTCAGTGTAACTACTAGAAAGGTTAAGAAATGGAATATTGCCAGTACCTTGGAAGTCTCCAGAATATTGTTTCTATTTGCATTCCCCTTCCCCCTCCAGAGGTAACCACTATCTTCATTTTTCTAATTAATTATTTGTTGCTTGTCTTCATAGTGTTAACCATCTTTGTATATATTCCATATATATGGGGGGAGAGATGTGTTTATGTAAGTATATATGTATTATGCATTTATATATAAATGTGCCTTGCATATGTGTGTATTTATGTATACATATATATAATGTGTTTTTTGTGATTTGCTTCTTCTGCTTAGCATTCTGTCTGTGAGATTCATTCAGTTGAGTTGTGTAACTATAATTTGTTCGTTTTCACTGCTCTAGGGCATTGCATGCTATGAATATGGTAGCATTCACTTATTCAATTTGTTGTTGATGAGTTTGTGTGTGTGGCTTCAGAATTTTGCTACTATGAATATTCCTGTACTTGCCACCTGGGCATTAAGTGTCAGGGACACTCTAGGACTGCATTTCTCAAACTTGAGCTTGTGTAAGAATCGCCAGAAGGCCCGTTAAACATAGATTCCTGGCCCCACCCTCTGGGCTTCTGATTCAGTAAACCTGTGGTGGAAACTCAGAATGTGCATGTCTAGCAAGCTCCCAGGTGAAGGAATGCTGAACTGCTCTGGTATATGTACCAAGGAGTAGAATTGCTGAGTTGCAAACAGGAATGTTTTCCAAATTGGTCCACCAGCACCATGTACGTATTTCTGTTTTTCCATAATTTAAGCATATGTTGTAGCCAAACTTTAAAATTTTTAACAATCTCGTGGACTGCATAATGGTATCTCCTTGGTTTCAATTTGCACTCTCCTGGTTACAGATGAGTTGAAGATTGTTTTTATATGTATTTTGGCCTTTTTATCTTCCTTGAGGTGTCTGAATGAATGACGGATGACATTTGTAATTTGTCTATAGCTTCGCTTTACTGTTTATTGCCTATTCCTTTTGCCTAAAATTTTCAGTTGTGGCTTATGTGGTGTGTTGCTAAGGATTGAGCCTTCTTGAAAGCTGACTCATGTGATTAAATCTAATATTTGCTGAGTGCTTACTATGTGCCAGGCCAAGCCCTCCACCTGCATTGTCTCATGTAATCTCACATCAGCCCCCTGAGATAAGATAGGCATTATCATCACTATCCATTTTACAAATGTCTGACTGAAGCCTAGCTTAATGCATTCCCTTAAAGGCACACCTCTAGGAAGTGGCCATTGGGAACTTGAACAGGGTTTTGCCTTGCTGGTAACAACCAGTTCCTTGGAAGTCAGCAAGAGTATACACGGTGGGAGCAAAAGAAACTTGTCTGTTCTAGATCTTGAAAGATAGCAGCCTGGAGGAGGATTTAGACTTTATAATCCAGACTTTAAGGATCTCAGTTTCAGGGAGCATCTTTGGCCTTATGAATGGGAAAGTTTAATAGACTGAGCCAGAATTAGGATAACATGGAAGTAGGCAGTTTCTGTCACTAGCCACAGGGCCCCATGGTAGTGATTTTAAGAGATGCAGATAACTGATGAATGATTGACAGTTCTCTGAATGGCCTTATTTTTCCTGACCTCAACGTGGCTGGGCCCAGCACTGTAGTCACTGAGTAGTCCAGAGGTACACATGACTTTCTCTTCCTAGCACCTGGACTTCTGCAAGCACTTAAAGAGACTTGGATGTCTGCTCTTGGACCCTCTGTGGTCAGCCATCCTGGTGGCTTGTGGCTCTGCCAGTGTATATAGGATATATGGTATAAGGTATAAGGATGTTATGTAGTCTGGCTTCTTGTTGATCTTTGAGCCTTGGCCTTTGAGTATTAAGTAATATTGAGACTTTGTATGTAATTTGGGTGTCTTTGAAGAGACCTAATAAATAGTGCTGCTTATCCATCTAAGTTCTAGATAAAGAATAAAAGGGTCAGCAGAAAGAGAGTCAAAATACAACCTTTATTACTGATAAAGGTGAGAGTGGAGAACATGGATTAAATAAATTGGATCTCCAAATAATCCGTGCCCCCCCCCCCTTGCCTCCCATCTTCAGCAATGCTGGGTGAGGGCCAGCCTCCTACCTGGGGACCCTGCTCTTACATCTTCACCTGCAGCATGCTGATACCTGCACTGTATAGGCAGGCTGGCTCCCAGCATCAAAGAGGGGATGAAGATACTGAACTCTGCATGCACTTTTGTTTCAGAGGAAAATGCCAGAGAGGCTGACAGAGGTCCGGAGTGCTATTGCTAGTGTAGCTCCCTCTACCTGAAAGTAGGGAGTGAGGGTTCCCGTAAACCTTCCCCAGATTTTGGACTAACCATTGAATGTTCTTCACCACCAAGCTTGGGCTCATTCAGAAGTATGAAGACTGACCATGGCGGCGGGGTGGGGTGGGGGTAGGGGGGGAGATGGGCCTCTGTTAGGACTGACTTGCTTCCAACCTCATGAAGCCTTAGAAGATCAATGGTTTTACTTTTTAGAGTCCTCAAGCTTAATGCAGCATGCAAGTTGATCACAACAGTAGTTGCACAGCCTACAAAGTTAGAAGGCAAACCCATCTCGATCTCAGAAGATTTATCCTGGACGGAATTAGGACCCCAGGACCTGCCTCTGAGTGTCCCAGAGACCATAATAGAGAGCCCATGATATCTGAGGGAAAGACTCACAGTGGGCTGAGAAAACCTTCCGTTTAGCCTTACCTAAATGCTAATCAGGCTAAGCTTCTTGTCTGTAATCCATGACCTTTGAACTGAACACAAAGGTGAAAGGGGAAAGGAAGACTTAAAGATATTGAATATGATGGATGGAAGTCAGTGAAGACAGGGATTGCCACCATCGGATATTCCTGAACCTTGCACATAGGTGGCAGTATCCCAAATGCCAGGTTTCTCAGAGAAAAAGCAGAACGCCTGGGTGGATCCCCTCCCCTTGGGTGAGTACAAAGTGCTGAATATAACCTCCCACTAGGAGCCTCTCCCTGCTGGGTTTTGGTTTGCAACCAGCACATCAAAACCTGCCTCACCATTCCCTGTGAAGCCCCAGGAGACCATCAGCCTGGGGTTGTCACCAGCGTGGGCTGTGTCAGGTGGGTAGCTGTGGGACACCCTACCTTGGGAACAAGTGTTTTCAGGCTCTTGCCACTTGCTGTGAGGTTGCTTTAGCCAAAAAGGCCCTCTGCAAGGCAAGATTTCTCCATCTGAAAAGACCAGTCCAGATTGCTTGCTTGGAATAAGGTGGATCCCAGAGCCTGTGGACAAATTAAGAGCGTCCAGGGTATGGGTTTTTTTGCCTTTGAATGCAGAACAGACTTAGAGGCAGCCAATCCAGTGCTGCCCTCTAGACCTGTCAGTGATTTCAAGTGAGAACCTTGATAGGACTCTGGAATTCACTTTTAAAAATGGCAACTATTTACTTTGCTCAGTAGTCTTTAGGCAGTAGATGTTGAAATCTCCTTTTTCTGAGCCTCAACTGTCTCTGTGTATTCATTCAGCCTGGGGCCCATGGGCACCTCCAAAAGCTCTGAGCTGCCTCAGGCCTTTGCCAAGGGGCCAAAATGCAGTGGCCCTCCCGCAAAAGTGTTCATCATTTGGCTAAGGTCACCCCACGGGTCCTGCCTGTTTTCCGAGATCCCTGGCCTGCAGCCTCTCCTGAGGCCCACTGTCTGCTCTAGGCCCTACCTCTGTAAACAGCCACTTTCCTGGAGAATAACCACCATAAGTTGTGGTCACACATCAAGATCAAAATACCCTGTGGTTTAGGAATTAAAGCCTCTTGATGTTAAAAGCTACCTGCCCAACTATAAAAACCGGCCACACTGCACAATCAAGGCTGCAAACCACCAAGTTGAAAAACATACAGGCCATAGTAAAACATCCTTTCTTTCCTGTCCAGAGACCCAGTACCTCCAGGAGTATATTCTTCCCCAGTGTTGGGTATGCAGATAATATACCAAATGTGTCTCTGAAGGGGCCAATAAATAGGACCTCTCCTCCTGAACCAAGTTCTGAACCAAGTGAAATATAAGCCAACAGATCCAACAATTGGGAAAGGAGAATATCACCTGGTTCTGATAAAGGCTGGGCTTGAGGGTGTGGCTTTTGTCTGTTGCTAATGGGGAGCCCCAGGATTCCACAAACATGCGCACTCAGTTGTAGGCAGCTCTAGACACCCTCCCTCACCCCCCAAATGCTGCAGGAGATCTGCAAACTCCCAGCATGGAAAATGAGATCACCACACTTGTTTTCTGTGGGCCTGTGACTCCCCAGTGGGAGAAGTAGGGGACAAGGCTGGGCACCAGCTGCCCAGATCGTTCTTTTGAATTCAGTCTTCAGATGAGTTTGTTCTTCTCTCTAGGGCAGTAGTTCACAACCTTCTTGGCCTTAGGATCCTTTTAGACTCTTAAAAATTATTGAGTGCCCCAATGAGCTTTTGCAACATGGGTAGTATCTGTCGGTATTTAGCATATGAGAAATTAAACTGAGAAAAAACTATATTTAATTCACTTAAAAATACTAAACCCATTATATATGTAACATAAATACCAATTTAATAATTGAAAAATAGCTGTCTTTTCCAAGACAGAAAAGATAAATTAGTGGGAACAGTAGCACTGTGCATATATGTTTTTGTAAATCTCCTTAATGCTTGGCTTAATAGGAGACAGTTGGATTCCTGTTTCTGATGCTGCTTTAGCTCTGTTACAGTATCACACATCGCCTGGCCTCAGGAATATTCCACTTGACACTTGTGAGACATTGAGAGTGAAAAGACAAATAATGTCATTCTATTAGGAGAAGAGTTTTTGTTTTTTCAGATCTCCTGGAAAGATCTTGGGGACCTCCTAGTATTCCCCAGCACACACTTTGAGAACTGCCATTCAGGATAGGAGTGATTGGTGGAGAGGAAAGAGGTGGGAGTGTTAAGAGTTAACAGCATTCCTTCCACAAGAAAGGAGCTTTGGAGAGGAGAAGGCATTCCCCCTTATAGGTGACACAGTGGAACTGTCCAAATGCCAGCCTTAAATCACTCACCACGGCCTTGGGTGAGAAAAAATGCTGGTCTTCAGCCCCTGAGTTGAGACCGGAACTGATGATATTAGCTCTATAACCTCTGAGTTAGCATGCAGAGCTCCAGGGCTTCCTTCTTTATTGCTTAACCTATTGGAACACCACGGGGCAGGGTGCTGCTTGGGAAACGAGTTCAGGAATGACTTTGAACTCTGGTGTTATTGACAGTGTCCTATTCTCACTGTAGCACGTTTCTGGAAGCTGTGCTGTGAATGTTATTTTCTCACAAGAATAATGGTATAATTGGGTTGGCTTTATCTTATCAAGGACTTAGAATTAGATAAATCATCACTATGGCCAGCTATTCAGATTAAATCAGAGTTATGGAGACTGTAAACGTCTGTAACCATTTTTAAAAAGTGAAACCATTAAAAAGAAAAAAAGAAACCATGCTCTAGGTTTTATGAAATGGGCCTAATTATAGATGAACACAAGGGAGTCTGGAGTATGGGAAGCATGTGAAGAGATTACATACAATAATTATTTCTTCATCAATATTACCTACTGAAAATTCATATATTCGCTATATGTATTTGCTGATAACTTTCCATGTGTAGGGATACCTGGGTGGCTCAGTGGTTGAGTGCCTGCTTTCAGTTGAGGGTGTAATTCCGGGGTCTTTGGGATCGAGTCCTGCATGGGGCTCCCCACATGGAGCCTGCTTCTCCCTCTGCCTGTGTCTCTGCCTCTCTCTTTATGTCTCTCATGAATAAATAAATAAAATCTTAAAACGAATTTTTTCCATGTGTACTTTTAGAGGAGCATAAGGGAAGTGGAGGGGTTTTGAATTTGGATGCTTATTAATAAAACAAGATGTTTAGGGGGCTGGGTGGCTCAGTTGGTTAAGTGTCTGCCTTCAGCTCAGGTCATGATCCCAGGATCCTGGGATCGAGCTCAGCAGAGTGACTGCTTTATCCTGTCCCTCTGCCTGCCCCTCCCCCTGCTTGTGTTCTCTCTCTCTCTCTCTTTCTCCCCCCTGTCTCTGTCAAATAATAAATGAAATCTTAAAAAAAAAACCCAACAAGATGTTTATGCAAGTTTAAGCTGATATATCTTTCTCCCCAATTTTTCCCTAGTGTACAGAAACATTGGAATTATTTTAAACGGAGGTATTATATTAGATCACATTTATATGTGAGAATCATTTAAGGAAAAAAATTTACAATGGTAGCAGGTAGATTTGTCACTTGGTCTTTTTTTTTTTTTTTTTTTTAAAGATTTTCTTTAAAAATCATGAGATTTTTCATGAGAGACACAGAGACATAGGCAGAGGGAGAAGCAGGCTCCATGCAGGGAGCCTGATGTGGGACTCGATCCCAGGACCCTCAGATCATGACCTGAGCCAAAGGCAGACACTCAACCACTGAGCCACTCAGGCATCCCAATGATCTTAATTCATATAGGAGAAGTTCCAATGCTTAGCCCGTTAGGTAATATGTGTCACTGTGTTTGGATACTTTGTGATGTTTTTGTCCTTGGCCATGATAAGGATGGTCCCAAAAGCCATTTTGTGCTGGTTTGAATACCATCCCTAAATTGACTAGCTAAGTAACCGGGGCACTTTCCTTTCAGTATGCTTCCTTGCCTGAAAAATGGCACTATCACAGTACCTACCTCATAGAGTCATTGTAAAGATTATTGGGATACGATGCATGAAAGGTATGGGCATGCAGATCCTGGCACATGGTAACCACTCAATAAATATTAATAATCAGCCAGACTAAATGAACTTAGTTAGATGAATTACAAGTGGATTATAAACAAAGTGTGATGCTAAGTAATGTACTAGTTGATGACATTTTGAAAATTTTGTATAAGCCTACTGCAGTCTTGGGCCGCCTGGGTGGCTCAGCGGTTGAACATCTGCCTTGGGCTCAGGTCATGATCCCGGGGTCCTGGAATTGAGTCCCATATCAGGCTCCCTGCGGGGAGCCTGCTTCTCCCTCTGCCTGTGTCTCTGCCTCTCTCTCTCTCTCTCTCTGTGTGTGTGTGTTTCTCATGAATAAATAAATAAAATTTTAGTGTCCTTTAAAGGCAGAGACACAGGCAGAGGGAGAAGCAGGCTCCCCAGAGGGAGACTCGATCCCGGCATTCTGGGATCACGCCCTGAGCCAAAGGCAGATGCTCAACTGCTGAGCCATTCAGGTGTCCCTCTATTTTTTTTTTTTTTTTAAAGCTTATTGCAATCTCTGGTGAGTGTAATGAGTTGATGGGGCAAAATCAATGTAAGGCAGGATCGGTCATTTTTACTGAATTGCTGTAGGCACTTGTGGAGGTTTTACTGGCAGTTTAATTGCAGAACTGCTTGAGCCACAATCTCTAGATAGTGGTACACTTTCACAAGCCAAGTCAATGAATATCTATAGTGTTGTTGGCCATTAAGTTAAATCCACAACATTTATTGGTAAACTCTTGTCTGTATTTTGGGGTTGCACTCCACACAGCCTTGATGCCTAGGAAGACTCTTTTCACATGGCTGAGGAGATGGGTGGTGGCACACATCTCTCTGGACTTCACTTGATAGATGCTTGTACCCGGTCCCAAGCTTCGACACCCTAAACCACATTTTTGTATGCAGAACTCAGACTTTTTGTCCATCAAGCTGTTGTTTTATGGTGTGGTCCTCTGGCTTTTGAGTTCAGTTTCATCAGACTTGTAGGGTTTCTTGGCCAGCATCGATGCTATTACTTGACTTTTTGCCATTAAAGGAAATGAAAATCAGAAAAATTAAAGTACTGATACTAGAGATGTTCAAGGACTCATCCTAATAATATAATGGAGGCAAAGGTGGAAATTACCAGGTGAGTCACAGGGCGCAGTGTGTGGCCTCAGTGAGGGATTCCTTGCATCTAAGCTGGCTTAGACTGTATCATGAAGTCAAGAAAGAGTTAAAGAACCAGTTCAAAACACTGGGCTCTCCCTCCAGTGACGTACCTGGTCAAACAAAAATATCAAAGGGCAGGGTTAAACTTCACATTTCAAGCATGTTTCCAGGGATGTGAAATTCAAAGTGTCATCAGTGGCATGGCTGACAGAGAAAAATCTTTAAAGAGTGTCAGCAGCTCTTGAATAATCTTCTTACTGTAGCTTCCATCATCATGGATGGAATGCTGTGAAATGTAGAGGATCTGGCAAATGTAATTGTCTGGTGATAAAGTAGATTAAAAAAATGAAAAAAATTAGTCATGCAGACTTGGTCTTGAACAGTCCATTGTTTTATTACCATGTACCCCACTAACCACTTAAACAATGTCTTCACTAATTGTTTATTTTTGCTTATCGAATTTGAAGGACCTAACCACATAATAAAACTCTTACCATAGTTGTTCCTCTTCTTTTCCCAGCACTGTCCACCCCACAAGTACGCATCAGAGAAAGGATTCTACATGTGTTCTTTTGCACATGAATGAATTTTTATTTGTCACATTGTTGTTTTCTTTTTCCTTTTTTTTTTTTTTCCCTCAGAATTCCTACTTCATAAAATGCTTTAAAAATATTTCTCAGGTCCTCATGGAGCAAAGTGATAAAAGTCCCCATAACAGAAAAAAACAACAATATCATAATCATAGCTACCCCTTGCCTTGTGGTGAATCGGGTATTATCTTTGATAATACCTTTATATATGCTTCACAGCAATCCCATGAAGCTGGTATTCTAGTAGTAGTAGTGATGGTGGTAGTAGTAGCTGTAGTAGTATAGAAGAAGCAGCCGAGGCACAGGTGAACTTCCGTAGCTTGCTAAGTGCCCACAGGTTACACAGGGAGTGGAGACAGGATTTAAACCTAAGCAGGTTTGCTCCATTACTGCCTTTATTTCCATAAAAAGTAAGAGACAAACAAAACAAAAAAAAAAAAGAGAGGGGGAGGTTTTCAGCTTTGTTGTCTGCATTGGATAATCTGCTTCACAGAACTTAAATTGTTACTAGATTCTGACCATAGAGGATCTGGAAGGGGAAAAAAAAATGAAGAGATTGATGCTTTGGGGGAAAACATCCAATTGATTAAATTTGATAAGCAAGAGAGCCTAGGTTTTAGTTAGGCCTAGGTTTTAGTTAGGCAGAGCCAGAAAAAAAAGATAAAGTTTCCATTGGCTTTGGGCTGCTTTCAGATGTGAAATTTTTAGCCAACAATCATAGATAATCTTGATCACGAAGAAGATGAAGAGGCAAGGGATTGAACATCCACTGTGGCTCCCGTCGAATATTTAAAAGCTTGGATTTTGGAGTGACTTGGAGGAAATTGGAAAGCGGAGCCAGTGACCGAGGAGGACTATAAAAAAGAATCAAGATAATGAGGACCTGAAAGAGTAGCAAATTCAGGGCTTTAAAGCTCCCAATGTTGAGACCACAGACAAAATTTTAACGGAAACAGAAATGACGTCACTGCAAGCTCAGGACCGGAACAGATAGACTAATACTAACAGGCAGGCAGTATTCCTCAACTCCTATTACACTTTTGTCCTTTCTAGACAAGGAGGTCGATCTTCAGCAGGGGAAGAGTAGAGCAAATACTTGTAAGAGGAAATTGAAACTCAAGATAGGTGAACTGATTGTGCGAGAGCGCAGGGCGGCTCTGAATGAGTTCAGCTCCTCTGGCCAGCGTGAATTCCATCCTGGGGCCAAGCGGACTTCTGCTGCCTGCCTGTAATCTGAAGAATTGTGGAGAAGAAGGGCATCACTAAATGGATCAGGGATGGGATCATTTCCAATTAAAAGCCGAGCAAAAAACAAAATCCAAGAAAGTATAGTTTCCAGAGAAAAGAATAGAGAGCCCCATGCTGACCTGGGGCAAAATTCTGGAACCAGTAATTACAAAAAGGTGGCTTGCAGATTCAATTTTCACATGTACATGGTAGCTAGGCGACAGCAGGGGATTGTTAAAAGTGGAAAAAATAATTGTTCCTTTATTGCTTTTTGTTGCTCGGTTCTTAGACTGGAAGGCTAGGGCCGACAGGTATGCTGTGCCTGGAATCCAGGAAGGTTTCAGGAGGGAGGTGGGGGCTGGCCGTGTGGCCACTGCATGCCATGCAGGCACTTGTTTAGTGTACTGATTTATCCACCACATGTCTTGAAATTCTGTTTTAGTGAGTCGTGATTTAGACCCAGGATTCTGTAGTATAGGCTGGTGTTCCAGATTACTTGCTATTCTGGAGCAAGTTTGGGAATGCTGAGCCGTAGCAGACCCCCGTGAGTGGATTTATGTTGTCTTCCTAGTGTTGATACTATTACTGATGGCTAATGCATTGAATAACCACGTGCCAGACACTACCCCAAGTGCTCTACTCACATGATCTCATTTAATCCTCATCCCTGCCCAATGAGTAGGTGCTGCCTTTATGGTACCTCTTGTCCAAATGGGGAACTGTGACCTCTCTGAAGTCTCACAGACACTAAGTAATGGGGCCGGTTTCAAATTCGGGAAGTCTGGCACTTTGAAAGTTCACACTCCGCACCACTCAGCTGGTAGCCCCTCTTAAAAGCCCACCTTAAGGCTTCGTGTTGGCGGGAAGGGTGATGTCTGGGCATGAGTCACGCCCTGTCTTTAGTACCTGAGTAGCATTGTTATGTAGACATTGGGGTGTCTCAGAGTTTCTTGATGCAGAGAGCTGGGGCAGGGGGTGATGTGACTAAATCTGGGTGGAATTATTCATTTATCACGATCAAATCTGGGAAGGGTAAATGTAAATTGCTGCCCCTTGAGGCCCCAAATCAGCAAAGATCCTGGAAGCCATGACTTAATACTTATCTGGTAAGAAAAGATCAGGGTTGTTTGGGTTGTCTACAAGCTCCGTATAAATCAACGAGCCTTTGTCTACACTGTACCTTTTGCCTAGAATGCCCTTTCCTGCTTCCTCCTCTTTCTCCTGGCAAATTTTTAATCATCTTTAAAGACAGAGCCTAAATGTCACTTCGGCTATGGAGTCTTCTTTGATTTCTACAGGCAGATTTATCATCCCATTCTTTCTGCTTCTTTAGCACTTTGTTCCTGGTGTTATAATTTTGTGATTATCTTTCTTAGTTTGTGCCACCCAAGTTCACAGTCACTCAGCTGGAAACGTGGGGGAGGGCATCATTCCCTTCCTCCCTCCCTTCCACTCTGAATCCCTGCCCTTACTAAGCCTCTCAGCTTTAACTGTCTGCATACCGATACAATCTGCCGCCTCCTTGTTCCTGCAGCCCCTGTCCGATGCAAGTCTGTGTCCTGACACTCATACCCCAGCTGTCACTTGTCAGAACCCCCCCCCCCATTTTCCCACGAAGCATCAGAGACTTCTCTATCAAATACGATCTGCCTGTGCTTAAAATCTGTGCCTGACTCCTCACAGCCAACAGGATAACCCTAAGCCCGAAACCATTTATAATCTAACCCTGTCTGACTCTCCATCCTCAACTTTTGACTTCCTGCCTTGCTTCTTGGACTCCAGTGACACTGAACTCATTGTAATTCCCCAGGCAGTATGCTGTTTCTTGCCGCCTTGTTCCAGCTCAACAGTGACCGCCTGGCATGGCTTCCCACCACCCCACACCTCCTGACTACTCCTGGGTTCTGCATGGGAGGCCCCCGGACCCCTCTCCTGGGCTCTGTAGGTCTCTACCTCCTGGTTACCACTTCTATTGCAGCTACTTCTTTATTTTGCTCCCACATTGAGCCTTGAGCTTCTTATAAAGGCAGTGAGGGTATCTGGTTTTGTTTCCATTGGCAAATAGATCTCAGTACGAGTTTCTGGAAAGAAATTGTGTTATAATTATTTGTTCTCCTTGGAAAAATTGTAGAGTAAGTAACTTGCCCCTTCTTCTTTCTAGATGTGAGGTCTTGAGTATTTTACCACTCTTCTGAGTGAGAACCTGTTTGCTCATGTGTAAAATGAGAATAATTTCACCGCGCCCCCCCAAGGACTCTTGTGAGAATTAGTTGAGATAGGGATGTTTTATAAATCTTAGCATGACATTCCAGAGATTGTGGACTACAGCCCTGATGTCCATTCTTGTATGGTCAAGAATGACTTTCATGTTTTTAAAAATGCTTTTAGAAAGTCAAAAGAAGGATGTTTTTGCCACTTGAAAATTAGATGAAATTCAGATTTCAGTGTCTATAAATAAAATTTCATTTGAATGAATAGAGCCATGTTCATTCATTTCCCATTGTCTGTTACTGCTTTTGCATTGCAACAGCAGAACTCAGTTTCAACAGAGTTACTGTGGCTTGTCGAACCTCAAATATTTAGTATCTGGCCCTGTATAGAAAATTGTTTGCTGACCCCTACCTTATTCAAAAATTAGGAAAATGTGTGTGAGTCACAACCTTCCCCTTGTACCACAGAGTACTTTTTGAGGGAAAGGTTTCTTTCTTTAAACTTTTAGAACTTCATCCTGGGTCCACAGAGTGACCTGTTAATGTGGGGCAAGCCACAGTGGCATGGCTTTGGTTTTCTGAAAAGGAGGATGTTCCAATAAGAGTATGGTGGACTGTTTGAAAAGACAGTGAACTTCCCACTACTGGGGTAGTTAAAGGGTAGATGGACACCCAGTTTTCATGGGTTGCTAAGGAACAGGGTGTCTCACACTTGGTGCTATGACATTTTGGGCTGGATAAATCTCGGTGGTGGGTGCTGTCCTGTGTATTGTGTGTTGATTAGCAGCATCCCTGGCCTTCAGTCACTACAAGCCAGGAGTACCCCCTTCCCCAGCTGCAACAATCAAAAATGTGCCCATACATTTAATAATTTTTGGAGCCTGTTTAAAAAACACACACACACACACACACACATTATAGAATAGCAGCATGTTATGTGACAAATCCATTTTGTCTTGGGAAGAAGAATTTAGAAAAGTTTTATTTGTTAAAAGTGAGTATGGAAATCTCATAAAGTGGAACACCTGGTTGGCTCAGTGGTTGAGTGTCTGCCTTTGGCTCAGGTCATGATCCCAGGATCCTGGAATGGAGTTCTGTATCAGACTCCCCAGAGGGAGCCTGCTTCTCCCTCTGCCTATGTCTCTGCCTTTCTCTGTGTCTCTCATGAATAAATAAATAGAATCTTAAAAAAAGAGAGAAAATAAAATAAAGTAATATATGAATCCCATGGGTATTTAATGTTGGTAAAGCCAGTATGTGCTTTACCGACACGGTTTCGGAAATTCTCACAGCCACCTAATGCAGGTAGGCCCCCTTTCCTGATAAGCAGAGCAGAGAGGTTGAGCAAAGGATAACATGTTGAGGACAGGGCAGCTCGGGTGGCTCAGCGGTTTATCGCCTCCTTCAGCCCAGGGTGTGATCTTGGAGACCAGGGATCAAGTCCCACATCGGGCTCCCTGCATGGCTCCTGCTTCTCCCTCTGCCTGTGTCTCTGCCTTTCTCTCTCTGTGTGTCTCTCATGAATAAATAAAAACAATCTTAAAAAACAAAAACAAAAACAAAAACATGTTGAGGACAGAAATTCCCTCCACTGAAATAAGATAGAAACTCAGAAGTGAACATACCCAGTAAAATCCTGATGGACTTTATTTGGCCTTGAAATTCCATTCCTGTGAATTTGCATGAGGAACATGTTGTTGCTCATTCTTCCACCTTAGGGCAGATCCACTGGAAAACAAAACAGTAGCAGTAGAACTAAAGAGAAGGTTACAGTTTTCTGCTAGTTTTTAGACTTTATGGATCTCTGGGTGCTGATCCAGGTGCACGCTGCCTGAATGGCCATGTTGGAATGTGACCCCTGTCTACTGCATGCTGCCCCTCCAGAGCTCTGCTCCCACCTTTCCTCAATTGGAACCCTGCCATGGTCACCCTTTGCAGAAACCTGGGCTGGAGGTGAAGAGGCCGACTTCTAACCCGTCAGTGGGACACAGATTTACAACACATCGGTCCATTTTATATGGTGAACGGGGGAGTTCTCTTCAGTTGTTTTGGTTAGCTAAAAGCTTTTACTTTTCGAGTGCCTGCTGTTTGCCAGGCCCAGTACAAGCGCCTGGATATTTCCAGATGGCAAGAATCAAAGTAGCATCCAGTGTCCCAAATGTGATGGGTTTTGGAAGCCCTACCCCTTACTTCTTACTTATCCCCCCAAATTTTCTCTTTATTATGAAATACATAGTGTGTACAGGATAAATGAGGAATAATAATAATTTGTACCCATGTTCCTGTGCATATCTTCACATTTTACTGTACATTCTTTTTGAAAGAAAGGAATTATTACAAGTAAAATCAAAGCCGTCTGTACGACCCTTGATGCCTTTCCTATCTTGCCCTCCCCGGGGTTAGCTGCTGTCCTGTTTGGTGTTTATCACTACCTTGTGCGTTTTTATATTCTGCTCTATATGTGTCAGTAATTTCACGTCATCTTATAGACATCTTCATGCCTATACATAAAGTATTAAACTTTATAAAAATGAAGCCATCCATCATGCTTTTAATTTTTTTTGCAAGATTTAGGCTACAGAGTGCTTTGTCTAATAGTTTTGCATAAACAGATTTCTGAAATTAACCAAAAAATAATAGTCAGCCCTAGGTTGATTTATAATTGCATTTTCTCTTGCAGTGTTGCATGGATGTTAAAAAAAATGACTACTTGTTTGTTTGTTTGTTTGGTGATGGAACCCTGTGGATAAATGTAGCTCCAGTTCTTCCTTTCTAATGTATTGAGTGTTCCTTTTTTTTTTGGCAATGTGAAAATTTTGTTGGATGTTTAGGTAGTCTTCAGGTCCTGCTGTCATAACTGCTGCAATGAACATGTGAACATGCCCTGTGTATATTGACTGGAGCACCCATAGGCGTTTCCCCAGGATTATACCTAGCAGGTAGGCTAGGATAGATCCACATTCATCTTCACTAGAATTGTCCAAACTGCACTCCAGTTGTGCTTGTACCAACTTCCACTAACACCTACATGAGGGAGTGGATCCTTGACTTGCTACAGTCCTTTCTTGCACATAAGAGGCTTAAAACTATTATTTATATTCCCCAAATGAATGAGAACATACACTGTTTGTCCTTCTCCGATTGACTATGTTCTCATTCATTTGGGGAATATAAATAATAGTGAAAGGGAATATAAAGGAAGGGAGAAGAAATGTTGGGAAATATCAGGAAGGGAGACAGAACATAAAGACTCCTAACTCGGGGAAACGAACTAGGGGTGGTGGAGGGGGAGGAGGGCGGGTGTTGGAGGGGAATGGGTGACAGGCACTGAGGTGGACATTTGACGGGAAGAGCACTGGGTGTTTTTCTGTACGTTGGTAAATTGAACACCAATAAAAATTAATTAAAAAAAATAAAGCCTGGCATATTGGGAATGCACAAATAAATATTTTTGATTTTTTTAAAAAAAGAGGCTTAAAACTGTTTGCTAATTTAAAGCATCTGAACTATTATCTCACTGTTGTCCCGAATACTTTTTTGAGATTAAATACTGGGTAATATTTAACGAAGTTCAAATTTACTTTTTTCTTTATTTTCCTAGATCTGAAAAGAACAGTTTAAATATTAGATTAGTGTAGATTTTTGTGACTTTAGTATTTGCAAAACTTCTCATGCATAATCCAGGTAGTCTTTTAATTGTGAAGCTGTGTGTTATTGCTTTGACAACTGCTTTCAGTTCCTTTGCTTTCTGGGACTTCTTCCTCCTTCCCAATTTCTGATTCTCCACCACTGCGGATTGCTCCTAATGCTGGCCCCGCAGCTATGGCAGTCCCTCTGGCAGCCTCTGTGCCCTCTGCTTCCTCCTGTCTCTGGATGCCCATGAGGGCAGGGTGAAGTGGTCTATAATAATGTAAGCGCTGGACGAGTTCTGTTCAGTGCTGTGATGAGTCAGTAGGGCTGGAAGACAGTGACACTAACTTGGAGAGGTAAGTGGTTAGATGGCGCGTGGTAAGATTGAGTTCTTTCTTTCTTTCTTTCTTTCTTTCTTTCTTTCTTTCTTTCTTTCTTTCTTTCTTTCTTTCTTTCTTTCTTTCTTTCTTTCTTTTTTTGTATGATTGAGTTCTAATCACACTGGGTAGTTAGCTGTGTATGTGATAATAGGAAGACGGCAAGAAAGGCTTTCTAATTTTTAAGTATAAAAGAAAAACAGTTGTATTAATCTTTATTTATATTTTTAGTGTGTCCTCTTCAAATCAGAGAAATATATACTTTTGATTGATTGGTTTTACCTGGTAAAAAAAAATACTGTATATCGTGCAGTAAGTATATTGTAGTTTTGTCTTTTAATGAACAGGGTATATCAAAACAAACTTCGTAGCCAGAGAACTGGATGAGAGTATAAAAGTCTATATACTGGAATGCATACATTTTTCTTGAAAAGTTAAGTTGGCCATGGTAATCTGTGGAGCCTAAAAACTAGTTGACTGGCCCTTACCCCCAGATCCACTTGAAAATTTCTCAATCACAATGCCCATTTTAATGGAAATGTGCGGCCTTTAGAAGAACTTAGAATGTGTATTATTTAGATTTTACTGGACAAGACAAGTGGGATTTGTTTCTTCTACTCCAGTTATCAAAAAGATTAACCCTTTGCCCTCTACATTTTATTGTAACCGTTGGGAAACAATGGGGTTGTTTGTACAAGATAGCTGAAAAATTGAGGCTTTATGCCAAGTGGAATGTTTCTCAGTTGAAGGAGGTAGCAATCATTGCACACTTTTTTTTCTTGTGTTGCAGGCGTCTGTAGAGGCTTCTGGTGAAATCGCATTATGCAAGACTGGATTTCCTGAAGATGTTTACAGTGCAGTCTTGTCCCAAGATGTGCATGAAGGACAGCCTCTTCTCAATGGTACTATCTCAGAAGATATATTTGTACATACAGTGTCTTTGCTCTTGAAACAAATTAGCCATTAAAAAGTCTCTAAATCATCTCTACTGTATAACAAGTATGAATTTTTCACAATCAGTATAATGAGACTGTAGGGACTTTATTTTAGGATTACAGAAGAGCTTATGAATCTCTTATGTACATAATTGGAAGGCTCCTAATCTCTTGAAAACTTCAGATTTCTTCCATTTTTAATTTATAGTAGAAACCATTGTGTAATTAATTTTCAGTTTTTTCTGCATGTTTTACTAATTTGGAAGATATTTGCCAAATATCTGATTCTAACGGTTTTAGAAATTATTTACAGCAAAAATCCACTTAATATTTTCAATTTAAAAAATGAAGAAATTACTATGATATTATCTTTGATAAAACATATCAAACTTTAGTAATAGGTAAATTATAATGAATGACTTAGCAGGTTAAGTCTTGAGGCAAGAGCATGAGACCATATTTTCCTTATGACATCATTTATAGAAATTATTAGATTGTTAATTTAGTTGTTAACATATGTGAATATCAAATACAGACACATCTCCTATTTAAATGTGGATCAAGTTCATTGAGGTAATCATGCCAGTAAGTCTAGATGAAATCTGAAATAGAACTCAGAGTATCCTAAGCAAAATAGAAAGCCCCTTCTTTTATCTCTAATTGAATGCAAATAAAATTTTGGTTAGTAGTATTTTCATGGACTTATTTATCATTACAGAAAATGTCATTGAAATGTGAAAGCAGGAAGAATTGATTAGTGAGTTGTATTTAGATTGTTATTCCCCACAAATCGTGCATATCTCTAAGGCTGTTTTAGAGAGCTCCTTTTAGAAAATCCGTGCAGCCTCAGCTAATTAATTTACACAGGGCTCTACCACACAGCCTTAATTGAAGTGTCTCTGCAGTACTGACAAACCTTAGTGGTATAATACTTAAGAATACCATAGACAGAGGACTTTGAAATGTAAATGGGCTCTTAGCTACTAAGGTTCTTTAGTGCAAGATTATCATTTTATTTTCATTTCTATTCTAATTGTGATTTGCTTATACCTATGTGTTCTTCCTGAAGTTGTTTTTTTTTTTTTTTAAAGACATCTTTGTGCCCTTGCCTTAAAACATGGTATTTTAATGAGTAAATGTTAAATTAGTCTGTCTCCACACTGAATTCCTCATCTAGTGGGTAATGGTTGACATGATAGAGGTATAATTCAAATCAAAAGTGTAGATTCTGTTTAACTTACTGTGAGTCTTGGAGTTCTTCTGCACGTTTGTCATTTTCTTTAAATCTGTGAATTATTGTGAGGTTTCCTAGGACCTATGTGACCAGTGAATATTATTTGAGTACTGAAAAAGATGTATCAATAATGCTTCTCTAGAATAACTCAGAGAAAATATGTCAGTGGGATTTGTTGCATTTTTGCAATTTATTTCTGAGATTCATTTTTAAATGGATAATTCATTCTCCTAGTCTCTTTTCCTAAAAGCTCTTTACAAATCAACACGTGGCCTATCATTAGAAACCACTGATTTAAGATGAAGTACACTGGCATGTTGAATGGTTTTGAAAATGAAAGCCTGTTTTCTAATTATTAGGTAATGCCGGAAAGAGTAGAAATTGGGCATAGTTGCTTGCCAGGGCCTTTTCAGTATAACCTAGAAACTGGGATTTTGCTAGTGCTGTAAATGTGAAAGATTCAAACTACTTTTAACTTTGTGCTCTACCTATCATCGAGAGAAGTGCGTATCATAGTCTCTGATAGAACTTAGATGCTTTGGTATGCCTAATTGTTACCTTGTTTATCATTACGCTTTCTTTTTTTCAAACCATTTCTCTCTGCCACACCATTACTTTTCTCTTTATCATTCATAGAATATGCTAAAGGATGCCAGCGCCTGAAAGCTTAAAATATAAAGTTCAAAATATTGATTAGTAGAAAAAAAATGTCTTTGGGTGAGGAAGAAAACTTATTACACAGGCTTTTGTGAAATATCCACTTTTTTAAAAAGATTTTATTTATTCTTGAGAGACACAGAGAGAGAGAGAGAGAGAAAGAAAGAGAGAGAGAGGCAGAGACACAGGCAGAGGGAGAAGCAGGCTCCATACAGGGAGCCCGACATGGGACTCGATCCTGGGTCTCCAGGATCATGCCCTGGGCCGAAGGTGGCGCTGAACCACTGAGCCACCAAGGCTGCCCTCCACTTTTTTTTTTTAAGAGTGTTTTCGCCAGTTATATTTCCTTTGGAGAATTGTTACTTAGAAGGATTATATAGGGCAACCCTGGTGGCCCAGTGATTTAGCTCCTGCCTTTGGCCCAGGGCATGATCCTGGAGACCCGGGATCAAGTCCCATGTCAGGCTCCCTGCATGGAGCCTGCTTTTCCCTCTGCCCGTGTCTCTGCCTCTCATTCTCTCTCTGTGCCTCTCATGAATAAATAAATAAATAATTAATAAAATCTTAAAAAAAAGGATTATATATTTTTGCCTCTTATATCTTTTTGGAGTTTTTAGTGGGCTATTAACCCAAAGGTGCATCTGTCCACTGAACCCAAATATTATGCCATGACTATGTTCATGAGTTCTGTGCACTGTAGTAAGTTCATTTACCTTGCATATACTAAATCTAGAAGGGATCTATTGTTAGGCACTTTTGTCAGGTTTTGTGATTTATGGTGTTTAAGGAAAGAATTATACATGAGACATATACAGTAATTCTCTAAGGCATTTGCCTAATGGCATGTTCTACTGTATTTTTTAAAATATTTTATTTATTTATTCATGAGAAACAAAGAGACATAGGCAGAGGGAGAAGCAGACTCCCTACGGGGAGCCTGATACAGGACTTGATCCCAGGACCAGTGGATCATGAACTGAGCTGAAGGCAGCCACTCAACCACTGAGCCACCCAGGTGCCCCAAGTTCTACTGTATTAAAGTTTACTTTAGGGTCTATAAACACCCATTGAAATCGTAATTCCATTACTCTTGATGTTTCCTCTGATTTCTCATTGATGACGTTTGGGGTTAGGGGAGCCCAACAATATATTTAGTATGGTTTCAGAAGGTACATCCCTGGCACACTAGTCCTTGTACTGAACTTGGACATTTTCGTGTAGAGGTGTCATGAATGATGATAATTTTTCAAAAAATAAAACAACATGATCTTCGTGAAAGTGCTTGGATAACATCAAGCATTAGATGAAAATATAACTTGGTATTGGTCATGTTAGTGAAGCCAAGTAGAAGACGCATAAAAATGTCAAAGCTGGGCTGTAGTGTGGAGAGCATCTTTTCCTCCCATCTGTCTTTTGTGTTTTGCTGTTGTGATGAATTTTATAAAAAGACCCAATGAACTACTTCTGTCCTTCCAGTTTCTCTTCCGGGTGTCATCGGTATGTCATCTATAACATCATAAATAAAAATGTATTCTACGATCAACCTTTACATTGCATGTGATACCATGTTGAATATTTCCACTCTTTTGAGAATAGTTCAGTATTAAAAAATGTCCATATAGACCTTTGTTCCATTTTGTTAGCAGAACCAGATTTTCTTAACTGGGCCTCTATTTTTGCACTTCCAGGTTGTTTCCAATTTTTCTCTCTTACATATAGTGCTGCTATGGAGATGCTTTTTTAGAGAACTTTGATTTTTCTTTAGGGATATTTTTTGGAGAGTTTATGCTCAAAAGTAGAATTACTAGGCCAAAGGGAACTTAAACTATTGACAGTAATTTTTTTTTTAACATTTTTGTAGGACACTTCTTTCCAAGGCTAAAAGTATGTTAGTTCTTTTCTACATCTTCATGGCCATTTAATTCTGTAATTTTTTCATTTTTCTATTTCCCCTCAAGTGAAAAACATTCCTTTTTTTATCCTGTGGTATTCTCTGTGTTTGCCTTTATAAGTTAGGATCAATTGTAATATGTTGGGATACTCATTTTTACCTTGTATTTTTCTGTTCCACTTGAAAAGTATTTATACCACCTCCCCTAATTTAGCAGATAAGCAAATTGACGCCTAGGGAGATTATAGGCTTTTCCCATGATTATACAGCTCATTAGATGGGTAGCTGAGGATCTGGGGTTAAAATCCAGGTTTTCTTTTTTCTTTTTTAAAGATTTTATTTATTTGAGGGAGAAAGAGAGAGAGAGAGAGGGCACAAGTGGGGGACAGAGGCAGAAGGAGAGGGAAAAGCAGACTCCCCACTGAGCAGGAGCCCCACATGGGGCTCCATCAATTGCAGAACCCTGAGATCATGACCTGAGCAGAAGGCAGATGCTTAACCGACTGAGCCACTCTGGTGCCCCAGAACTTGGGTTTTCTGATTCCTAATTTAATTCTGGTGATAGTGATGATTAAAATGCAGAATAAAATGTTATGGCATAACCCAGGAAAGAGTGAGAGCTAACAACTGGCCAGGTGTCTTGTGACAAGTTCATCTTAGAGCCGGTCTTCTATATTCCCACTTCACACCATAACTTGTGTGTTACTAGACATGCTTGGGAATTGGTAACAACAAGGAAAGCAGAGCTCCCTATAATTAAAAAAAGACGTTTCAATTATTGTCACCACTCATATTTTGTGCATACTTGTTTACAAGCAGAAAAATTTAGGACTTTGAAAAATAATATTTAGCTTTTAGTATTTATCTTCTACTCCGCTGAACTAGAAAAATCTCTTGGGGTAGCATATTACCTGAAAATAAAATAACTGCGATCATAAATTTTCATTTTGTCACCAGCAGTGTATCTGACACTATGAAATAACAACCACACCGTGACATTGCAGAGAAGATCCACGCTGTTTTTAGGGTGGAAGTCAAGAGTGATTTTCCTGTATGTTGAGCATTGGTGGTCTGCGTGCTTTAGACATTTCACTAAGTAAACTCCTCCGACTCTGGTCAACATAAATAGCAACCTGCAATTACCAAGAATATTTTCAGTAATCCATTTATACTCACCAACTCTGGGCAGGACATGATGATTATTTTCAACTGGAGGGAATTTGATTTAGATTAGTTTACTTACTGATTGAGGCTTGTCTGCATTCACAAGCTCTGAGGAAGCTGTAGTGTATGGTATCTTTAGATGACAGTACTAAAATATTTTTTTATTACTTTAGCAGGACTTTACAACTGCACTACTTTTTTTTTTAACTGCACTACTTTTTAAATAAATATGAGTACTTTTGTATATGTGTTATTGAATTGGGAAGCCATCTTTAAGTAGCTGACTGTATTTGTGACTTCTATTAAATTGTGAAAACCTGGTTTTGCTTTAATGTTTTTTTAATTTAGACATGTATTTTTTGTTATTTTTTTTTGTTATTGAATGTGTAAATGTTTTTAAATATTTGAAAGGCAAGTTTATAAACATCTTGTTTCTAAAGTTGGCTAGCCACTTGAACTTTACTGATTTCCAATGATTGTGGGAAGAGGACCAAGTACTGGGATTGTTCTCTTGGATATTATGATTAGCTCTAAGGAGTTACAAATGAAATACAGCCATGTGGATTCTCAGGGGTAGAGACCTTGTTTTAATATTGCGTGGCAGTTTTTTTTTTTTTTTAAGAGCAATTAAGGATGTAATAAGATCAACGTAAGAACTAAGAAATTTCATCCTTGTTTTCATCGTATCATTTAGACTTTATTTAATACCTGGAATTTTTTATATCCCTTTTGATGTATTTTAGGTCCATCTTTTTTAATGCAATGCTGCAAACCAAGATAAGCCAGCTTGAGTGGTCACTTTTTTTTTTCTTAGTCCTTTAACAGCTATTTATAGCCTTCAGTGATTTGAAGTAGGTAAGGCCTGCTCTCTCACAAACTCACAACCAGTCTGTGTTAAAGAAAGTAAGTCACCATTCGCATAGGCAAACATATTAGCAAGCAGGCAGTCAAGTGGTTTAAAATCTGTCCTTCTAAGATCAGAGAGCCCATTTCTTATGGTCCCTTAGGTTCTCTAGTAAGCGTCTAGTAGGGAGTAAAAAATAGACACAGCAAATACATGGGATTTACTGTGTGTTAGATGCTGTAAATGCTATGGAGAAAAATAATGCAGAGAAGGGAAATAGGGAGAATGTGTGGTTCAGCATTTTAAATAGTATGCTTAGGGGAGGCATCACTGCATAAGAGATATTTGAGTAAGAACTGATGTTGGAGGAGATGGTCCAAGAGCTATAGATATCTGAGGGAAGAGCATTCAAAATAGAGCAAACATCAAGTGCAAGGGCCCTGAGGCTTCTAGGAGTGTGTCTGGAATGTTGAAGGAGCAGCAAGGAGCCTGGTATGATCTGTGTGGAGAGAAGAAGGGACAGATTAGTCAGGGATGACGTCAGGTGAGGTAAGAGCAATAATAGGCCACGTTGTGTGGGGCCTTGTAAGGACTTTGGCTTTCACTATGAGGAGGTAAAAAGTTATTAGAGGGCTTTCACAGAGGAAAGACACGATCAGGCTTTCAGAACAGTATCATTCTCGCAATTGTGTTCAGGAAAAACAAATGGGATAAGAGGGGACCAGGAGACCACTTAGGAGACTAGTGATGATGTCAGTGAGAATATATGGCAGCTTGGACCGATGTGGTAGCAGTAGAGGTAGGAGAAGAGTTGGATGCTGAATAGTTTTAAAAATAATTTATGGACATGAAATTCACATAATATAAATGTAACCATTTTAAAGTGAACCATTCAATGGAATTTAGTACATTTCAGTGTTTTACAACCACCACCTCTATTTCCATATCATTTTCATCATTTCAAAGTAAAACCCCTTATCCATAAAGCATTTTCTCCCAAACTGTCTCCCTCCACCCAGTCCCATAAACCTTTTGTATCTGGCTTCGTTCACTTAGCATAATGTTCTGGAGGTTCATCCACTTTGTAGCATGTCAATACATCATTCCTTGTTATGGCCAAATAGGAATCCATTGTATGTACGTATGTATGTACATGGTTTAAAAATTGTCTGTGAACTATTTACTTCTTCATTGGTTTATGAACATTGGGATGTTTTCACTTCTTGGCTGTTGTTAATAGAGCTGATATGAACATCTGTATACATACAATTTTTGAGTACCTATTTTCAGTTCTTTGGGGCATATCCCTGGGAGTAGGACTGCAGGGTCATATAGTAATTCTACATTTAACTTTTGGAGGAACTGCCAAACTGCTTTACATAGCAGCTGCACCATTTTGCATGCCCAGTAGCAATATACAAGGATTCCAGTTTCTCCACATCCTCACCAAAACTTGTTATTTTCCATTTTTTTGATTGTAGCCATCCTAGTGGATGCAAAGTGATACCTCTTTGTGGTTTTGATTTGTATTTCCCTAATGATTGCTGATATTGAGTATTTTTTTCATATGTATCATTTGTGTCTCTTTTCCAGAGGAATGTCTGTTCAAGTCCTTTGCCCATTTTTAAATTGGATTGTTTGTTTTTTGTCTTTCCTTTGTTGGAGTTTCTTATATATTCTGGATGCTAGACCCTCAACATGTACATGATTGGCAAATATTTTCTTCCATTCTCTAGGTTGTGTTTTCACCTTCTTGATCATGTCCGTTTATGCACAAAAGTTTTTAACTTTGATGAAGGCCAATTTATCTGTGTTTTTCTCTTGTCGCTCTTGCTTTTGGTGTTGTATCTTAAGAATCCATTGCAAAATCCAAGGTCATGAAGGTTTACTCCATTGTTTCTTCTAAGATTTGTATGGTTTTAACACATATATATATATATATATAGGTCATTGACCCATTTTGAGTTAATTCTGGTATATGGTGTGAGATCGAAGTTCTAGTATATTCTCTGAGTCTGTTTTAACAATAGAGCTGATAGGGTTTGATGGCTTGGATGGATGGTGTGTAAACAGAGTCAAGGATGACTCTTAGATGTTTTGTCTGAACGCTGGGAAGGATGTTAGTCACTGTGATGGCAAAGCTCAGGAACTTGGTTTGAAACTGTGGAGATGAATACCAGAGATGTCAAAGGGACATTTAAATACAGGTTTGGGGTTCAGTGGAGTAAGCTGGGCTGCCGAATGGGGAGTGCTAAGTGTATAAACAGTAAGTAGAACCAGGATCTAGGCTGAAATCACTAAAGAGCCCAGTGTGAGGAAGAGAAAACCAACGAAAGTAAAGAAAAGGTTTCATATCAAGAATTTGAGCACTCCAGTGTTAGGAAGTCAGGATTAAGGGGTGAAGTAGAGACTGAGAAAGAGTGGCCAGGGAGGTAGGATAAAAATCAGTAAGTGTGATGTCTTCAAAAGCATGTGAAGTAATGTGTTAAAGGGAGGGCATGATCATCTGTGCCAGATGCTGCTGTGGAGGATCAACTCAAATGAGGACTGGGAGTACACCACTGGTAGCGCAACATGGAGTAACTAGTGTCATTGATTTGAGTGTGTTCAACAGTCAGGTGGAGGCGGGAAGCTGAATACAGATTGAGTTTTACTTTAAAAGGAAGAGAGAAGTTGGGTGGTTATTGGAGAGAGAAGCAGGGTTAATCGAGGATATTTTTTTAAGAAAGGAGTGATGGGTTTGCATGATGACGGCACAGACTCGAGTGGGGGATGGTGATGGTGCTGAAGAGAGGAGCTAATTGCTATGACAATGTCACAGAGCCGACTAGAGAAATGAGATCAAGTGGGACTTAGAAACCTGTATTTATGACAAACTCCACAGATGTTTCTATGTACCTGCATTTTGGAACCACTCTTTAACACATTTTGTTGAGTCACTCCTAAAATGGTTTAAAATCCTTCATTTCAGCTTGATGATTTCATGTCAGCAGAAGGTTTGCTCTACAGAAATGGCAGATAGGATAAAAATGAAACCCTTGTGGTGTTCGATGATGTAAACAGTGTTTTCATTGCTGTAGCATCCTTGACAGATGGTTATCCAGTTTCTGCAAGAATACCACTGCTGTTCCCTTCCCCCAAATGAGGAGGAGATCACTCCCTTACAAAGTCTGCTCCGTCTTTGGAGAGCTCTAACTGTTAAAAAGTGGTTTCTTAAAAAGTTTAACTGGAGCATATGTTCCTAAAATTTTTACCCACTGGTGCCTGTCTAATCTTTTGGCACCATACAGAACAGCAAGTATATTCTCTTATGCTCTGAGGTCATTCATTTCATCATTTTTCATTCAACAAGTATTTCTGAGCATTTGTTATATGTCAGGCCTTTTTCCAGGAACAGGCAGTGGTGGTCAACAAGACAGCCGAAACCCCTATAGTAGGAACTTAACATGTAGAGGTCTTTCACAAACCTGAACACCATCACCTTGGTTCCTTGAATCTTCTCTGCCACAGCTAAACATCAAGTGGTCTCTTAGGTGGTGTTTGAACATTCTGGTCTGCTCCGTCTTTTCAGTAGAGGAAACTGAGGTTCCCTCCACCACCAACCTCATACCTTCTGTGTCCTGCCCAGGCGGCAAGGGCATTCCTGCTTTCGGTATGGATGCGGCCCTTCTAGCGCAGCCCAGAGTGAACTTGGCATTGTTTCCCGCTGCATCATTCTGTTGGCCTCTATGAAGACTGTAGTTCACTAAAACTCCTGGGTGTTTTTCAGATGAACTGCGTACCATCTTGCACTTGTAAAATTGATTTTTGAACTCAAATGTTAGACCTGTAAGTTGATTCTTTTTTCAAAAAGGCCCTCATTTCAACATCATCTGGAGACCCCACTGGCAACCCAAACACATAGTAGCCTCAGAAATCAATGCCAGTACTTACTTTAAATCCTCATTTGAACAAAGGGTGTACGGTAACATCTACAAGTTTTAGATGACAAAAGCTGCCAAATCGATGGAGTAAACTATACACACACACACACACACACACACACACACACACACTTTAAATTATTAAATGACCAAAAGGGGGTTAATGAGTTTCAGCCTACAGCAACCTCAAGAGACATGATAAAACTGTATTTCAGTTCATGGCCTATGATTTTCTTAAATAAAATTTCTTAACATCAGGCATGAAGAAAAGGCCTATTGTAGATGTATGAAGGTATAAATAACAAGGGATTTAGATCATCTCACTTACTACTGTTTCAGATTCCTACTGAAAAGTGAATTTCATTAACTTTAACAAAATATAAAAAATATA
The DNA here is from genome assembly GCF_018345385.1 of Vulpes lagopus. Classification (NCBI taxonomy): domain Eukaryota; kingdom Metazoa; phylum Chordata; class Mammalia; order Carnivora; family Canidae; genus Vulpes; species Vulpes lagopus. The sequence continues at coordinate 125,378,230 of NC_054824.1, read as the reverse complement.
TCTGTTTTCAAGAATGCATATATCTTTTAAATCACATCTAAGTTGTTACGAAGTTTCTGTTTCATCTTGGGGACTTTTATGCCAGGAAATAGTTGTCCCCTAAACTGGTAGAATATAGAACAAAGGTGAACCCATTATGGAAAATCCATTACATTTTCAAATTGAAAATTTGAAAATTGAATTGCACTCTTATTTTTTTGGTGGGGGAGGCCCTCAGTAACTTTGTGTTTTGAATCATGTCTTTGTAGGAGTTTCAGGTTTACTTCTTCAATTGTTCCTTGTTGAATCTTTTATAGAGCACTCTGGTTGGGATTTATTGAATTGTAAGAGAAAGTCACTGTCACCTTGACCTGTTATTTTTCCTTCTTTAGTGTGGATGAAGTTCCTTCTATGGATGCTTTACTTTGCTGTTGCTCTGGGGGAAAATGTCTTTTAAGGCTTTTTTCCCAAGTGGAATCTAGTTTTGATGCCAATATTCATAATCTAAGTTGTATCAAGAATGAAACCGAGAAAGCCGGCCATGTTTGGTGTTGTTAACACCAGGTCATGCATTTCCAGTCCCCCCCTGTAGGAGCAGATCGTGTTTTGTGACAGTGTGTCATTTCACCTCATCTTGAGATTTCTGGTAGTATGAAGGAGTATCCCTTTATCAAAAGAACTCATCAGATTTTAATTGCACTGCCTATTAAATTGACTGTTACATGATTCTGTACTATTTATATACTTTTATTATTTCCAGTGTAACTTTTGTTCCTAGCATCTCTATTAAGAAGTGCTGGCACTAACTCTTCCAAAGTTCTCTTATTTTAACTTTTTTAAAGCCAGTCTCATTGTTTTTCAGATTTTGAGGTGTTTGAGGTTTGCCCTGGGGGGAGCTTGTTAAAATTCAAATTCTGAGCCCTATCCCAGATTTTGAAGTCTTAGTCCTAAGAACACACATGCATGACAACTGAACTCCAGGTGATTCAAATCGAGATGGTTTTCCACCAAATGGACATAGTTAGATTTAATATGTATATCCATGACAGAAATACAGATCAGATGGATTTTTAGAGAGATTACATGTAGGAGATTGCACATTACTTCCTCTTTTTTTTTTTTTTTTTAATAGGGAAGCCTACTTTCTGTCTTTGGACAAATACTACCTGCATTTAAAATAGACATTGATGAAAGCTTTGCTCATGTTAATGATTGATCAGAACATATCTATATACACTATTATTACATTTTTGTTTGTTTTTAAACATCTTGATATTTATTTCACCAGATGTTCAAATAAGGAAAATAGTAAATTCTAGTATAAAGTGTGAATGAATAACTAGACCTGGTTAAAAAAATAACTTACCTGGTTAAAAAAAAAAATTGATGGCAAAGAGAATGGCTCATAAGTTCTACTTCCAGTTAATTCCTACTGCTGAAATCTCCTCCTTTCTGGCTGCTTCATTTGCTTGCTGATATTGTAGTTTAACTAATGGTGTTTTTGTCCAGAGAAGAAGCACGGAGATAGTGCCTTTGATTTTCCTCTGACATCAGCTGGTTTTCCTGATGCTCTCCTTTTGCATTGGCATTTGACTTTACTTAGCAGACTTTTTTTTTTAAGATTTTATTTATTTATTCATGAGAGACACACACAGAGAGAGAGAGGGAGAGGCAGAGACACAGGCAGAGGGAGAAGCAGGCTCCATGCAGGGAGCCTGACGTGGGACTTGATCCTGGGTCTCCAGGATCATGCCCTGGGCTGAAGGCGGCAGCCCATCAGACTGTTAAATTACATTCTAAAACCCTATGAAGGGGACACCTGGGTGGCTCAGTCAGTTAAGCATCTGCCTTCAGCTAGGGTCATGATCCCAAGGGTCCTGGGGTTGAGCCCCATGTCAGACTCCCTGCTTAGTGTGGAGCCTGCTCTCCCTCTGCCTCTCCACCCCACTTGTGCTCTCTTTCGCTGTCTCTCTCTCTTTCAAATAAATAAATAAAATCTTAAAAAAAAACCTACAAAGAAGGGCCATCCCATTATTATTTTATCTATTATTTCAGAAATTCACTTTAAATTAACTATTCTGGATTAGCAAGTATTATGAATTTAAGAATGTGTGGATGTGGAAATTTTCAGAGCCTGGGAAGTCTTTGTGTTCTGTACTTCTATTAAACAAATATTTGTTTTCTGGCATGTGTAAGGAAGTCAGCGTGCATTGCTTTGGAAAAATATCAGTGCCCAGCTATGACTTACTAGTTGTGGTGGTGGGGAAAATAGTTACAATCTGTGGGAATCACTTAAATTATAAATTATTCTGTGCAGGATCTCTGTGTGGTTTTCAAGGCCAAAAAGAATGGGCCACCTTAATGAAATGATCAGAGAAAAGATCTCAACAGCGCCGAATATTTGTTCTTCTAATTCCTTTGTGAAATTCAATCCTGCAGATTTTCGCATTATGCATCTATGTAATTATTCCTTCAGTTCAGTCACTAAGATCTGCAGTGGCATCTTTTGTTGACTTGTCATCTATTCTGTTGATGCTGAAGACATTTAGTAAAGCATCTTGTTGCATTTATGTTGTAGGAAAATGGTCCCTTATGAGGTAATCTCACACTACTCAAACTGATAAAGCTCTGGTACAGTATTGTCGCTCCACTAATGATTAGCAAATTAGCAGCTAGTATGAATTCTCAGTCCATATTAGTGCCCTGTTGTCAGAGGTTTGGTACTCTTCCATTTAAATGTCCTAATTGTTTAACGCATCTCAAATAATAATTGTAATTTATCATTTTCCAGGCAGCCGTTAAAATAAACAAGGCAATTAAGAACAGATGCATTCTTTGTTTTGCTGGTTATTCATATATGATGTTTAGTAGTTGCAGTATGGATTTCATCATTGCTATATTGAAATTTGTGAGAATTACCTTACCTTTGGCATTCACATTGGTATTTTATAAATGCATTGTACTTGCATAGCTTTTTATACTTCTTCAGAAATTTAATAAATTTTATTTAGCTGCTGCAAACTCTGAGTCAAGTAGGACAAGGGGGTGCAGTAGAGGTATGTGGTAGGGGAACATTTCTATTTTCATTTAATGAAACTGAGTTCACAGAGGTGAAGTGATTCACCTAGAATCATAAGATTAATAAGTGGCTGAATGTGGTCTGGATATTGTCTTCTGATTTCTGTCCATTATACGGTCCTTCCCCTCTACCTATGAGGTCAGTGCTTCTCATAAAAGCTGGTTCTGATGAGGCATGACATGTATCTTCAACTTCCCATCCCCCATTTGCCAGTACTCTGCTACTTGTTTGGTGTTTGAAAATTCGTGTTGCCAGGACCCATTCATTTTACCATTCTTTTTTTTTTTTTTTCCCCATGAATGATCACAAAACTTTACTCAGTTTCCTTGAGGTATTAGTAAGTGTACCCAGAGTTCTACCTTTTTTGACTTTGAACATTCCACCCAGAATACTCTTATGCCATGAATGTTTTCTACTTAAGAAATAGCAAATCATTTCTATGGAAGATGATAGAAGACAGATGTAGCCCTCGTGAAGCAGCACCTAGGCTTTGCCCAGACCCAGTGGCCAGCAGTTATCTGGACATAGATATAGAGATGGCTCCTCCTGATTGCCCCAGAATACTTGTTAAGTGAAGACCTGGTGCATGAGAACCAGAATCAGAAGATTACATACAAACAAGGGATCTCATGGTTCAATAATGACAATAGATTTTTTTTAATTTATCAAGTGATGCACCAGGTCCTTAATAAAATGGTCTGGCAAAAGAGGTAATCCGTTGTTACAGGTAAGGAAATTCAGAGGTAAAAAGTTTTAACGGGATTTACCCAAGACAAGTGGTGGTACCCAAGTTGAACCCAGGTCTGTGTGATTTCCATTCTTGTGCTCTTCCCGATGTACCATGCTGTCTCCATAGGGTGTGCCTGAAAATTCAGAGCAATGAGAGACCAGATCTGGCAGGGATGACTTTATGGAGAGGCAGCTGAGCTACCGTTTGAGAATGGCAGTTTAGGGATAAGGAGGAGAGATGGATAAGGAGTATGTGTGTGAGATCAGATTGACACAAGAGGCAGATTTTTATTGGAGATTACTTCCCGAAATTGTAGACTGACGGGACCAAGTCTTGAAGGCCCTTGAGTGCCAGAGTGAGGGATTGAGTTGGTTGATGAGGGGGGTCTCTAGAGCTGGGAAGGAGAATTAGGCAGTTAGTGATTCTGCAGAGGACATTATGGATGAAACTGACTTTAAAGGCATTAAAAAGTGGATGAATAATGTTTTGTGTGAAGTCAGTTATGTAATAGACATCACAGTGACCTCTCCTGAGATTCCGTCCTCAATTACTCTTTGGCTGTCTACTCCTGGCAACCCCACACAGTTCGTAGCTTTAGGAGAAGCTTAATCCACCTCTGGTTCTAGGGAAGATGCATTATAGCCCTGACCACAGTGAAATGCTTTGGAAGTATGAGCTCAAGTGTAAGGAAAGAAGTATTTCCTCTCAACCCATGTCTAGATCTTTTGTCCCTTCATTCCCATCCTACACCCCCACCCCAGTGCCCATGTTCTTCATTTTCTCTCCATGGTTCTTGCCCTCCCTGGGTGGAAACAAAGAAGCAGATAATGTCAAGAGTTCTTGTTAGTCATCCACTTCCCAGCAAAGTGGAGAGGAGGAAAGAAACCTGGCCTTTGATGCAGTTACTGAACAGCTGAATTAATATGATCCAGAGCTTTTCCTATTCCTGGGCTTCTGGTCATGTTAGCTGATAAGCCCCATCGATTGTGTAAGGCAGCATGAGATGAGTTTTCTGTTATGGGCAGTGAGTTGCATCCTAGCTGATAGGGGGTTTTGTTGAAGGTCTCAGGATGAGGCCATAGACTTCATAACTTTGGGGGATCAAGAAGCTGGTTTATGTGGTTATGGCCAGAAAGGAGAAATATCAAGGTGGAAAAATAAAAGGTGTTGCTTTGATCAGGGAGTCTGTGCTTTTCTGCCATGGGCCTGAGATAGTAGTCATCTCTGTGAGATTGAGACTGTGTCACTTATTTGTCCAGAACCCGCAGTGCCTAGCACAATGCCTGACATCCTGGCTATGACACTAGTGGGTAGATTAAATGCATGAATGAGTTTGAACAACAGTTTGGAGATTTACTGAGAAATAGGTAGTGAGGTCAAGGAGAATATCATCTACTGCAAGAAATAATTTGGAAATTAAAAGAAAAATAAAGTACTTAGTAACTTAGAAAGGTGGAAATGGAATGATAATTTTGAATTGGTGGAAAGTATTTGGGTAAAAGGAGATTTTAACGAGGCTGTAGGATCACACTGTTTTAAACTACATGAAACTGCTTTGGGAATAATTTCTTCTTCCTCCTTAATTTTTTTTTTTCTTTCTAAATGGTCCAATTTTTTCCTAAATATCTTCCAAAATATTTTGATTTTCTTGTAAGAATATATTGTAAGACAGAACAGAAAGGAAAATTAAGGGCTTTTTCTAGGTCAGATCTTAATAGAAAATCACCATGGTAGTGATAGATGTTGCTATGCGAAGATTCTATCAGTGTTTCTCTTACTTGCCTAGGTGGGAAGTGAGGTGTTGTCATTAAAAACCCGCAGTGTGCTTGCACAGGGGCCTTGCTATGATCATTTTTACAACTGTGGCATCTCTTCTTACAAAGTAGGGATGCATAAGCTGTTAAGAGTGTTACATTTTTAAAAATTGACAGAAAATTCACTCTCTGAGATTATTTTTCCTTTAGTCTGTTCGGGATGCCGTAAGGTAATACCATAGGCTGAATGACCATAAACAACAGAAATTTCTTTTTCACAGTTCTGGAGCCTGGGAAGTCCTAATGCCCTTTGTCCTCACATGGTGGAGGCGCTCACCTTTTTTTTTTTTTTTTTTTCTTTTTTTTTAATATGAAGACACTAATCCCTTCATGGGGGCTCCACCTTCATGACCTAATCACCTCCTAGAAGCCCCACCTCCACATGCCATGTATCAGGGAATAGATTTCAACCCAAGAATTTTGGGTGGCCACAGATATTCAGTCTATAGCAAATTCCTAACAGAAAACATAAATGTTAGTATTTTTGAAAAAAAGTTTATTACATAATAGTAGCCTTGTGAAAAAGGCAGAAGAAACTTAAAGGAAATTATCACTGTCAAATACGGTAGAACTTAGAATATTAATATTCTATTTGAGCTATTTTGTGTATGTCATTCTGTCAACAAATTAGTTGGTATTTATTGAACTGAAATGACATTGCTTTCTCAGAATTTTGGAACTGTTTTTTGTTTTGTTTTTGGTTATATGTCTGGTTAGCTGAGGAAATGGTGTAAAGAGCTGTTTTTAAAAATAAAGATTCCGTTGAATGGATGAGTGTATGTACCCATATATGTGTCTGATTTTAAATTTTTAATTAACTCTTGAAGGAAGCTCATCAAAATTTGGGATTACTGAAGTCTCAGCTTCCCATGGAAATGTAGTTATTTCACTCTTCTGGAGAAGTTCTTGCTCTCACAGTCAAATTCCACTCTGGAAAGTATTGGCAGCAGTACAGCTCTCTGAGCCCCAGAGGAGGTAACACAATTTTAGACTTTAGTCACTGGGGACAGAGCCCAAATCCTCTCTGACGGGGCTCCCTGGAAGAGGCCTGCTCAGCTGCTATGCTCACATCTTGAAACTCTCTGTCGTCTCAGGACTTTTGCCAATTAATTCTGCCTTAGAGATGTCAGCTAAGTGTGGTGTGATTACTTCACAGGTGTCCTACATGGGTGAATATATACCCATGTCCGTTAGAGCACTAGTTTTCAAATTGTTATGACTGGGAAACATTGCCAGAAATATATTTCATATCATGATTCTGTATTTACATATATATGTGTATGTGTGTATGAATGTATTTGGGGGTGTATATACACACACCACACACATAAGTCACAAGACAACATGCTTACCCTTGACTCCATTTCCCATTTCATTCCAGATGATATTAATAATCTGTTGTTATAGCTGCTCTTTGAAAAGCATTGCCTTTGCCTTGCATTCTAGGATAGAGGAAGTACTCAGCCTCAGAGATTTCTGTCTCTTCCAGTAGAAAGAGACCTCTGATGACTGGCTATGCTTTTTGACCGAATAACATTTTTCTTACAAAGTTCTAAATGTCCTAGAAATGGGTAATAAGAAAGTTATATAAATTATGATTGATGACCTATAGAGTCATCATTCAGATTTTATAGTTAATTCTTTCTATTTTCCAAGTTGTGGCCAGAACTAAAGTCTAATCAATGCCCATCTGTTCTACAAATTATAGACTGGACTTTGAGAAAAATAATTTTAATGTATTATCTTTGGTTTATGCTTATCAAAGACATCAAGGCCACCTCTTTCAAGCCTTTTTACCTTTGACTTTTTTTTGATAATTACCACAATTAAAGAGTATTTGCTTAAGTTGTAGATAGTTTTTTATATTTAGGTAGTTACGTGTTTTGTTCATGAGTTTAAAGTCTTTACAGCTATGATTTAAAAGTATTATAGTGGAGGAAGTAAATTCTTTTTTTTTAAGATTTTTTATTTATTTATTCATGAGAGAGAGAGAGAGAGAGAGAGAGGCAGAGACACAGGCAGAAGGAGAAGCAGGCTCCATGCAGGGAGCCTGATGTGGGACTCGATCCTGGGTCCCCAGGATCAAGCCCTGGGCTGAAGGCGGCGCTAAACCACTGAGCCACCGGGCTGCCCAGTAAATTCTTTTAAAGAGAAAATTGCTTTGCATGAGGAATATGTCAGTTTTGGACTCAAAGATATTTTGAAAGACCATCATATTCTTAAGCAGAGTAGCTATTAACCAGATCACAAAATGGCAGTTCTAGTGTCTGTTGCAGGTAAAAGGGACAACAATCACATAATATATGATGCCTAGTTGTTTTGAGTGGGATAGGATACGTCTGAAACCTGTGTAAATATCTATTGTCATTAGAGATTATGGGCATTGACCTGTCCAGTGTGGGCTGCAATGTGAAATTAATTTACAAATTTACTTTCAAACATAAGCAAAATAGCAATTCAGATAGCCTTTGATTTGTACCACTGGTGTATCTGCCAGAACTGAATAAATAGTGTGTTGAATGTGTGGCAAAGCTCAATCTATTTATTGTGTGTTTGTGTCCTTCTGTGGGAGGCAGCCCCGTTAATAATGGGGGTAATGCTAAACCCAGCCTTCAGTTAGGTTCTTAATTCACAAATGCCATTGAGACATAGTAAAATAGCCCTTTGCATAATATATTCAGCAGTCAAGGTTCTTTGGAGGGTAGCCAAATATATGAGAAATAAGTATATATACATCTGATATATATATATATTAGGCACACACTTATTATATTATACACTTATAGTTCTTGATGCATAATCTACGAAATAATATAAGTGTAAGATTATGGGACTTCGTTACAATTTAAAAAGTCTTCTAGAACTTAATTATATATTCCATTGTGGCCTATTAATACACTTTTTAAAAATCCACTTTAATTTTATATTTGGGGGATCCCTGGGTGGCGCAGCGGTTTGGCGCCTGCCTTTGGCCCAGGGCGCGATCCTGGAGACCCGGGATCGAATCCCACATCAGGCTCCCGGTGCATGGAGCCTGCTTCTCCCTCCGCCTGTGTCTCTGCCTCTCTCTCTCTCTCTCTGTGACTATCATAAATAAAAAAAAAAAAAAAAAAAAAAAAAAAAAAAAAAAAAATTTTATATTTGGTTGTGGAAAAATCAAAGAAAAAACTGACAAGGAATTTCATGATAACATTTTTAAAGTATATCAAAAGTATAATAATGAGTTTCATAAACTCCATTTTACTTGTTAGTGGCGTACTGGCATACTCACCATATTGTTTCAATATAATAATGTTTCATTATTTCCTTTAGTTGTGTGTCTTGGGAACCTCAGAAGTGTCCCAAGATGGCCACTAACTAGTCATCAGTCATTCCTTATTTTTTCATTCATTATCTAAAATATTTGTTACTGAACATTCTTTTAGGATTGTAAGTTTCTAGGTAAGAATTTAGCTTTGCAAAATATTTGAGCACCATCCTCTTTGGCCAGCATCACCATATACTTTGCTGCCTAAACACATAAAGCTTTGCAGTATATTAACCATACAATTAACCATACAATTCACACATATATATATGAGATGAAAGAGGAAATGTTACACATTTTTGTTCCTTTATGAAATAATTTCTGGATTGCATGTGTACTGATATAGCCTTGAAGGACTTGTAGGCATTAAGGCAATGCTATCTCCAACCATAATTAACCCCACTTTTTTTCAGATCTAGTTATATATTTATTTATTTATTTATTTATTTATTTATTTATAGTAATTTTTCTTCTCTTATGGCTTAAATACCTGGATCATAATTAGTCTTTGTGCTCTGCCAATATGTTATTTTCCTTATTAAAAAGAGGAATGAGCATTATTTTGATAAGGTTAAATAAAATACTAAATACATTTTTGAGTACATGTTGAATACTTGTTGACCGTTGTTCAGTAAAAAGCATTTTTCCTTTACCTTAGGGGCTTGCTTTGTTGGTTGCTTCCCAAATTTCAGCTCGGGCTCTAATAACTTGTCACTATGGCTACCAGAATTTAAATTTGCTGTTATTAAGGGAAGCTTGTAAATTCCCAAGCCACTCAAAAGTTGAATCCATCAACTAAATCCATAACTGCTCTTCTGGGACCTGGAGGAAAGCCCTGTAGATTTTAGTATTATTTCCTCCATATCAGTGTGGTAGATTTGGATGGCTTGACAATTTTTTTTTCTATACAAAAGAAGATGATTTAATAAGTAACAGAGTACTTGTCTTTTTTTTTTTTTTTTTTTTAATAATGCAGTTCCTCTTCAAGCTATCTTTCTCTCATACTGCTGCTGGAATTCTTTATACAGGGCAGATCTGTGTCTGTCTACTGCCTGAGGACTCACAATGGACCTGCATGAGCCCACAGTCCCTTGAGGGGGAAGTCTAGCCAGTTGGGCCTCAGGTGGAAGGACCTTTCTTGCAGGATCTGGCCCTGGAGCATGCCTCTGCAGTTTCTTTGCCCCTTATCCCTCGTGGAAATTCTGTGCTAACATTTATGGAACTATTATTCACAGGTGCTGGCTGCACCATTTGGTCACACTGCTGTATCTTTGCTTATGCTGAATATGCCTCTCCAGAACCTACTAGCCCTCTCTGTCCATCTTTTGATTCTAGAAAGTTGCTTTTCCATACTCACCTCACAATTCTTCCAGGATGGCCTCTATCTTATTTACAACCACTGTCTCCTGTGCCAAGCACAGCACACTCAGTAATGTTTGAAATCATAATGGAGGGTTATCACTCATTCATTCTCTTTATTTCAGAGCTTAGAAAATACTAACTTTTTTTCAAAGGTAATTACTTGTAGACGAGAGATTAGAAACTCTTTGACTGTTTTATATTTATGTAAATGGAGCAAATTTGCTTGAGTTCCTGATATTGTTAGTGGCTTTAGATACGTTATTTAGCTTAATTATTATAACAATCAATTGGGGCACATTTTATAGATATGTTAAAGGGATTGAGTAAACAGATTTAGGAAAAAGTGGAGAATTTGCACAAGCACCTGGTTATTAATATATGGACAGGCTACATGCCATTTTTCTAAGACTAGTGTATATACTGTACTGTATTTCAAAAAAATAATTCATTTTGATTTTTTAAGTTTATTATGTAGTCATATTACTTCCCCCAATTATTCTATTTAAGTTTTATTTCCAATTCCCGTTTGAGAACAGTGTATCACTGAACAAATAGATTTCTAAGGTCTATTTTTCTCGGGATGATGACAGTCTTCAAAATAAAAGTATTTGATCACTTTTATTTAGATGCATAGGCATCTGGGTGTTTCCTCAACAATAACAATATACAAATCTTTTAACAATCTCTTTTTATTAAATGTGAACCATTGTTGTGTCAATCTGAGCAGTTCCATAAGTTAGACAATCCAGTTGACCATAGACTCCTTCTCTTCTCCTATAAAGGTATTATACTTAGGGATGCCTGGCTGGCTCAGTCGATGAAGTGTGCGATTCTTGGTCTTGGGGTTGTGAGTTTGAGTCCCACATTGAGTGTAGAGGTTACTTAAAAATAAAATCTAATCTTAAAAAAAATAGATTCTGTATTTAAGGTAAGCTTTCATTTTCCCTGCTGTTTTCAGTGCAAAATTAAAGAAAATGATTACATTATATTTCATATTTTCTGCACCTCCAAATATTTCTTAAATGTAAACACATATATCTTATAATCAGGAGCTGTGAGCTCTACGTCATAAATGATACCCAAGATTTAGCATCTTCAGTTAATTTCAGTTTCCTGAGGATAAGGACAGTCCCTATTTTACAGGCCTGTTAGGATGAATACTTAAGTTCATACCTGTAAGTGCTTAGGACAATGCCCTCTACATAATAAATGGTAAATAAATATTTGTTGTGATAATTTAGATTTTTTTTCTTCTACCTCTTCCTTTTCAGTGTGAAGCATTTTCAGCAATCAAGTCAATTAATGGTTACTTTAGTAAATTAATGTATTAGGGTAAACAAAAACATTTTAATAAAAAGGCAAGCATTTGGGTTCACTTCCTCATTACTGCCCCTTCTCAGTGTATTTATACTTATTCCTGGCCCTCTTCTTTAAGAAAAAAATGAATTTAAATATCTTCTTTGAGTCGTTTATTCCCTTCCACCTACTGTCTTCTTTGGAATCACTGCTGGCAGATAATAGTTTTTGCATTCAATGTATTAACTGAAAAGCAGCAGCTACTTTATTCATCCTAGGTACTTTGTAAATATTGGTTAAGTGAATCAATGGCTGTACAATAATGTACTGAGTTTCTGGCTTCTTGACTTTCCGAGGAAGGAGTTTGAAGAGTTTTCTCATATGTGATATACTGAACCATGAATATGAAAGTAGAAGTCTCTCCCTTCCTCTTCCCCAACTAAAACATCCCTAATATTTGTGGAACAGCCATGGCATTCTCCAGATAAAGTGGACATAAAGGTATTAGAATGTAAATCCTAAGCAGTTTTTAAAATAACTAATATTTGTATCTAATGGTGTTTTGAATAATTATCTTAAAATCTGCAAACCAGTCCAATGAATGATATAGAAGCTCAGAGGTCTAACGACTTGCCTAAGATACTGTACTGCATAGCCCTTTAGAAGCTAACCCAAGATTTGGACTGCATTCAAGTTTGGATTCAGTCCCCGGGCTGGTCCTCCTCCCTCCTCGCTCTCTCAGCTACAACCAATTACTTTATTTCATTAAGTGAGTCATACTTGAATCATTATTAGTCAGTGAGGTTGAAAAGACAAGAAATATCGGAGAGATTATGTAGTGATTTAATACTAAATGATTGCCATCCTCTCTTTTAAATACCAAAATATTGGAGTAGTAATGGTAGAGTAAGAATAATGGGTAAATGTGGCAGTACTTCAGCATACTTAACCCTTTGAATTTGGAAGGAAGGTGGAAAAGCTTTCTGGAAATACTCCCTTGGCTGATGTTTAAAAAAGCAACTAGGTTCTCCTTTTATTTGTTTTAAAATTGAGAACTTTTGAAAGTGTAAGGATGAACACTAACACAATTTGGAAGCACATGCTTGGCCTCTGTTCTGAAACCTAGGATAAAGGGGTATAGTTTCTCTTTTTCTGAGATTAAAGCCTCCTGTAAATTTCGGCAGCCATATTTTATTGTAATAAGATCAGTTTGCAGCATATTCAGGTTTATTTTGAATGAAAATTGAGTTTGACGAAAGAAAATCATGTTCTTCCAAATGAAAATGAGCAGATGTACAAAATGAACCAAAAAATTAATCTTGGATTTGCCCCTCCCTGCGTATTTGCCCCTCCCTGCGTGCACCATTTTACAGTAATTTCAAAGTGGCAAGGTGGAGGGAGCTGCTACATATTTAGGCTTAAGTCACTACAGACAAATTTTTGGGGTTTCAAGGGAACAACTGTATTAAGGAAGTGCAGTTGCCTTTCTGTTTGGAAATAGAAAAGAACATATTCCTCTTTTAAGAATCATTTTACCTTTGAATTACTGTTATGTCATTTTTAAAACCGAGAAATCTTTGAATTTAACACAATTTTTATCTCCCTGCCTGTTCTGTAACTGAATGCTGTCTATTATTTTAATCATGTTAATCTACTACTTAGTGTAAAATGCTGCTCTGTGGCTGCCCAAGAACAAAAGTGCTTTGTGTCCTTCCTTCTTCAGTGAACCGGCCTTCACATCATGCACGGTCCTGCAAACAGTTAGGGGTTTAATCCAAGCTAATCAATACATTTAGAACCCTTTATTTAGTGAGATCAATACAGTGTAATGAAGTCTGTGTTCCAATTCCCTCCTAAGCATCACTGCCGGGCTAGGAAGGTGTCTGTTTTCCTGTTCCAAAGCACAATCAAAATTATGTTAGAGGTTTTGTTTTGTTTTGTTTTGTTTTGTTTTTCTTATTACCCAGGATGGAGCAACACTTTGGAGCCCCCTCCAGACAGGCTCCACAAAGCTCACTCCCCAGTCTGTCCAAAGACACGAGCTCTATAATAATGAAGAAGGAGTGAAGAGAAACCATGTGATCAGGAAAGAAAAATGGAGTATCAGCAAAATACTGTTTCAGTTAATATCTATGACTTAATCACATAAGATGATTGCTGCTAAATGGTTCTGAATAAAATCCTTCGTTTTATGAAAGTATGCCCACAGGTTAGCAGCATGATTGTGGAAAGTATATGGATTATCATAGCACTGGAGAGGTAATCTGTCAACTGTAATTTTAACATAGATTCATTTATATGCAACATGAATAAAACAAATTGGAATCTATTGTACTTGCTTTCTGGGTTTTTATGCTTTGTTCGGGATTTGCTCTTAGACTTTTTAGTGGTTTTCATCTTGTCTTTAAAAATTTCTGTGCATTTGGAGGAATGTTTTAGAGTATTTGGGGTATCAGTTTTCTAACACTTGCATTGAGATAGGCAGAACTGACATGTGAAAATTGATCTTTTATATAAGGTGCTAAAGCATGGTTTGTCACCTTGTTGGCTCTTCTGTCTTCGTGTTTTATGAACTTTCATGATCACCCAGAAATGCCCTCAGATTTTTTTTCCCTCAGATTATTTTTGCTGGAAAAATCCTATCACAATAGAGGTTGTCCTATTTATTAGAAATTGCTTATTCTTATTAGAAGATAGTTAAATCATTGAAGAATTTCTGTTTTTTAGTTTCAACTTAAGGGTTGTAAAATGATGTTTATAGTCTTAGGCTAGAATGAAGTACATGACTTCTCGTGTGCTAAAAGGGTTGGATTTAAGAAAGTTTGAAGAGGGGTACCTGGGTGGCTTAGTGGTTGAGTGACTGCCTTTGGCTCAGGTTGTGATCCGGGGGTCCTGGGATCGAGTCCCATATCAGGCTCCTTCCTTTGCCTGTGTCTGCCTGTCTCTCTCGGTCTCTCATGAATAAATAAATAAAAATCTTTAAAAATGTTTGGAGGAAAATAGAATAAAAAAATTGGAGAAATCTCTTTATAAAGTGTTGATTTAAAATCTTACTTCTCAGTGTCTTATAATCAGAAATCTTATACTAATAATTTTTATTTATTTATTTTTATTTTATTTTTTATTTTTTTAAAGATTTATTTATTTATTTTATGATAGACAGAGAGAGAGAGAGAGGCAGAGACACAGGAGGAGGGAGAAGCAGGCCCCATGCCGGGAGCCCGATGTGGGACTCGATCCCGGGACTCCAGGATCGCGCCCTGGGCCAAAGGCAGGCGCTAAACCGCTGAGCCACCCAGGGATCCCCTTATACTAATAATTTTTAGTTAGCCATATTTATAAGATGGAAGACTAGAATTCTAGACTTGGAAGGTATTTGGCAAATGGCCTAGGCCCCTTCCTTCCATGGAATGTGTTAATTAAAAAAATAAAAGACGACTTAGCTAACTTAATTTATGATGACCTTGCTAACAGAATAATAGGAGTTTGTTAAAATACTCTCCATATAAGAGACAGTGAAAGAACAATAGGAAATTAAAAAAAAATACTTGAAGACAAGAAAGCATCTTTGAGTACCTGCTGTGTAAGAACACTATTGTGCAGCTGTGATTAGAAGTAGTTACATGTTCCATGAGCTTTCTGTCAAATTGTGGCACTGAGTACGAATACAGAGTTGAAGTATTAGGGATCCCTGATGGAGTGATTACCTGTGTCTGTGGTGGAGACTGGAAGAGCTCCCTGGAGATATGGCATTTGAGCTTGGCCTTAAAACTTAGGCATGAATTCGGTGAAACCAACTGAGATTTTCAGGTTGGCATTTGTTGGGCATGAGGTACCAAGAGGAGGAGGGAGCTTAAGATCTTCAAGATATAGGAAACCAGAAGAACACTGATAACTTTACCTGAAATAAGGAAGCACCAAGACTAAAGGTCAAGAGTGATAAAGGAAGACCATCCTCCTCTCCTGGCATCTTTAGTTATAGCTGTGCTGAGCAAAGTGTGTACAATTCCTGCCCTCCCTCATCTACACACCTCTGTACATATTACTCGTACCCTTCTTGCCCTCTCTCCCACTCTGTCCTGCTAATTCCTCCACTGGTGATTTTTATAAAACCCAGGCCGAATGTTGCAGCTCTGTGCATCACCACAGGGATAGGTGCTCTCATTCCCCCAGTCCAACCCTTTATGGTTGACCACACTAATATGAGTGTGGTTCTATTTTATGGCACTCTAGTGACTTTTTTTTCTTGATAACCCTAATCCAGGCACATAGCCAATACTCAAATTTCTGTTGGATTAATGAAAAAGGATAATGAATTCTGATTGTTGGAAAGGTTACTAAGGGGAGGACATCCAGCAGCTGTGGCTTGGGTTTACTAGAGTTGGGAAAGAGGTTCAAGAATCCAATCTATTGTTAGAGGCGAGAATCTAGAGAAAAGAAAAAAGTGTGGAAGACTGAATCATGAGACCCAAATGTGGAGCTAAAGGAGGTTAGAGGGAAATCAGTATGACAGAAGTTAAGAACAAAGAAAATCTAAAGAATTAAGGAATGACCAAAGAGTTGAAATACTGCAGGGAAGCCAAGAAAAATAAGACATAATGAAAAGGTTGCATTTGGTGAGGGGGCGGTCTTTGAGGCCCCTGAGAATAGTTTAGAGTGGTTAAGATGAAAATATGTGTTTCTTTAAGAAAACATTCACATGTTTTCATATGTCATTTGTAATGATGTGCTGGGCAATGTAGTTTATTTAGGTGTTTTCTATTAACCCTTCACCCCGGAGTAAACAGAAGCCTGAGGATTTCTTGTGGTCTTTTTTTAGCTGATTGAAAGCTGGGTATTGAGTAAAACATACTCCAAGTACTGGATACTTAAGTGAAACTGCACAGAATAACATTAGTGTTTCACTGTGGTTTCCATGGGTTTATCTATCTGTCCTTGACTTGTAATGAGCCTTTTAGCTATCTGCTGACACAGTGCCTGTGGGTACAGTTAGATTCCATGAGTAAAAGTTTACACTTGAGACCAAAGGGGCTTTCTCTTGAGGAGGCCTGAAACCCTTGATAAACAATTTTAATTTTATAATCAGGAAATTGTTCTCAAAGGAAATAACAACAACAAGACAACTTCTTTATAGTCTGGATGATATCTGCGTCTAGATGACCTGTGTGTGTTGTGTCCGAGTATTTCTTCCATACCGTTCTTTCACTCTTAGGTCACAATTTAGTACAGGATAGATGGGGTCGATGAACTATCATAGGTTTTCTGTCCGGCTTGGGCATAAATCATGCCTTCCTTTTAGATCTATCTCTTTTATATTCCTGCTCATCTGTCTTCTTTATTATGGTCATGTCTCATCTTCTAAATACACACAGGCTATCTAGCTATGTACTATTGGGTGAAGTATCAATTTTGGTCATAAACAGACATATATTTGTTTTATGTCTAGGACTACAGAACAGCAAAACTTTGGGAGAAAACTAAGTGATGCATACAACTTACATACCAAAATATATATCCTTTATGTTGTTGAATATTCTGTAATTTCTTTGCTCAAATTCTCAACTGGCCATATTTTAAAGCCTCCAGTGCAGATGAATGCATTATGAGGAAGGAGTTCAATAAATATGTTGGGCCTTTGGTATGGGCCAGATATATAGCCTCAAAATGTTTGGGACCTATCCACATGCACACTACAGACATATGTGTGTCTCTGTGCATTGTTCCAATCGTGTGTGTGTGTGTGTATGTGTGTGTATGTGTGTGTGAGAGAGATATTACTTAGCCAGAGTACTTAAGAATAATTAAAAGAAAAAAAAAAGAATAATCAAAAGGAGTGGCTTTTGTTCACTTGCTTTATGAATTAAGTAATACACAAATTACCTGTGTGAAACAAGAACTAGAGTAATAGTAACTGAGGAAAGAATTTTATTTCTCTCACAGGTGATCGTTTGGAAGTCAGCATTTGGGGACTGTAGGGTGGCTTTCCTCTGTGAAGTTATCCAGAGATCCCCGCTTCCTCTTTGTTGCTGTTTCGCCTTCCTGGAATGATGCTCTCATTTGCATTCCAAGATGGCTAACGGTCAAGTTCCCAGTCCAGGCAGCTGGAAGGCAGAGAATGCCCCTTCTTTTGGAAGGCATGCTCTGGAAGTTGCACATATCACTCACCGTGGAGTCCCATTAGCCAGAGGTTTCTTCTGAGGCACAACAAGCAAAGGGAAGGCAAGGAGATGAATTCTGTATTCTAAGCTGCAGTATGCCTAGCTAAAAATTCTTTTACTTTGGAAGAAGGTGAGAAATGATATTGGGTTACAGTTTTTGTCCAGGGCACAAAAGAATTGCATACAACATACACACACACACACACACACACACACACACACACCAGAAATGCCATATTCTATATTTACATTATTATAGATCATTTATTGAATTTCCACTCAATATTGCTCAATACTAAGGCATTATTGAATGGTTCATAAATTATGCATAAGACATCTCCTTCAATTGGAAAACTTGATGATCTCAAATTCCAGAATTTTAATCTCTGAGGACTTTGGTTGTGTGGTAGATGGCACTTAATTACTGATGGAGATCTGTTTGTTTCCTAGCAGGTTAAGGGTGGTCTCTGACTAATTACTCCTTGAATATTGCTTTATTTATTCACTCATTTCAGTTTTCTGTTAAGCTCTTTTTTTTTTTAAGATTTTATTTATTCATGAGAGACACACACAGGGAGAGAGAGAGAGAGAGGCAGAGACACAGGCAGAGGGAGAAGCAGGCTCTATGCAGAGAGCCTGATGTGGGGCTCGATCCTGGGTCTCCAGGTTCAGGCCCGGACTGAAAGTGGCGCTAAAACCACTAAGCCATCTGGGCTGCCCTCGGTTAAGCTCTTTTAAGTGGGGATTCTGTGCCAGGCACTGCATGACATACAAAACAAGTTGGACAAACTCTAAACATTAAAGCTTTTACAGTTGTGTGTACATCCCTGTGAAAAGCTCCCTTTGACAATAACAGCTGTACCTGGCGGAAATCAAGGGAACATGCCCCAGAGTCTCTTCCTTATTCACTCAGAACCTGCTCTGCACCATATTGCCTGAACATAATCCACTGTAGACCTTGTCACAATGGTGGGAAAATTTCTTGAAGGTTCAAATATTTTATTTATGTTCCTTGGATTGTTTTTTGGTTTTGAATTTTCTGATGGATTGTGAAGTTGCTGCCAGTGTCATCAATGGGTCATGTCAGAGAACAAGGAAAAAAAACTTTGTCTATTTAAAAAGAGAATATAAAATGTCACAATTAGGGCACCTGGGTGCCTCAGTCGGTTGAGCATCTGCCTTCAGCTCAGATCATGATCCTAGGGTCATGTGATTGAGGCCCACATCAGGCTCCCTGCTTGGCGGGACATCTTCTTTTCCCTCTCCCTCTGCTGTTCCCCCCTACTTGTACTCTCTCTCTCTGTGTCAATAAATAAAATCTTTTTTTAAAAAAAGTGATTTTCAGGATTTGGAAAATTTCTTTTTTTTTTAACAAAATATTCTTTTAGCTAGTAATTGTGCATATTCTCTTTTCTTAAGCAACTCAGATTTAAAATTTTTCCATTTTATCAGAGTGTAACTTTTGAACTTTTGAAATAGTGTTTAAGAAATAAAAATCTGGGGCAGCCCCGATGGCTCAGCGGTTTAGCACCGCCTTCAGTCCAGGGTGTGATCCTGGAGACCTGGGATCGAGTTCCATGTCAGGCTCCCTGCATGGAGCCTGCTTCTCCCTATGCCTATGCCTCTGCCTCTCTCTCTGTGTCTTTCATGGATAAATAAATAAAATCTTAAAAACAAAGAAGAAATAAAAATCTGGTTTTTAATACATATTAATGAGATACATCAATACCCATTAGGGTAGACTGGCTAAGCACGATTTAGGTTTTATTCTTAAAATCCCCAGCAAAACCTGGTGCAATCTTCATACTGCTCACAACCTGAAGTTGGGGTGTGTGCGTGTGCAGGCATGCGTGCGCGCGCGCGCGCACACACACACACACACAACCAAACAACAGCAAAGAACACTGGTTTACCCAATTCATTCTTTTTTCCTTTCTTTTCTTTCTTTTCTTTTCTTTTCTTTTCTTTTCTTTTCTTTTCTTTTCTTTTCTTTTTTTTCTTTTTTCTTTTCTTTCTTTTCTTTTTTTCTTTACTCTTTCTTTCTTTCTTTCTTTCTTTCTGTCATTCCTTTAAGAGAGCTTTGGAACTTTTTTTTTAAATAGTATTCTTTTGAAATAGGTTGATCATTTTCTTTGATTACATTGGAATAGTGAAGACTAATAATAATGTTATTCAAAATTATGTATAGCAGGGGCGCCTGGCTGGCTCAGTTGGTAGAGCATGAGACTCTTGATTTTGGGCTTGTGGGTTCAAGCCCCAAGGTGGTATAGAAATTACTAAAAACAATAAATAACTTGAAAAAAAATCATGTGTACAAGAAGATGGAACACTTTACTTAGCCATAAATATTTCAGGACATGTGGCACAATCAGCGTTTTTTCCTAATCTCTGTTTCCTTGTTACACTTCTGTCCCTTTGTTTTTTTTCTTTTCTTTCGTCCTCAGTTTTCTCTGTCTACTATAGGAGCATGTGAATATTAATGATCAGATAGACAACTCTGGAAAGATTTTGTTTTATAATATGGGTAGAATCATATCATTGGGAAAAAACAAAACTCAAGAGAGAAAAAACAGAAAAAGAAAATGTCTGTTTTGGCCCAGACTTGTCAGGAGGGAAGCTAAGGTTTATATAAGAATGGAGATATCACATCGCTATTCTTTGCCTTTATTTTTATTTATTTTTTAACAGATTTTATTTATTTATTCATGAGAGACATACACAGAGAGAGGCAGAGACACAGGCAGAGGAAGAAGCAGGCTCCATGCAGGATCTCAAGACCCCAGGATCACGCCCTGAGCCAAAGGCAGACACTCTACTTCTGAGCCACCCGAGGGTCCCCCTTTGCTTTTATTTTTAACATATTAAGTCAAATGAAGTGTTTAGATTGGGATAAATGAAAGCTCTTAAACTGTGCGTATGAGTAAGATGACAGGTAGCCAAACACACTAGAAAGCAATAATCCCCGAGTCCAGAAACGGGTTTCAGAATCAGCTCAGCTACTAACTTCAGTATAAGCTTACCATGGTGTGCACTATGTCTGGGTGCCTGTTGTTTCATTTGTAAAATGCTGGGCTTGCACTGTTTGATTACTAAAATTGCAAATGCTGGGCTTGCACTGTTTGATTACTAAAATTGCTCTCAGGTCTGTGATCATCATCATCAGGTCTGGTCACTTTGTCTTAAAAACAACACAAAATAAAACAAACAAACAAAAATCAGCATTTTTTTTTAAAGCCGTATCCTATAAAAGCAGGATTCGGGCCCAAATCTGTGCCGTCCATACTGAGGCTGCATTATCTTCTTGATGGTTTAAACTGGTCAAGAATAAATGTTGTGTTTTGGTGATGTTAAGCTCCAGTCCTGGGGTTTTGGCATGGAGCCCCTTGCTGATAGTGTATTCTAGGAGCACTTCCATAAGGTCTCCTTGAACCAGTTCATAAGTGAAACCCTTGGGGGAGCTCAGTGCAGGCAGCCCTGCAGTTAGGTATCCTCCACGGGTGAGGGGCCAGCTGGCCAGTCTGGAAGGGATATCTCTAACCTGCTGGTTGTGAACATTTGTCCCAGTTGTATATTTTTACTTGAGCCATATTCCCCTTGGATCACATGTTTAGCCATATGGACTTAGTTTACTTAATTTGTGGTTGGTATTTCCAGTTTCAATTAATCTTGTTTTAGACCAGTTGGGTTTTTTACAAAGAGGCAAATGGATTTCTCTTTGTGTGTCATTGCTTCCCCTTTTGTTAGTAACAATCAATTTTAATTTCAGGGGAATATTTAATATCGGTATGAAAAAAAAATGAGTATGATAAACAAGCCACTTTTCGAACTTAAGAAGTTACAAGATTAATTTCTAATATGCTGTAATTGGTACAGGAAGGAGAGTATGAAAACCAGATTGTGGGCACAGTTGTGGGAGATGAAGCTATTTAATGAACCCTACCTCACCTACAAAATTTTAGTAATTTAGTATGTATGTATGTATGTGTGTATTATTGTATTTACTTAATTGACAGGGAGAGAGAAAGCACAAGGAGGGGGAAAGGCAGAGAGAAGGAGAAGCAGGGAGCTTGATCTCAGGACCCTGGGACCATGACCTGAACCAAAGAGAGATGCCCAACCGGACTGAGCCACTCAGGCACCCCAGTAATCTAGTTTTTAAAAAGATGAAATGCTGAATCTTCATTCCTACGACAGGTTACTTAGTACATTAAAAAAAAAACAACAACTATTCCTTTAGAGTATCCCTGTGTTGACCTTTACAGGTAACTCAGCTACTTTTAATAAGGTCTGGTTTGGTTCCTAAGTCAGGAGTTCAGACTTGGAGTCATGCAAACAGTATCTGCTGTCACATGGGTTTTGGGCTCAGGATCAAAGACAAATAGCATAAATACAGGTGACAGAGTTGTTTGAGAAAGTATGAAACATATAGTCTTTGTTATTAATTGGTTTTATAGAAAAACCTTAAATGTCAATGACCTTTGGTATCATCTCCGTTACTTCTCTGGCCTTTGGGGAGTACTTTCTAGAATAGGCACATGCCTGGTTATTCATTCGCCACTTAAAATCATACAGTTTTAAGGAACTCACTTCTTTTGGGGATAGCTATTTCCTTGAGAAACCGCTTTGTACTAAAGTCCATGTAATGTGACCCAAAATGGTTCATAAAAAGACATTCAAAATTATATAGAGTTTGATCAGAAAATAAGTTAAAGCAGGCAGTAGAATTTAAAACAATGTAAATATATCACCTATTATCAATCTTACAGGTACTCAGATTTCAAAGTTATCCAGTCCAAAAATTCTTTGATTATTAAACTCTATCAACCAGTCCTCTCTCCGAATGCATCCTTTTTAGCCAGCAATCTCAGGTCATTTGGATAAAAAATTAAGTAAAACTTCAAAAAATTTGCCTAGTGAAAACTTTTTTTGGGTTTTCAACTTCAGCATCATTGACATTTTGAAACTTTGATGTGTGGGACTGTCCCCGGCGTTGATGTTGAGCAATATCCCTGACCTCTACCCATTAGATGCCCCAGTTATGATTACCAAAAATATCTCCAAAGATTGCCAAAAGTTAGCTGGAGAGCAGAATCACCCACAACTGAGAACCATTGCTTTAAGTTTTGTTATCACCACTTAACACCAGAAATATCATAGTAAAGGATAAGCATTCTCAAGGAGAAATAGGATGGAAACTAATAAAAATGCATTATTAAAATTTTATAAAACTTAACTGAATTCAGTTTTCTTGATACATGTTTGACAGATCTAGACTACATGGTACAAGGTTAGACAGAGTTCAGATGTCCCACTTGTTTTGTCACTTAGAAAAGGCCATTGTACAAATTCTGATTCACTTAGGCATGCTTGTATAATTGGAAGTGAACATTTTAACACAAGTTACTTGACTTTGAATTATCCTGGGCAAACGGGAAAGCTGGCCAGTAAATTGGTTGTAGTGGCTCTGATGAGGTTCTAAAAAAAGCTGTAGACTGACTTCCTGGTGACATCAAGATTATGTAGCCAGAGGCCCTGATAACAGAAAATTCTCGGAGAAAGATACCAGTGGCCAATAGGAAGATTTGTCACCAACTTGTGGGGAATCCTGGCCTGTGTTTGAGAATCTTTAGGTGTTGACTAATCTGATTTCCTCTCCCTAGTCACTGGTGAGTGCTGATGTGGTCAGGGGAACATGGTGATTCACATGGAGGACACTCCTGCATCTTCCAGGTTAGAGGGTGTGAAGAATAAGGCAGTGATGAGAATGATATGACTCATGCCCCCTTCCCACATGCCAATTCTTAGGGAAGTGATCCCTCTGGCATCTTGTGTGTATGGAGATCTTTGCCAGGAACTTCCTGCAAGTTCTTTCAGCCATAACACCCATATGGAAATGAGCACTCTGTGTAATCCCAGTTTTTTCCAGGGTTCACTTTGGTTCCCAGTCTTCAAGTAGAGGCTGAAGATTCCCAGCATGCCTAGGTTCCTTGACACAGTGAATTTTAACAGAGAAGATACATTCTCCAGAAGTGACAGCATGGGGGTGGGGGGGATGGGTCAGGGGGATGGCACTGTCTCCTCGGACATCATTACTTTGATTTCATCTTTTAGGACTCCCAGCTTTTCTTAGGGATTTGTCATATCCCTCAATTGAGGTGGACAAGAAAATGTTTGAGAACCACTGGAGGCTGAGACGTTTTTGACAAACAGGAGCTAACCTTAACACTATTCATTGTAAGATATTTTCCAATTATTTGCTTTCCTTTTATGAAAGCAGCCTACAATTTAGATGGAGAATATTACATTGATATTTTTAGAAGATGGACAGATTGAGCCAAAGGTTGCAATATTGCAGTGTGCCTAAGGTCATGGCATATTAATAACAGGCTCAAGGCCTCAAAATTTAGAGGCCCCATAACTAAAACCTCTCATGACACAGTAACCTAAGTATTTTACTGATACCAAATCCAGATAATGCCAGTGCTGAACTACAGCTTGATAGGTGAGTCATTAGTAAAAACATCTTTGACAGCTACATGGCATGGAAGTTAAAGGAGAAGAATACAGTTTAAATGAAACAAAAGCCCATTTTATTGCTCATCAATTGTCAATTAAATTTAAAAACAAGTTCAAATAAAACCTTAAACAATCCAGATGTGAAATATTTAATCACTTATATTTTTTCTTATTAAAACACGTGTTTCTGTACAAATTGTATGTTGAGAAACCCATGGAAAAAATAATTAGTAGGTGAATAAAGATGCCTGGGATAAATTGGAAATGTTTTAAGATCCAGTTCTCTTATCCCACCTAATATCTTAATTCCTAGAGCAGAGGATAACATTATTACATACTATGAAATCTGATTTCTTTCCAAATGACTGCTCTTGCTTTATGTAGTCTTTTCCCTTCTTCCATTTCAATATATTGACATTTTTCCTGAGGTGTTTTTTGTTGTTGTTGTTGTTGTTGTTGTTTTTGTTTTTTAAAGGAAAATGCCTATCTTCCTTATGCTCCTTTGGGGTTTGTATAAATGACCCTGTCTTCTATGGAAGGTAACTTTATATACATTAGAACTCATTATTAGAAGCTTGAAGAAATATATGGCAGTAGTATTCCCTATTCCCTGTCTTCTTTTCAGAGCTAATTCAAAGTTACTTTTAAAAATCATGCTCAAATAAAATAAAATAAAATAAAATAAAATAAAAATCATGCTCCTTTTATACAGTATTTCAAGAAGCTTCTCTATAAATGCCTGCAGCAAAAATGTTTCAGTCCCAATAGCTATCAAGTTCTTTCTAATGTCTAAATTTAAATCATTCACATTTTGTTTGTGCCTAATCTCTCTGTTAAACCTTCCTTTCTCAGGCAGCAGCGAGTATTTGTGCCACATCTTTGGTAAACACACACTTTTTTCTCTTTCCCATTTTCTTTTTCTGGCTTACCACAGTATATTGACACTTCTGCATTCCAGTCAATTAGCTATGCATGTATTTAATGCTGTGTTCAATATGACAGCCAGTAGCCACATGTGGCTATGGAGCATTTATAATGTGGCTACTCCAGATGTTGAAGACGAGTACTAAAAAATGAATGTAAAATGTCTCCTTTTTTTGTATTGATGACATACTGGAATGCTAATATTTTAGGTATATTGAGTTAAGCATCATATACTATTTAAATTAATTTCACCTTTTTAAACTGGCTGCTGGAAACTTTACAATTACACATGCAACTCACATAATATTTCCTTTGGGCAGCCCTGCCCTAGACTCTGCTATACACTTTCTTGGCGCTTTAGCATCTAGATTCAGTATTTTAAAGGCCTGATAAATATAGATTATGTTGAAAGGATACTTTCTTCACATTCTAGGAATACTTCCCTATACTTTTACCCACTCCTCTAGTAGTCTCTCATTTGAACACAAAAAGATGTATATATTTAAACATTTTTTTTGTTCATTCCACAAATTTGGCCTCCTTGATTTTCTTTCCTGTGTTGTCTCTGTGCCATTGACTTCTTCTTTAAGAGAATTAGTGGACAAACTTTCAATGGCTGTGCCTTGTTTGCTTGCCAGCCTGCATAGATAAGGGATCTTAGTATGGGCTTTGATCTGCATGTTTGAGGGTTTGGGTTTTGGGGGTTTCGTTTTGTTTTTTTAACATGTTTAATTTTGTAAATCTGCTACTTTGAATGTGGGCAAGGATCCTCAGGAAGTTTGTTTGTTTGTTTTGTTTAGTTTTCCTTTTAAAATAAATGCTGAGTTACCAATTAGAGAACATTTAGAAAAAAGTCACATGCTTTACTTCGTGGAAGTAAAGTTTATTGAAAACTAGAAGATGACCAAATGAGCCCAACAATTTAGTCTTAAGAACCCCCCCCCCCCCCCAAACCAGACTGGTAATTTCTTTTCAGAGTGTTTGAAGCTTTAGTGAAATTTTACATACACTTTCAGCCTTTTGTTGAATTTATCACCTTGGTGCCTCCTTCAAAGGAATTCAGATCTGGCCTTTCACTGGCCATTTGGTGTCCTTTCTGCTCATTAAGATCCCAGTGTGGAATTCTGCAGGCCCAGACATCACTGACCCATTTGAGGACAGCGAGTACAGAAAGTCAAGTTTTATTTTGGATCAGTGCATGTGTCTGTGACCATGGGGCTGAAATATGAAACAAACCAGCTCTGGAGACATGGCGTCTTGCATTCATAGTGGAAGAGATTAGACAAGTGGTCGGGTAGTGACACAGACATGATTCATGCTCTATCTACTGATGACGAAACTTTCCAAATACTTTCAGTGTACTGATAGTACATTTCTTAAATGCTAAATATATCTAACTCTTAACAGCTAATTGTCTGTCATGCCCATTGTCCTTTACCCTTAAATGCTAAGGTCAAACTGTCCTCCTAGTTTTGTAGTATAAATATAACATAAATATAAATACATATGTAGCAGAGGCTGAGAAAGTAAATATGTAAAAAATAAGTGTACCCCTGTAAAACTCAGCTTAGAATTTTGAAAGTAATCATTGTGAATGCAGTGAAGCTATTTATGCTTTTTCTTGTTGTTTACTCTTCTTCAGTATATAACAGAATCCTAGAACTTTAGGTCTGGGGGAAGAAACTCTAGAAATCATCTCTCTGAAGCTCTTCATCTTTCCATGTTGCTTACTAGTAAACTGGGTTTAAAGAAAGCAAACGGGGCAGCCCTGGTGGCCCAGCAGTTTAGCACCGTCTTCAGCCCAGGGCATGATCCTGGAGACTGGGGATCGAGTCCCACATCGGGCTCCCTGCAGGGAGTCTGCTTCTCCCTCTGCCTGTGTCTCTGCCTCTCTCTCTTTCTCTGTGTCTCATGAATAAATAAATAAAATCTTAAAAAAGAAAGAAAGAAAGAAAGAAAGAAAGAAAGAAAGAAAGAAAGAAAGAAAGAAAGAAAACGCCTTTTTCAAGTCTTCATGCTAAATGGCAGTCTAGGTTCAACCCAAATTTGAATCCCTGATGTTGAAGTGTGATGTTCTTTCTGCCTGCCCTCGACTCTTCTCACTCAAAAAGTTACAGGTGGATCAAGACATCTAAGAACTCAGTGGTTTTAATTTCAAAGAAACAACACCTGCTTCTCTGATCCTCAGTTAACTTCATTTCTGAAAAGATAGGTCTGGGTTAGATGATTCCTGAGATTCTCTTTTGCTCACACAAATTATAGCGCAGTTGTTTCTTTTTTTAATGTGGACAGTGTTATTACCACAAGCACATATGTTTTTAATCTTCAAAAATGCAACTTCTCTTTCAAGGTTGTGTTAAATAACATTCAAAATCCAGATAAAACCAAAGAAAAAAGAAGGAACGTGAAATTCAACTGCTGGCGTAGGGAGGAGGGGGGCACACGTACACGTGGGTGTGTGCATCACACACTCTGACACGTCTCCATCTAGGTCAGCACGCAGGCTCCAGGAGGGAGGGTGAGGCTGAGGCCAACCTGCCGAGGCTTTGAGATTTGATAATAGAAGCCCTGCTCCACTGTTTCCTTCCCGGGCAGTATTTGTCTTGCCTGTTTCCAAGGCCTGTAAGTAGGCCAGGCGAGCCACTGAAGGTCAGCCTTGGGAATTGATAGGCGAGTTGATAAGAACTCTTCCCCTTACACAACTGAGCAAGAAGGCCCACCTTCTATGACTCTGCATAGGCTGTCAGATGGGCATGTTCTTCGTTTATCATCCTCTTTAATTTCTCAGCCATACTAACCCAGTTCAGCTTGAGTTACCTTAAGTCCTGCAGACTCTACAAAATGGACCATGGAGACAGTGTAGCCTGGGGAAGAAAGCCCCAACTTGGAGAATTGTGATTTGGATTCTACAGCCAGCTTTGTCCTGTGCAGCTGGATACCCTTGGCCAAGTCTATCCCTCTGCCTCTGGCCTCAGTTTCCACTGCAGCCCACATCAGCATAGGCATCTTTCACCTTTGAACTCTGGATGCAGTAAATAACACATTCCCCTTAGCACTTTGCACATTTATTTCATGTTTGTCACTGCCTTTTTTGTTTTTGTTTTGTTTTTAAAGATTTTATTTGTTTATTCATGAGAGACACAGAGGCAGAGACATAGAGGGAGAAGAAGGCTTCCTGTGGGGAGCCCAATGTGGGACTCGATCCCAGGATCCCAGGATCACGATCTGAGCTAACCACTGAGCCACCCAGG
This sequence comes from Vulpes lagopus, assembly GCF_018345385.1. Lineage (NCBI taxonomy): Eukaryota > Metazoa > Chordata > Mammalia > Carnivora > Canidae > Vulpes > Vulpes lagopus. The sequence goes on along the minus strand of NC_054824.1, from coordinate 125,349,814 downwards.
TGCCCCTGTTACTGTCCTTTTGACAGAAGGGCATCGTCAGTCTACTGGTAGGTCTCTATAGCGTATACAGTCATCATCCCTCTCCTGATACATCCTGTTGCTTGGGGAGGTTGGCCAACTAACGTGCAGAGCAGATCCATTATTTAGGATTGAGGAATACAGGCAAAAGTTTATTGTCAAGAAATAACTGATACAGTGAAAGAATGTGGTTGAGAGTCCAATGTAGGGAAACATGTTTTTATGTTAGTCTTTGGGTGGAACTAAAAGAATTAACCAGAGGATGATGCTACACAGTGGACATAATGGCTGGGGTCCCCGTGTGTAATTAGTACAGTGTGAGCACCATGATCTTATTTTCTGTGTTAACACAGGCAGAATCAAGTTCATAATTCAGAAAAGGAATTAACTCCTAAGTGTGTCAGGTTTATTGCCTTTTGCCTCTTATCTCCAGAAAGGACACCATATGGCCCTGTATTTGTAAACTCTTGCCATGACAATTCCTTCTGTCAAAAATGATTTTCTCCAGAAGTATGGTATGTAAATTCTTGGCCGATCATTCAAAAAAGGAAGGGAATTGCATTTTTTAACCAGCATTTTTCAAAATACTGTTGTGGCATATGAAAGGAATTAACAACTCCCTATAAGAGTTGGCATCATTTATGTGCTTTTAATGATAATAAGACATAAAACATAACTGAATAAACAGTAGAAAAAGCTTTCCTCGTGATCTTCAGGTTATCTAGACATGGAAGATTTTTCCCCCAGAGTTTCATTTTTCCAAAGTAGTAGGGAAAAGTGTCAAGGAGATTTTGACATCAGTTATTTATGAAATCACCTTGAAGCTAAGACTTGGTTCTGTCTAGAATGATACTGAAATGTGCAATAATCAGTCATTCCCCAGTTCTTAAGAATAACAGTCTGAAGTGTCTTATTTGTATGGTTGTTTCATATCTAGCTCATGTATGGTTTTGTTCATTATTATAATTCTTAGAAGGGGATGTGGTCAATGAATTCCACTTTAGGTTTTCCTTATGCTCAGTGAACCTGTTTTTTGAAATCTTTCATTAGCTATGTCAGGAGGAAGAAAGTGTTACCCTTTACTTCTGAAGACGGGATATAGGGATTCTCCAACTTAAATGGATAGCATTCCATTTTTTCTTTGTCAGTTCTTGGTAAATTAGTAGAAATTCTTTTCTTTCATAACAGTGTTAAAAACTAAAAGAAAAGAAAAGGCTACTTAGGGTCACAGGCCAGTCTACCCAAACTGTATTTATTTTGTATTAATTTCCTTTCTCTGGAAAATTTTCTTAATTTGTATTGGGCATTTCAAGAATGAAATCTTCTTTTTGCTCCTTATTAGCTCCAGTAATAGGAGTTTGTAGATACAGTATTTATCTCATTAGTTATCTAATTATTTGCCCATCACATGGTGGCCATGGTTCAGATGCTGGTTTAATAAGATTAATCAATGCTTTTAGTACTGGAGAAGGTGCTGTCATGTTGTCAAAGGATTATTTAATGTTCAACATGAACAAAGCCTGTTGAGGTATGACTGTTCTTGAGTTTTTTTCTTTTATTCTGCCTTTCTTGATCAGTCAGTTAAATGGAATTCTACAGACCAAGAGGGAAGAGAGGGAAGCTTTTGTTATTTGTTCAGACACTACCCCTCCTTCTAGTTAAGGTGGAGAGAATTTGGGAAAAGTTCTTCTATTCTAACCCTGACCTTCTTTGTTTTTTATAAAGTACCTCTGATGTTTTCTCCAAGCAGAGCACACACCCACAGAAAATGCTAGTTAAAACCTTCTGAGTGCCTAATGCAAAATATTATCAGAGAATAAATTACAGTTTGTAACTTTGTAGTGAAGGTGTGTGTATAATCGGGCACACACACATGCATTTTGAGGACTTAGAATAAATTTGATTTTCTGGAGTTCCTCATTGGGCAAGAGTTGTGTTTGACTGTTAAAGGGACACAAATATGTCTTTGAGCAGCTGCCTGATTAAAAGCTGAGCCCCCGTCTGTCAGGGTGACTTAGAATTGGCCAGGACTCAAGTGTATGTGATTGCATTTCATCTATTTGCTATCTCAACAGATGGATCTGTTTCTTAGAGTATTTGCGGTTTGTCCTTCAGCAATGACTAGCAATTCCAACGACTGTAGATTCCATTGACCAGAGTTAATGATGCTTTTCCGTAGATGTTATGTTTCCCATAGTAGTTTTTAAATTTATGGATCAAATAAGCAACTGAGAGTTTTCAGCACTTTTTCAGATCTTTGGAAGTTGTCTCAAAAGCCTGATCCAAGGAAAATGAGGCCATTTATCTTTCCAGGAGTTTCTATGCCCTCTCAACACCTATGTGTTAATGGGATAAGTAAGAGTGGTGTTCGCTTCTTGAAACCTGCAGGCTATCAAGTGGAGAGGGGAAAAAAATGGAAAGGTTACTGCTTCCTCTGTCTATCAGGTTTTATTATGGAAACTGTTCACCAGATAATTGGGTTTAATTTGTAACAGAGGGGAAGATTTGTATTGTAAACAAGAAAGTTCTTTGAAGATAAATCTTGTCAGTAGCTGCTGGAAGGATGCTGGAGGAAGCCTTGATTCTTTTTTTTTTTTTAATGGTCTGGAGTAGGAGAGTGTTTTTCTTTCTTGTTTTTTTTTTTTTTTTTTATTTACTTATTTACTTTTTTTTTACCTTTTCTTTTTGCTAGACTACAAAGTGTTAGTGGGGCTGGAAGGTGATAATTAGCAGTCTTCACCTGATTTTTCCTTTGCAAGCTGGCTAATTAAAAATGCACAAAACCTTTTACTTTTTTTTCCCCAAAGGGAAAAATACTTCTTTTGATAGCTACATTTCTGAACGTCTGCACTCTTCTGCCGCCCTCTTTATTTTATTGACTGCTTCTTTATACAGTTGAGAACTCTAATGTACTTGTTTGTAACTCTTAAATATTAGGAGAATCAACCCTACTTTTAAATACCAGTCTTGTACCAATATTAATCAGTATTATAGCATACATATTAGTCCTAATTATTCAATTCTTCTCTTATTATTTTACATTGGGCTCTTTCTTATTTCATTTTGTGTCATTTTAAGTGCCATAGGCAATAGGATTCGTACAATTCTATATTACAGTAAATCACGGATTCAATGGTTTCTATATGCACCCATCTCATTCCATACATTACTGTAACACCAACAATAAACAAATTTTGCAACATTTCAAACTCCGTATCAGTAGGTATTGAGGATAGCTTGTAGATTTAGGTTCATTTTTTAGTTTTAGGTGCCTTGCTTCAGATAATATATTATTCTTGATAAACTTCGATTTGGTAGCCTACAATAATACCAGGCTTTTATAAGATACTACAACAGCAAACATACTGTAGTTGTAAATTCTAGTTTTGCCTTACTTTTAATCATTAAACTTACCATGTTTTTCAGTTGTACTGTTTCCAGGTTTTCACCATCTAAGAAAATATTTGTCATGAAATATGATAATGAATGTTTAGTTTGTGTGTGTGCTTTCTAATCAGTTGGGTTGCCTCTTTGTACATAATTTTGATTTTTGTGCTTATATACAAAACAATAACTAAACATTTATGTAACTAGATAAACCATAAAAAATTATCTTAAGCTACTTATGATATAAATAATATCATTAGCGATGCTAAGTCAAAATTATAAATTATTGTAAGGATTTGAATCTGATTCTTTTATTATTTATTTTATTTTTTAAAGATTTTGTTTATTTATTTGACACAGAAAGAGAGCATACAAACAGGGGGAATGGCCGGCAGAGGCAGAGGGAGAAGCAGGCTCTCTGCAGACAGCAGGGAGCCAGATGCAGGGCTCCATGCAGGACTAGATCCCAGGACCCTGGGATCATGACCTGAGTTGAAGGCAGATGCTTAACTGACTGAGCCACCCAGGCGCCCCTGAATTTGATTTTAAAAAGCTTTTTAAAGGCTGATATATAAGGAATATAGTTTTAAAAATAGTTTACTTAAGCCAGAAAAAAAGAGTATTAAATGAGACAGATGCTCTGAAACTCAGAAACAGATGAGTAGCTCATCTTGTGGGCTTCCTCACTATTTAATAGTTATGTGTTATATAACTTTTAAAAAATCTATAAATTTATAACTGTAGTAGGTAATTCCTGTAGATTTTTTTTATTTTCTCAGATGAAAAAATAAGTTCAAATCTTCTATCTAGGAGGAAAAAGTACTGCAATAAATTCATACCCATGAAATGCATTTAACTAACACTTACCTAACCCACATTTGCTGATGGTGACTACTGGCAAGAAATAAAAGTTTTCAAGAATCTCACGTTCAAAATCTCAAGAGCAGAGAACTTATAAATAGCCCTGTGAGTGAAGAGATATTATGAATATTATAAAAGAGAATGTATTCTCATTTCCTATCCATTGCAACTTGTACTTACTGCTTTTACAATAAATTCTTAATTAACTAATCCACATAGTGGAATGGGTTTTTTTTCTGGTTAAGTCATGAAGAAGTTAACCAGAAATCAATTTTTATTCAAGCTTTATTTTTAAACATCTGTGTTAAGTGTGTTAGGATACTTTGGCTACAGTAGCACTTTTAATAAATGTGATTATATTTTTTAATTAAGGACTCTTCATTGACCTGGGTGAATGTTTTTCTGAATTTGAATTTTTATTTTAGAGTTCTGTGACACAGGTCATGCCTCAGTAATCGGAGGAGAGGGAAAAATGTTTATTGAATGACTGATATAAATTTGTTCTGTTGTCCGATTGAGCTTTCCTTCTAAGATTGGGATAAAAAAATTTTTAAACTTTAAATGTATGTAATTGATGGGTTCTATTTAAGAGTTTACTGTATTTCTTCTTATGAAAAGCTTATTTTGAAAAGGATACGAGGAATTTGGAAGTATTCCAGAACTCTCTAAAATTCACACTTAATAATTTGCTTCATTCAGATTTTTTTTTGATTGGCATGTGATCCCTATGTTGTGTTCTGAAATGTCTGAAATCACATCTTGATAGAGTCTACTCTATTTTTGAATTGTTTTAAATAGTAACTTTAAAATTTGCATTAATTGAAAAGTACCTTGTCATAACATTTGCTTTGTGTCATGAAAGGTTATCTATATTTGGAAATAACATTTTGGTAAAAGGAAGATTATGGAATATTTATGAACTTTCTCTCTCACAGATTCATAGGTTATTAGAACAGGATGGAACTTTAGAGCTTTGCAACCACAACCTTCTCAGTTTACAGTCGAAGGAAATGAGGTCCAGAGAGATTAAATGACTTGTCCAAGGACACACAGCTGAAGAGTAGTATAGGAATGACAGTAAATGACAGTAACTCTGGATCTTGGGCTCCAGGTTATATATTTTTTATCATGGAAAATTTGCCTCAATAAAGTTATGTAACTTTTCAAAAGATCATAGTGTAAAGCTGGAAGGGAGGCAATTTTACATATACTTTATTTTGTTAAATTTAGTTTTGCATCTTTGTATGTTTACATGGTTAATTTTTTCCTACTAAAGTATGCTTAATTCAATTTGTGAATTAATTACAAAAATGAGAAATAATTTTACTTGAATGAGGATAATTTATCATACTCTCATGACCCAATTTTAGGACTGTGCTTCTCAAAACACCTCCAAAATGGGACCCTGTGTAAAACAGTTAGTTTAATTTCTTGGATTATTTCATGGTTTAAAAAAAATAGTTGAAGAAGGATCAGATTAAATATTGTCTGTTTATGAACTTTGATTTCAAGATAGCAGCAGTTATAATCTCAATTTTCATGTAACCAAGTTTATGGTATAGAACAAATACCTGTGCACTTAAAAAATACTATTTTATTTATTTATTTTAACAGAGAAAGGGCAAAGGGAAAGGGGGAGAGAAACTCAAGCAGACTCTATGCTGAACGCAGAGCTAGGTTCAGGGCTTGATCCCACAACCCCGAGATTATAATCTGAGCTGAAATCAAGAGTCAGATGCTCAACCAACTGAGCTACTCAGGCACCCCTACCTGTGCACTTTTAATTAATTTTGTTTTAGCTAATTTCTCATGAGCAAACGCTTTGGGAACCAAAATAAGCATATATGATAAATTTATTCACAGTTGTAATAGAACCAACAGAAACTCTTGATAACATTATTTATAGTCTTCCTTCATTATAAATCTGTTTAAGTAACCAAAATCAATAATATAACCAACTGGAATTAACACTGATTGTTTTCTTGGAGAGGCAGACAGGAAGAAGTCACAGCCAGTTGGCATCAGGAGGGTACTGGAAGAGCTCAGTGCCACTGGCCACAGCTGGTAGAGTTTGCCAGGAAAAGTGCTGCTCTAACTTCTCCTGGGCCATTGGTATTCACAGTGTGTAGCCCATTTTGTTATTATAGAGCCAATTTTTTTAGGCTGCATTTTAAAGTTCTGGTGACTTTTTTGGGGGGGGAGGGCAGAGTGCAAGGTATTATATTGTTATGTATAAGTATGTGATAATAAGGGTTTATCAGTTGGGCTTGAGATCCTTATATCACTTACTTATATCACTCTTTATTTATTTATTTTTTATTTTTAAAATATTTTAAAATATATTTTATTTTTTATTCCATGCTGGGAAGCCCAACACAGAACTTCAACTCAGGACCCTGAGATCAAGACCTGAATTGAGATCAAGAGTTGGATGCTTAACCGACTGGGCCACCCAGTCACTTCACACTCATTTAGTTTTTAATTGGCTATTTACTAAGTACCTACTGTTAAGTAACTAGTGACAACAGGCTGTTCTTTCTAGGAAAGTAATATTTTGATGATTATAATCAGTTCTGCTCTATTTTTGCATGCATATATTTTACCCAATTCAGATGTCCACTATGGATTTTTTTTTTATAATCTGCAAACCAGTTTCAATTGCACTGCTAGGAATTCTTAGGTATTTAGCATTACTCACACTATATACTGATAGTCTATTTTTATATGTCATGTCTCCCTCTAATTTGCATTTCAGTTTCTTGGGTAAGTAGTTTGGGGCTTCCACCTCTACCCCTTGTAACATAGTCCACAGTAAGCCAAATAAATAAGGTTTATAATGACATTAACTCATGCCAAACCATCAGATAAATTTTAGAATTTTTCTATATGGCTTCCCGTCCTGCATAGGAACTAGATATATAGAATCAGAAAACAGCAATATTGGTTTGTGGTACCGTACTCTGTGTTTCTAGTTAAAGTAAACAAAACAAAACATTTCAAGAAGGGATTCTGCAGAGATGGATCAGAATACCCAGACTGTGCTTGAAATTTTCATTTCTTGAGTCTTTAGGCACTTTACAGTCAATCGGTTCCAAACACCTGGGATTTTATTTCTTCATTTAATAAAGTAAAAATTAAAACACACACACATAACAAAATATTTTTTTCTAGTAAAATCAACTCATGATTTCTTGGTTATTGAAAACATAAGTGTCCCCCAAAGAGTGGGAGGAACCAGTAACTTTCACTCTCTCTTCTAACTGGGAAACTAGGCCAATTTCATGGTAGAAGTGGTTTCAACTCTGTGATAAAGGTGAGTTGACTTGTGGGCATTTCTTTACAGATGGCCGTAGGAAATGGGAACATGCTTTATATAGCTTCTCGCCCTGCACAGCCATCGCCAGTTTCCTCTTGAGCAGTTTGAGAAATAGGAAGATATGTAGGTAAAAATGGAGAGGACAGAGAAGAACTGAAACAGGTGCACAAGTGGCTAATTTTGGCTTTGACATTCATTAATGGCCAAAGTTGGAAGTCTTTTTGGGGTGAAGTAATTTTTTTACTTTCATGTATTTGGAATCCTTCTTAAGCAATCAAGGAAATTAGAAACTCTTTCGTGCTTAGGGCAGATTTTTGTAATCTATTGTGTGCCTCAAGCTATGCAATTTAGTTTCCTGGATTCCAGAAAAGTTTATTCTTGTACTTTAATCAATTCTTTCTCTTTTTAAAACTCTGAATCCCGAGAACTGCTATTTCGGGCAAACATAACATGTTGCTCAAATTAAATTGCACATAGGTATTAAGTAAGCTGGGCAAGATTTGATTCCCAAATGGGTTCGGGTGTATTTGTTTGTAAATCACAGGTGTGGTTATAGTTAAATCTCCAGCTGGCTTTAGGAGAAATATAAGTTAATAAGGTGCTGTGGAAGAAATGCACACAGGTGCAAATGACTTAGAAAAGCAGGAAAATTTACCACTAACTTCATTATGAAAATGAAGTTGTGTATGGTTAAGCAGGTCACATAAATAGCTATGGGGGTCATATGACAGGACTACGGAGGTGGAGGTTATGTGTGTATAGCTTAAAATTGGGAAACCTGGAAAGCTCTGGAGTGACCTGGAAAGAAAGTTTGGATATATAAAATATTAAGTGAGAAGCAAACCACTAAGGTATTCTAGGTACAATGTAACTACAATTAACATTAATACTAGTCATACCAGTAGGCTGAGTTCAAGGTAAAATATATTTTACTTTCCCAAGTCATCATGTACACTAAATGGTCAGCTCTTCACTGGGGCGGAGGGGGGGGGGGTAGTTCTTAGAACTTGTATGTTGAGATATAATGTGCCATGAGTAATATATTAATACTTATTAACAAATTTTACAAAATTCCTCCTTTTTTAAAGCATTTGTCTGAGTGAACTCCAGTTTACTCCTCTTCATGATGTTAGACTCACTTACCTGTATTTAGAACTTTCTGCTCAGAGGGACAGAGAGGAGAATCATTTCAGCTAGTGAGTTTGGCACCTGTCATCGCCATACTAGGACCTGTCATGATTCATCTTGTCAGATTTACTGTAATAACTGTAGATGTTCTAATAATTGTAGTTTAGGTAAAATTCCAACAAAAAGGTTTTCAGTTTTATTAGAAATTCCTTAAAACTCTGGGAATATGTGTCCATGAGTGACATGGGATAATCTCATGGTAGAAAAATCTGCCAAGCTAGACTAGGGACCACAGAGAAGTTGTGCCATATACCAAGTTTGGAGAAACTCAGGACCCCTTCTGGCTTGCTCCTATATACTATGGTAGTCTAGCACAGTGTATTAGAAAGGGTCTTCCAGAAAACAAGAAACCATAGGAATGTGTGTGCTTGTATGTGTGATTTATTATAAGGAATTGGCTCACCTGATTATGGAGGCTGATAGATCCCAAGATCTGCAGGGTGAGTCATCCATTTAGAGACCCAGAAGACTTGATGACATAGTTCAAGCCCAAAGGCCCTCAAATTTAAGACCCAGGAGAAGTCACAGAGTTTCAGGTCAAGTCCAGAGGCAGGAAAAAGCTGAGGTCCCAGTTTGAGGGCATTCAGGCAGGAGGAATTCTCTTTCATTCAGGGAAGGGTCATCCTTTTTGTTGTACTCAGACCTTTGACGAAGTAGATGAGGCTCACCTACTGTAGGAAGGAGAGTCTGCTTTATTCAATAGCTATTTAACTGTCAATTTCATCCAAAAATGCCTTCATGGAAACATCCAGAATAATATTTGACCAAACACCTGAGTACCCTGTGGTCCAGTCAAGTTGATGCATGAAATTAACCATCACACATGGCATCTCTAAATGTCCAGGACAGTATTTTACAAATAACAAATATTGTTGGATGGATGGATGGATGGATGGATGGATGGATGGATGGATGGATAGATGGATAAATGAATGTTCTCCACAGATGTTAAAGAATTAAGTTTCCATGTTATAAATTTGGGAATACTAATGTTTTTGCTGATTAAAAAGCTGTAAGTTCACAGATGTTTGTTTGAATTGTAGTGACCTTTGATGGTGGTGTTTAGCATGTGAGCCAAGCTGAAGGTTATTCCTACCTTTGAATACTTCAGAATACTCAAAAGGATCTAAATCTTTTTCTTCTCTGAAATTGCTTCTCTCTTTTCTTACTATTTGTTTTCCTTAATATTAAGGGATATTACCTCTCAATTTTCCTTACATTTCCATGGCCTTTTTTTTTCTTATCAAAGAGGTATTCAATATTTATATTTCATTTTGTATCTTTACCTTTATTTATCTTTAAAGCTTACCTTTTCTTCACACTAATTCATTTCAGTTTTGATTGGTTCTGCCTTTATCAACTTCCTTCTAGTGGCTTCTTGCCCATTGCCTTTATTTTTACTGTGTAGATAATAACTTTTCAGATTTTAATTGATGTAAAAGTGTTTGTTTAAATACCATCAGTGATAACAACCTCAGTAATATGACTACAACTATAAAAAATTGAGACAACATCCAATATTTGGAAAATGAATTGTGTACTCTATTGGTAATGAGTTTATTTTCTCTTAACCTGGTATATACACCATAGAATTACGAACTTTTCTTGACTTATATTATTCCCTTTACTTCTTACTGAATAGATACTGACAGTATTTAGGGGAAATAGTGTCAAATAACCCACCATTATGAAATGCTTAACAGTGTAAGGTAGTTCTTAAAATATGATGGAAACATAACTTAAAGGATTTTGCTAGTAATAATCTTCCTCCTATGATCAAAAAGTTAATAGGTTTGCTGTAGAAAATTTAAGTGGATAATCATGTATTTTTTTTAAACAATTGAAGTATGGTAAGTTTACTTTGAAACAGCAGATGAACAAAAAGAAGAAAATATCCTGTGTGGCATACCTACTTGGTGCCACCTGGAGAGACTTCTGCTCCTAAATTACATATATTCCTCCACATCCTCCCTGTGTGACTGTATATGTACAGTGGATCCTCATTATTCATGGATTCCATATTTGTGAAGTAACTTATTCCTTAAAAATGATTTGTAACCCCAAAATCAGTATTTGCAGCCCTTTCAAGGTCATTCATGGACATGTGCAGACATGTGAAAATTTGAGTCACCTAACACATACTGTTCCAACAGATATCCAACAAAACAACACTGCTTTCTTGTTGCAGTTCTCATACTGTAAATAAGTGTTCTTTTTGCAGACTATATAGTGCCACGTTTCACATTTTTGTGTGCTTTGTTGGTGATTTCATTGTTAAAAATGGCGCACAGGTGTACTGAAATGCTGTCTAGGGTTCCTAAGTGCAAAAAGGCTGTGATGTGCCTTTTGGAGAAAATGCATGCATTAGATAAGCTGCATTCAGGCACGAGCTATAGTGCCGTTGGCCATGTGTTCAATGGTCATGAATTTACAGTATATATTAAATAAGGTGTTTCTAAACATAAACACACATAACACAAAGTAATGTATTGACTTGGTGATAAAAATGTTGTGACGAGAGGCTCATAGGACCCTAACTCTGTATTTCTCATAGGAGCAAGAGAAATACTTGCTAAATCAGCATTTGCCACAACTTTTTAGAACATAACTTCCTCAGATAACAAAGATCAACTGTAATTTTTTTTCTTTTTTTTAAAATTGCCTTCCACTGTACATTTGTGAATTTTTAATAGTATATTTTTAATATTTTCCTGTCATTAAGTGGTCTTTAACATCTTTTTCATTTTTTAAAATATTTTATTTATTTATTCATGAGAGATACAGAGAGAGAGAGAAAGAGAGAAAGAGAGAGAGAGGCAGAGACACAGGCAGAGGGAGAAGGAGGCTCATGCAGGGAGCCTGATGTGGGACTCGATCCCAGGACTCCAGGATCATGCCCTGGGCTAAAGGCAGGCGCTTAACCATTGAGCCATCCAGGGATCCCCCACATCTTTTTAATTTTTATGTAGCAGTACAGCATACAGATGGGATGTCAGTTTATTTAATAATTCTTCTTTTAAAGAATACTTACTAGGCTCTTCCCCCAAGGTTTTACTATTCTGCAATTCTGGAATAAACATCCTTGTAGCATTAAGCTTGATCATATCCATGATTATTTCCTCAGGTTAAAGTTTCTGCAAATTAAATTTTTAGAACACAGAATATACAAATTGAGACTTTTGCTGTTTGCAAAATTCCTTTGTTACTTTTCTAATATATTTCTTTCCAAATAAATTGGCATTTACAATAAACATTTTTATCAAATTTCGAAAACATAAGAATTTGAAAACAACTATTGAAGTTACTTTTATCTTTTATTTCAGTGGCCATTTGTTTGGACGTATTTAAGTTGTAGTGCCTTGTACTTCAGATGTGCAAGGAATTGCAGATTAGGTAAGAATGCACTTGCAGGAACCGTTAGGTTTCTTCATTCCAGCCTCCTCTTTTGTTTTTTGGGTTTTTTTTTTAAAGATTTTATTTTATTTATTCATGAGAGACACAGAGAGAGAGAGAGAGAGGCAAAGACAGGCTGAGGGAGAAGCAGGCTCCATGCAGGGAGCCCGACTGGGACTCGATTCCCGGTCTCCAGGATCACATCCTGGGCTGCAGGCGGCGCTAAACTGCTGCACCACTGGGGCTGCCCCAGCCTCCTCTTTTGTATTGATAAAGTTGGACTCTGGTTTGACTGTTTTATTGTGAATTCAATTTTTTAAAAAAGTGTCGAACTACAGAGGTTTATTTCCTTCTGGAAGTTAGAACCCATAGGTGTAGAGGAGAATTCACACTGCTCTCCTACATTTCTAACACCTCTTCGGTTTCTTTCTTCTAGCTTTGTTTCAGATACCTAAATTCAGGAAACATGAGTCACACATGTATTCTTTGTAGGGACAGATGAATAAGTGAAGAGCAACATGAAGACCCTCTGCTGCGAGGGAGACCCTGATTCCTGTCTCAATTGGAATCAAAGCAGAATGCATTAGAAATACAGAGGCTGGAATGAATATTACTTTCTGCTATGTTGCCGACCCAAAGAAGTGGCATGTGTGCTAGACATTGAAAGATGACTTATGTTCATGGGGAAAATTATCTAATGCCATAAATTTGCATACTTCTACATTGGCAGATTTTTAATTTTGCTTATGATCTTTCTCGAGTAGGGAGCATGTCTGGCTTATTTATTTTTAGTATTGCTGCTACAAGAAAGCAAATGTTGATTCATGCTATTTAATTCTTACTTACAATGTACATGTGGCATTTCATAGTTGTACGTTTCCTCTTGACAAATTCTTTGGTTTGTTTCTGTAGTGTCTTCGTGATCATAAGTCACTGAATACCTAATATTAGATTGTGTTGATATATTTTAATTTATTGACATTCTTCCCTAATTTAGTCATTTTTAATTTCATTCCATTTTTTTTAAAGATTTTATTTTTTTATTCATGAGAGACACAGAGAGAGAGAGGCAGAGACATAGGCAGAGGGAGAAGCAGGTTCCCCACTCAATTCTAGGACCCTGGGATCATGACCTGAGCCAAAGGCAGATGCTCAACCACTGAGCCATCCAGGGGTCCCTTATTCCACTCTTTGACTATTACATGTAATGTCAAGTGAACAACTTGCTGCTTATATCTTTTTTATTTCTCATGGGGTATTTTCAGTGAATATATTCCTATAAGCAGAACTACCTGGAACTACTTTATTGCTTTTGTCATGTATTTTTATATTGCCTTCTAAAAATATGTTGCTAATTAATAGTAATCCCTACAATAGTTACCTCATAATTATATGTTGTGTGTATTAAAAAAAAAAGAATGCTGCTTTTTTAGTGGCCATCAAATGGCATGTCAAGGTTGCTTTAACTTACATATTTTTGATTATTAGCAAGGATCATTCTTTTTCTAGTAGTATTTACTTTGGAATTTTGTGTTGTGTAAAATCATTGTTCATAGTTTTTACCTAAATGCTTGCTTCAGAGAGCCTTTTCTTTGTCACAATTAAGGTCATTCCATTCTTTATGGAGTTATTCCAAGTTCAATATGTTTTGTGTATGTAAAATGTAAAGCCTGTAACGTGTAACTTTTATAGACCTAGTAGTAGAGTGGGAATAGCACCTCATGTTATTGGGTTCTCGCTTGGATGCAGACATTTTAAGGAATAAAAACATGTCTGAACCACCCTCGTAATGACCTGTGAAAGAAGCAGGGCTTGTACAAAATGCAGAATTTCTGAATAGTTGATTTTCTGACTTTGGAATGCCCCCAAGTCATCCACAGCAATAATGTCTTGTGCCTCACTCAAATTCATCCATCCTTCTTCTGAGTTGTTCTTGTACCTCTCCCTCGTGGACTTTAATACCCAGTACATTGTAATTTTCTTTTTCTGTGCCTGTGTTTTTCCCTTCTGGATGCTTCGTATGGAGTGGAAACCCAGTCAGATTCTTTTTTTAAACTCTTCATGCCTAACACACAGCAGTGTAGTCACCTCTGGGTTTGTTTATTCATTCAGCAAGCATTTATGTCTGAATGCTGTCCTAAGCTTTATTGGGCATGCAGTATATACAGGTGAAAAAAACCCTGGTCTCTGTAATCTGGCCAAATCATTTACGGGAGGTGGGGGGCGGGGGGTGGGTGGGAACGACTGGGTCCCTGTGTAATTAACAGAGTGTGAAGTCTGAATTTAGAGCTTAGGATGCTTTTTAAGCACTAAAAAAATACGGATTGAGATACCTTCAGGCTGCAGTCATTGGGACTTACTGGGAAAAGATATATAATAACATGTTATAAAATTTTTTAAAGGTTATTTCCTCAAACTTGAGAGATTTTTTAGTTAAATTGGCCTGGCCAATTGTAAATCTCCACCCTCATTCGTTAAAAACTTTGTCATAGGAATGTAGTATTTAGAGCTGCCAGAGATCACAGAAATCGTCTATTTAAAACTCCTTCTTTCTACAGTCAAGGAAAGGAAACTAAAGCAGTTGTGACTTTCCCCAGCCTAGCTGAGGTTTTTTCCAAAAAGAAAATATTTCAAAAATGTAGGAAGATATATTTCCCCATAAATATGATGGAGGACTTTATGCACCTCTTTGCACATGTGAGTCTAAGAGTTTTTAATCAGACCCACGAATAGTTTCGATTCACTCATGTGTGGGCTGTGACCATGTGACCAGCTGGCCTGTCCTGTCCCTCATTATCCTATATGTGCCTCCCCAAATGCTTCAGAGACCTGGGAACTGTGGAAATTCTAGTATTTGTATGCTCTTTGCTTTTTAAAAAGTGAGATTGAAGTTTGCTTTTGAGATTTATTCTTGATGTACTTTGTGACAAAACCTGGATTAATTACTAAAGGGTTTTAAGTTTTAGGTTTTCAGTATAACATATAATATGTAAAGGAATGAAATAGAATATGTCAAGGAAATTGTATTAATCATGCAACTGGCTGGCTGTGATTGTGTTTTTCACAATGTTTTATCTGAACTTAGTGGTCAAATGTTTTACTGGTTTTGAGAACAATCCAGTGTTTTCTTTTCTACTTTGCTTAGACTTTAAAAGATAAAAACAAATTTATCTTAATCACACCAGACAAAGCTAACATAGTGGCCTCCACATGGGATTAGACGGCATAAGGGACAGAAAGAAGCCTTTGAAACTGTATTATCTCTTCAATGAATTGTGAAAATTTAGAACTCCTGTCTTATTACTTTATTACATGGAAACTCATTAACATTAGGGCTGTGAGATAAGAAACCCCACTTAGCATCTTCTAACTTGGGCTTTGTTTTGGTATGTGTCAGAGATTTTTATTCTTGAGTACTTTTTAGGGGGATATTTGGTTTCCCTGAAATACATAATATATATATATATATATATATATATATATATATATATATATATTTTTTTTTTTTTTTTTTTTTTTTTTTTTTTTTTCCTGGAGCAGAAGGTTCATAGCACCATCAACCATATCTTCAAAGGTGTCCTTGAACAAAAAGATGATGAGGAGAACCATTGCTCCAAACTTGGAGGCAGTATCTGCTGGAATGCAGTAACTAAGGAAATGATGAACAACTTTGTTGTCACTCTCTTTTTAGACAAATCCTTCAGAATGACAGAAATCACAGTTCAGTGTTACCTAGACTTATAATTTGCCCAATAATAGAAAAAATATTCAATCTCATCGGTTGTCTTTGAAAAGAACATGTAACTGAGACAGGGGTCGGGCGGTTGTGACCTAGGTTTGGCTATTGACTGCTTACATTTGATGGCCAAGAGAATTTCTGTTTAATGGGCCTCATCCCTCACTGTTAACATGAGGGGATAGATGTGAAGATTTCTGTATTGGTGCCTTTCTCCCATATTTTCAGTCACTTCTAAGGAATAGAAATAAAAATAGAAATAAATACTAGAAGTATGATTTGATACCACCCCTGAATTATGGATTTCGTTTTGCTGTGGTTTCTTCAAAGATTGGATCTAGCAAAATAATATTATACATTAGGATTTTCAACTGCTTCATTTTTGTGAGGCTTTTACTATTTTCATGGTTTGGGTTTGTTTGTTTGTTTTTCCCTCCTCTGATCAGTATTTTATTCCTATTTCTTGAAAATAGGGCCATTAAGGAATTTTGGTAATTGGATTGAATGCTATTTAATGACATTGGGCTTTTGAGTGGTGATGACTAGAATTTATGTCTCCAGTAGTCCCTCTGATTGTTTTATTTTGTAATAATCGTTTCAAATTCAAACACAATCATTCCTTCAATTCAAATAAGCCTAAGAAAAAAATTTTAAAAATAAAAATATAAAGGGTTATAACACTACTAATAGCAAAACTGTTGTTGGTTTGGTGTGATCAGTAATTTCTCTGACTTTCCCACAGCCTTCTTTCCTTGGCCTTGCAGACAAAGAAACACTATTGAGCTGAAAACATCAGACATTGTAGAGCCACTCAGCAGTGAAGGGTTAATTTCTGGTTAGTGAGGATATTGTGGTCTGAATTTGTTCCCCCCAAATTCATATGTTGAAGTCCTAATCCAGGTACCTCAAAAATAATTATATTTGGAGATAGGACCTTTTGACTTAATGACCTCCTTAGGGTGGGCCTTAATCCAATATGACCTCAGTCCTTATAAGAAAAAGAGATTAGGACACAGCCAAACACAGAGAAGGCCGTGTGAAGACATATGCAGAAGATGGTCATTGATTAGCCAAAGAGAGAGGCCTCAGAGGATACCAACCCCATTGGTTCCTCGACCTCAGATTTGCAGCCTCCAGAACTATGAGAAAAACAACAACTTCTATTGTTCAAGCCACTCAGTCTGTGGTACTTTGTTATGGCAGCCCTAGCAAACTAATGCAGGGGGTCCTTGCTTAAAGAGTGATTAGAACAGCTCAGTTAATCAAATAAAAAATAGATCTATCATTTTCTTTAGAAACAAGTTTTTATTAATGTCGTTTCCTCATGATCCCTTTGAGGATGTCCTAAACCATCAGTATTTTGTTAATTAATTTTCCAATGGCACCTCCTTCAAACAGCAGATCAGTAGGTTGTCTTTAAAGTATCTTTTTCTGAGAAGCTTCAGGAAATCTATGCTTTGAAAAATAATTTGAGTTAATCATTAGGATTAATTGCTTCATTCCCATCAAAATATTACTTTATCTTCTTCGATGGTAACAAAAATTAATGAGCTATTTTATTTTATTTTATTTTATTTTATTTTGTCCCAACACTTTGCAAAAACATATCGAAGAAGTTGTGAAATATTTGCCAGACAGACTGAAAGACAAAGTCAGGTGGCTAACTGAAAGAGAGAGAATTAAACCCAATTACTTATAAAGTAGGTGAAAGGTGTCAGGGGCTGTTTCTACTTTCTTCCTGTTTCTCAAAGTAATGTAAGAACAGTGAGAGAAAAAAGGGAAAGGAGAGAATGTACAATTTTATCACCTCTGTTCTCAAATTGGTCTTGATACCAATTTCTGGCAGGAAAAAAAAGAACCCCCCCCCCCCCCCCCCAAAAAAAAAATCACCTCTTTGCAATCACCTAGGTGTTACAGAAACCAGTACTCTTAAGTTTACTTTCTTCTTTTGGCTTCATATCAGAGTTTATCTAGATCCTATCATTTTTACAGCTTTGTCCTGGAAAATATGGGAAAGGCAGCCTATGCAATTAAATGCAAAATCAATGTAAACTGCCCAAAGGACTAACATATTGGGTATTAGCTTGTAGAGACAAATGCTTTTTCAGTCCTCTTGTGATTCTACTACTATTGGATATAGAAATTTAAGGCTTAATCTCTATTATCTCAGTGTTCTAGTTGTAGGCAGAGTGAAAAGGAATGAGTCCTTTTTCTTCCCTTCCCCAAACCAGTAAGATACATGTTGCATTAGAAATATTATACTAGCTTCTGGGTGTTTTTAGGCCATGATAGATATAACATTCTACAGCACAATAAAATAAAATTTGTCTTTTGCCCTAAAGTTATATTTTTGCTTTTGTTAAATTCTTATCTACCATAAGATTGGAAGGAGAAAAGCATATGTAGCATTTCGAAGAGTTTGCTGGAATGCAGTAGAAGATACTATAATAAATGTGCACAGGGTTTACTTTTGAATTTGTAGTGAAGGACTAATGTACTCTTTGACAGGAAGTTTCTGGGTAACGTCTAAGCAGATGTTTTGAGATACTACCTAGGTGGAAGCTTGTGGACCTCACTGTAGCCACGTCAGCTAAATTGCTAGCCAGTGGTGTGACCTTGGGAAGATGGTTCAGTCATTTCTGGCCTTTAGTTGTGCTGTAGTGGTGACATGAAGGAAGTAGATGAGATTTTTGGTTCTTTCCTCTAAGTGGCCTCAGGATTATCATCCAATTGTACAAATCTGCATGTCACTTAACACCACATATTTGCCACTGTTTTCCAAATTAATTTAAATATTATTGAGATCAGTGTAATGAGCATGTATTTAAACACATACTGAAGTATTTTTTCATTATGTATTAGGTTAGTTAACAGATGCTAAAAAGAGCAATTATTAATATGTTGGAGGGAGTCCACAAAATTCTGTGTTTTTGTATAGTTTTGTTTATAAATTTTTTAAAAAGTACTTATATTTGAGGCACCTGGGTGACTCAGTAGGCTAAGCCTCCAACTCTTGATTCCCACTTGGGTCATGATCTCAGGGTCATTGGGATCAGTCCCGTGACGGGCTCTGTGCTCAGCATGGAGTCTGTTTGGGATCCCAGCTCTCCCTCTGCCTCTTCTCCACGCATCCTCCCCCCAGCCCCCATGCATGTGCGTGCATGCTATCTCTCTCTCAAAATAAATAAAATGTTTAAAAATAAAAAAAATTACTTAAATTCACAAAGGAAAGGAAGAAGAGCCTAAGACCCTTACATCTATGGCATTTAATAATTTTCTGAGATGTGCTAACTACATTTTAGTTTGTTATTATTAAAACCTCAAAAATATACTAAAAGGATATAGCCAAAGAGTTTGTAAAAGCACAGTTTAAAGTATTGAAGATTCTCTGTCTACCAGATATGGATCTAAAGTATGGAGGTCTCCAGTAGGGCACGAATCAGGCTCTGTCTTGTTTTTTGCTATATTCCTGGCACTTTTTCTATACATTTAGATATTGTGTGCCCAATAAATAAATATGTGTTGTTGAATGTATCTCTTGGAATTAGACTTGGTAAGAGTACTAATCATAATTTCAGGTAACCTTACTTCTTCTAATCTACCTTTAAAAAAATTAATAGATATAACCCAATAGGAAATCAATAAATTAAATTTAATTAACCATGTACTTTAGGAAAGATTATTGGACTTGAACAAAATTGTAGTTGAAATTGTTTAAGTTATTTAAATAATTTGAGGACATTTAATGTATGACTTTATTTCCAGACTATCAATTTATATGCAATTCTTTGGGGAAAGAGATTGTGAAAAACTAGGTATTTCTGGGGAGAGAGACATAATAACCACTTAAAAGGTTTTTAACGTCTAGGAAATGCTGTTAATTGTAATAATAATTATAATGTGAAGAAATGTATGCAATTGGTAATACTTTCTAAGTTGAGGCTGAATATTACTGTTTGATTTTTCCGTGGTAGTCATTATCTGGAAGGACTTCTGTTGTGTTTTGATGCCTTTATTCGAAATCCTAATTTTTTTCCCCAGAAAGTTTTCTGTTCATCGTGTCCTGATTTGCTTAGAGTGAAAGTAAGTTTCTTTGGCATTTGGGCTTTTATGCAATGTTTCTTGCAGTTCTTTATTATGAAATAGTCTTCTGGAGTGTATTAGTGGTTTTGAATGGCAAGTAAAGGGATGCCTGGATGGCTTCGCGTCTGCCTTCAACTCAGGGCATGATCCCGGATCCTGGGATCGAGTCCCAGTCAAGCTCCCCTGGGGGAGCCTGCTTCTCCCTCTGCCTATGTCTCTGCCTCTCTCTGTGTCTCTCATGAATAAATAAATAAGATCTTAAAAAAAAAATGAATGGCAAGTAAAGGGGGGTATACTTCTAATCTGTTGTCAAATCCTATACTTTCTCTTTTCTGTGTATATTCAGTTACAAGACAGAACAAATGAGTAAAACTAAGTCACAGGCATGTAGATTTTTATTTGTTTACCGAGCTCTTTTAGAAGTTAATTTGCAAGTTATACTTAAGTATAATAATCTATGTATTTTTTTCAAAGTCAGCTGTAGTTTGTTTTTTTCTCCCCCTTTGAATTGCACTTTATTCTTTACCCAGCACTTGGTATAAACCTTGTGCTTTCTCTCGTGTACACAGTATCTGCTTTCATTCTTACTTCACTTACACTACTTTGAGTTGTGGTTATCTTTTGATAAGTAGAGACAGCCCCCAGTTTAGAAACACTCCACTTGGTGCAAAGGTGGCCACCATGGGCCACCCCCACCCACCCAACCCAACCCAGTAGGAATCTTCCCCACCACTGGGGGGTGCTGTTGGCACTGGAGAATTTTATTCCCCTGTCTGCCCACTTTGGGAGGTACCCCAGAGCCTTCTAGGACAGACCTATACCTAGAACATTTCTCCCCCATGACTGTCTGCATGCCTTCAAGGGCATGAGATAGCAGCCAATGTTGTGAGGTCCCTCATGCTGTAAATTCACTATGCTCTAGATTAGAAGAAAATGCTCTGACCTTGAGTGGAGACATCCCCATGATTTTCAGTTTAGTTTGGGAAATCTTGTGGTTCAAATGTCAGATTTACAAATTAACCTTCAAAGCCGTTTGCACGTTCAGAGCTCCATATGTATGGTTTATTTCTGATACTGGATTTTCACTGTCGTTGTGCAAGGACAATTGCTTAAAAGTGTCTGTAGAGATTTTTGTTTATATACTCAAAAATGTAGATCGTTTTTTGAGTACCGGTCTATCCTCCCTGCCAAAAAAAGAAAAAGAAATTATACTTTAATTTGATGTGAAGGTCTCTTTTTTTCTTTAACCTATTTTTTGTCAACTTAGCATTATAAATTAGTTGCTTCTTACCCATTAAGCCTAATTAATCAAGGTAGCATTTAATTTTCTCTGACTCACTGTCTGGTTTAATATTTTCGCCAAGCAGCCTAGTTACCAAAGAATCATCTTTCCATTTTGACAAATCAAATATGTCTACTGGGGAGCTTCTGTTTGTAAATTTTATATCCCCCCCCCTTTCTACGGGGGAGGAAAAAAAATGAGGAGACAAACTACGAATATATGAGTATTGGTAGCCTGGATTTGCCTGCCCTTCTGTTAACACAGGTGTAATTTCCCTGTCCATGGCTCCCATAATGAAGGTCTGGTCAGCATGCTTTTTGTTTTCTTGTCTTTTTGATTTTAAGATTGGAACAAAGCAGAAGGTACATTGCGGCAGAAGACAATGACAGTGAGGTGGTCTTGCCATGCTTTAAAAGATGTAACAAGGGGCGTCTGGGTGGTTCAGTGGTTGAGCATCTGCCTTCGGCTCAGGTCGTGATCCCAGGGTCCTGGGATCGTGTCCCTCATTGGGCTTCTCCCTCTGCCTGTGTCTCTGTCTCTCTCTCTTTGATCTCTCATGAATAAATAAATAAAAATTTTAAAATAAATAAATAAAAGATAAAACGATATATTAAAGGAATTTGTATTTGGGTATTGAGGTAGTCAAAGTGTAGACAGAGGATTATTTTTTTTTTTCTTTTTAACCCAATGTAATGGAAAGATTGAATGAAGATGGTCCCAGGAGTAAAAACCCAATGTGTCGAAATAGTGTCTTTGCAGGAGGGCACGATGCTAGTGGTGTTCAGACTCTGGTTTGTTTGTGTTGGCATGCCTGCGTGTATAAGGACATTTTAAAATACCTTGGCATGTAAGAGAGGAAGAAGATGCTTCTAGTACTTTATCCTGGTTACTGTTTCTGTTGGAACATGTGCTTTTGCTTTCTTCAGGCGGGATGTTGTTGTTTACATCATTCCACCTTTGTCCCTCCTCATGGCGTGGGGAAAACTGTTTTATGCCTGACCATGCTTCTCTTCACACAGATGTGCAGCCCTTTGTGCACTTTGCATCTAACTTGTCTTTCATCCTGTCTTTTGTATCTTTTGCAAGGAAATTGATCTCATAAAGAATGCTATCAAATTCATCAACTGGCAAAAAATATCATTTCAGAGTTTGAGGAAGAGACATAGAAGGGATGCAATCGTAAGCTTGACTGTTTCAACAGATCTGCTTAGCAGAAAATATTAAATCTGCCCCGCATGCCATTAAAGCACTCCGGGCATAACTAGCCAAAGAATTTCACAATGTGGATAACCTCCAGCCCTCTGACTGTATGCAAAGTAGGAGGCCTGAATAAGAGCATTGTGTTATAAAGCCTTAAGCTGGAGAGAGAGTAAAAAGCCCAATCTTGCTGGTTATTTTGGACATTCAAACGCTGTCTAAGAGAAAAGAACTCATTATGACTCAGTTCCGTTAATTAGACGTAAATTACCATCTTTTGTCTGATACAAAAGAAGGTAAAGGGAACTCTGCAAGACCAGAGGATACAGAAATTCTAATGAGATGAGAACATGGGCTGAGAAACTGACTGAATACAAGGAGCCATTGAACTTGAGGCAAGCCCCTAGTGTGGCTTGTGTCTGAGCAAAAAGCAAAAACATACATTTGTAATTGTCCAGATTCGTATGCTGTTTAGAACCATGGTCTGTGTCCCCACAGAGCTGTAGGATCCCGATTTTGACAGGATGTAAGGCCAACCCAGGGAATTTGTTCTTCTATTCCTGATTATACTCTAAAGATTTTTGTTACGCACACAGTCTGTTCTCAGTGGGAGAAGAAAGTCCTCAAACGTGATTGAATGATAAGTAAATGGACCTTTTACTGAGAAACAATAACGGCTTAATAAATAAAGGAAATTAGCAAAGTTTGACCAGGAGACTTAAGGAATTGGGCAGAAGTAGAGGAATTGCATAAGCATAACAATAAGTGAAGAAGGACGGAATTCTGATGTTGGAAAGGACTGTGAGGGTAATTCTGGAACTGAGAAGCCACTTCATTAGGCTGAAAAAATAGTAACCCCATTAATCCGTGCTTTGGAAATGTATAAACACATTTTCTTAATTGCATCAACTTCTCAATTGCAAACCAGGTTGTTCCAAAGTAAATTTAGCCTCACTGTATCTGCCTGCTAGAATGTTCAACTTCTCCCTTGTGTAAGGTAGATATTAACTTGGTCTCAAAGGCCCTATCATCTGGTCACTAAATATCATTAGTTTCTGAAACAAGTTTATAATATAGTGGTGAACATGCTTCGGGGTAGGTGATACTGGTATTGGCCTTTGAGAAAACAGGGAGTGTAGGAGTTTATAACCTGTGTCCCATGGCATTGACCATCATATTATTCACATGACCCAAATGCTAATTTCGTGGGATATTATAATATTTGAAGTAATTAATCCGTTCATTCATTCAGCACCTTAAGAATGTATTAAAGTCCCAAACACAGTGACATGCAGTAAGGATCCAAGGATTGTTATGACCCCAGTGCTGGGAAAAGAGATAGAGAATATAGGACCAGACTGAGAAGAAAGGTCCCTCAGATGTGTGGTTTTCAGATGCCCCTGAACATGGCAACATCAAGCAGTGCCTAGCAGATTTCTGGCCATGGTTTTCTAAAGATGGAGGTTAAGTCTGGGCTACTTTGAAGACATCTAGGAGCTGCCAGGAGGGAGTTATTTGTTCCATGTGGTAACAGAGGATATCCTATGACTTAGAAGAGCCACGATATGGGAATGATGCCTCAGGGAATTAATTTAACGGGAAGGGAAATTAGGAACCTGAGATGGGAAGTCAAGCCTACTCAGAGAAGCAAGTTGGAATAAGTAGAATAGCCTATTGTGATGGCCAGGTGGGGGAAAGATCTTTCCTCCACATTTGAGCCTTGGGGTGCCTTTATCTGTCAATATGCATGAGTTGTACATGTGAGAGTGGGTGCAGAGCCTGACCATTAGAACTGAGAAGTGCATTAAGGTAAGACCTGAGGAAGGATGCCTGGGTGCCTCAGTGGTTGAGCGTCTACCTTCAGCTCAGGATGTGATCCCAGGGTCCTGGGATTGAGTCCTGTGTCAGGTTCTTCACAGGGAGCCTGCTTCTCCCTCTGCCTTTGTCTCTGCCTTTCTCTGTGTCTCTCATGAATTACTTTTTTTTTTTTTAAAGTAAGGCCTGGGGAGAAAAATGTTTTTGAACAAGTATGTGTCCTATGTACAAGGAAGGTGTAAAGACAGATGTTAAAAAAAAAGAAAAGATGCCTCTAGATGACATCAGGATCAAAGACACAACTGAAAGGCTCCTCGCAAAGGACTTTCAAGTGGAGTCCCAGAATTAGGAATGAGTGTGGCTCTTGACAGGGTTGCAGGATGAAGAGTGGGGAATTGAACTTTGACCACGGCTGACAGTCTCCATCTTCCCAGGAGACACGTGGTCTTTCCTGATGAAGTTACAAGAGTTGGGCCGAGCCTCAGGAAGGTTCACAATGGTCCTTGAGGAAATGGGAGAAAGAGAGATAACATGGACAATAAGAAAATAAAATCAGACATACTGGTTGCTCAGTTAGGACTCAAGGCATGCCCTGGAGCTGACGCATAGTTATAATAATTTTCTCAGAAGTTCTCAGCTTCCTGCATCTGGATGAGAGGATTGTACTTTCCTCTATTGATCCCCAGTTTTTGAGGTTTTGCTGGGTGGATGAGGTTTAAAGGATCAGGCCAAACTGGAACAGTTTTTAGCTGGCCAATTAGCTAGTAAGGGTGGCCTGAGGTGTGTGTGCAAGTGATCTGCGTGCTGCACTGGCCTGGTGTGTGTGTGTGTATTTGTGTGTGTGTGTGTGTCTGATCTGTGTGCTTATACTGCCCCTTACTTCCCAGTACCCTTCCTTCTCTGAGAAATAGTATTAAAACTGGCTTCCTTCCTATGTGGTTTGGAAAAACCAGACTAACAGGGAGATTCTCTGGCATTTTTCAGATAAAGACACAGAAGCCACTTCTGAAATGTCAGTAACTCTTACTGTTATTCTTTGGTACTCCCGAGCTTCTCTATAAAAACGAAACAACAAAGAAACTACCATGAAGGAAATAAGAAAATCTCTTCCCCCTGTGCTTGAGCTCAGTGACTTTTTAGCAGAACTAGCTGATTGGGATCCCTGGGTGGCGCAGCGGTTTGGCGCCTGCCTTTGGCCCAGGGCGCGATCCTGGAGACCCGGGATTAAATCCCATGTCGGGCTCCCGGTGCATGGAGCCTGCTTCTCCCTCTGCCTGATCTCTGTGTGACTATCATAAATAAATAAAAATTTATATTAAAAAAAAAGAACTAGCCTGATTGGTATCCTTAGAATTCAGAGTAAGGGATTGACTTTTGTCTTTAGAATTGCTGACCAGTTTTCAGGTGATATAAAAGCGATATGCTCGCCTTTGAGTAGTATTTGTAAAGGCTCAGAGGCTAATAGATATACAGAGAATTAAATAAATAGGATTCATTTATGCTGGCTGCTAGCACTGAGTCATGTATTGTTGGTATTTGGTAATTCAAATTTGTCAGACAAAAGTCTTCATGGCTGATTTGCTTACTGGCTACCCAGGACCAGCTTCAGATTCTGTGTGAACCAAGCTGAGGGGACAGCTCTCTGAGCTCTGCAAAATCTCGGTCTGCTGAACTCTATAAGGCAAACAGATATAGAGCTAACTAACCCAAAATATGTACCATCCCACCCCCATGTAAAACTGTGATTGTGAGGAACTGGTCACAGAGCCAATGTCCTATGTTCCCTCAATGCTGAATTTAGGACAAATATTGCCCCTCCTGACTTTATGATATCTGTGCCCATTTCCATTTGCCTCCAAGAAAAACATGGTTTGATTCATTTGACTATAGTGTGGTTATGTGTTTTTAGTTATCTGTAAAATGTATCATACCTTTGAGGAATGAGAGAGCATGTTGAAATAAAAGTTCAATAAATGTGAACACTTGGTGAGTAAACTTTGGACTAAAAATAAGGAAAATCTGGGTTCTGTTCAACAACTAACCAGCTTTGTGACCTTGAGTGAGTCCCTTATATCTGGGGTCTTAGTATCTTTAACAGTAAAGTATTTTTTTAAGGGTCAAAGTGCTTCCTTTTCAGATTTTTAGCCTTCTCCGGGCCCGTGGGTGGCTCAGCAGTTGGGTGCCTGCTTCGTTCGGCTCAGGGCATGATCCTGGTGTCCTGGGAACGAGTCCCACATCAGGCTCCCTGCGTGGGTCTGCTTCTCTCTGCCTGTTTCTGTGTGTGTGTGTGTGTGTGTGTGTGTCCTCATGAATAAATAAATAAAATCTTTAAAAAATAAAAAAAGATTTTTAGCTTTCTCAATATCATGTGACTTTTGGCTCCTGTCTCTTCATTAACACCTCCAGCAGCAGGTGGGCAGGAACAATAAAATATGAAATGTAGGCAAGATACTGCTGTAGTCTTATTCCTGGTGCTGAAAATGAGCTTCTTGGGAGATGTTATCTTTAGTTACTTAATTATACTATCTGTGTCTCCGGGAGCTAATTGAGAGAATGGCTCTGCAAACAGATCAACAGCAACAAACATGTTTTACCAGGCCTTCTCCTGTAGGAAGTCCATAGGCAGCAAATTTAATATCAGCATCCTTTTCTGCTCAGTTGGCATAAATTGTCACTTGCTTTTAGGCTGCTCACAAAGTATTTTTAGACTCCTTTAGTTTAGTTCACTTGTGAAGAAGAATAAACCCAACTCTTGTGGTCATATACCAAGGTGAAAAAGAACCTTCTAGTTGGTTCAGACCAGCCCTCCACCAATGCTGAAATACTCCCCCTAAGAGAAGATATTCACTCTTGCTGATGGGTATTGACAGTATTTTTCCTGTTCTATTTCCTTGTGTCCTAAATAATGGAAAAAATTTACAGCGTATTTGCCTTAGATTCAAGAAACTAAGTACAATTAAGAAAACAACCATTTAAGGAATAGCTGTGTGGCTGTAAAACATGTGTAACACACCATTTTATAATCTAATATAAAATAGGATTAATGAGATGATAAGAATTGCTTGTGAATCTTTGAACAATTTGTAGCAAAAAAAATGTAAATTAATTTCTGGGTGGAGGTACCTAATAAAATCTTTCGTGTGACAAAAATATTTAATAGGAATTTGATGCACTTTGGCTCGTCCACATCAATGTACAACGGTGAAGTCTCCAGAGAAGAAATGTAAACATGACTAAAAGTATTGGTTGCTATTTTAAAAGTTCTTTTAAAACCTTAAGGTGGCTGTAAGCCTTATTATAACAAGTACAAAATATTTGGATCTATCATTTAGTTATAGTAAAATTGTCAGTAGTTCATAGCAAGGTTTTACTAGGCTGTTATCCTACTCTTGGACTTGATTATGTTATTTAAGGAGCTGATATGGAAGGAAATGCCATTTAAGAGATGACAATGAAGAAAATTCTAAACTTTTGCTTTCTTACCTGCTTATGCTCTATATTTTGATCAAATGAAATACCCCATGCTAGAATGTTTCATTTTGGCAAACTTTATTCACAGATACTTCATTACCTTAATGCTGAACGGTGTATGATGTTCAGTAGTTGCTAAGCTAACCATTTAACCATGCCGACAGGTGCTGATGCTTGTAGCATAGAAAATAATTAATCTTACAAGTGCAATTCAATCATTCTTCGGCAAAGTCTTATGAACAGTCCTGAGGCCAGATGGTATGCTCCTCATGAAGCATTGTTACACATGATAGTGAAATAATACAATTAATATTGTACTTTACTCAGGTAATAGAGAAATTCTACTTTTGCAGGATGGTCTAAGAACTAAGATTTATAATATTGGAACTTGCAAAACATTAGCAGATAAAAAACTACAACTAGTTTGTTTTTAAAAAAAAAGTCCTTAAAAAATAGCTGGTTTATGAGGGATTCTCTTCATTTTAAAACATTTCCTAAAAGTTAATTTTAATATCTAAGCTATTTACTTTTTGAAAAAATTACTTAAATGGCTTTACTCTAGGCTTCAACAATAAATGAATCAGTGAATAGTTATTGGACCAAGTGCTTCATGATTTAAGGAGAAATAAATTTTATCTGGGGAGAATTACTAACTTCATAGTTAAAAAACAAATGCTAAATTGTTAGACATGAAGGAGTTCAGAAAAGGGGAGATTATCTTGACCTAGATAGACAAACAGCATCTTATGCTGGACCTACAATTTTTTTTTAAAGTTTTATTTATTTATTCATTCATTCATGGAAGACACAGAGAGGCAGAGACATAGGCACAGGGAGAAGCAGGTGCCCCATGGGAAGCCCGATGTGGGACTTGATCCTAGGGCCCTGGGATCATACCCTGAGCCAAAGGCAGATGCTCAACCACCAAGCCACCCAGGTGCCCCGGATATACAAATGATGAAAGTTTGTGTGAGTCTGTAGTGTCGAAGAAATCAGGCTGGACCTCACAGTGGCCTTTGTTCAAAGAGGAGGCCAAGGCTCAGAGCTTAGTCTTTTTTTACCCTTTATCACAAAGCTGCTCAGTGGGCTGCTTATTTTTTGGATAAGAAGGCATTCAAGGTGGAAGGAGTGGTTGAATGGAAGACACTGGGGAAGGCACAGCTATGCTTTCCAGGAGTTAGCAGGTGCTAAGCTTATTGGGATCTGTGTATTACTGGAAATCTGATAGGGATCTGTATATTACCGGAAATCTGATTTAACTATGAAGCATGATCTTTTTGATTACTATTAAGTATTTTTCCTTGTATTACAAGGTGTAGAATATCCTAGGTGCTCAGTAATATTAGCTGATTGAGTGAAGGAGAATTGAGAAATTTCCCAATTTACTGTACAACACATAAGGGAGGCTGGTCGTTGGGTTAAATTTTAGCATGAATGTGATTTCTCAAATAAGCCACATTAGATAAAAAAAAAGTAACTTTAAGCTCTATCAAACTCATGAAGATTTGTTTCAGCATACTTTGATCAAGATTTTTGGGTGTTTTTTTTTTTTTTTTTTCAAGTATTTCTTTTTCCTCTATTGTCTTGGGCTGGGTTCATTTCTGAAAGACCTAATTACTACATTTATGAGATACTGTCTAATAATTTCAAACAAACATAAAACAACAGTTAGAATTATAAACTAGTGTTTTAACATGACTTCTATTAAATTTTAATATCTTTTTGAGTAGGAATAGGGGATATTTCAAGTAGCCTTAGTAAGTAGGAAATAAAAACCAAGATTGGTGGATCCTGGTGTTTGGAATATCTGTGACAGGCCCCTGCTCTGTGTTCAATTTTAGGTAGTGACCTTAGATGTTCATTGCTAATTTCTGTTTTGCCTTAGAGCAAGTGTCTTCTTGGTTTTTGCTTTGCCCTCAGCGTTTTGTCTTTCCTCCACCTTCCAGTAAATTAATTACCAGAATATTCTTCTGTCGCTTTCGAATATCAGCCCTGCATCCTCTTTCTGAGGAATCTGTCATTCATCACTGAAAGCTTCTTAGGGCCCATGATCAGACACTGGGTAATGTCATTATACAGAATTTCAGTTTGTGTGTTACAGGTAGGAAGGTATCTTTCTGACCTCAAGTCTCTACAAAAAATTTATTTTTGTATTACTTAAAAAGTAACAGGCCAGTTTTTAAAAGTCAGTTAAGTCTCTATGATCATATGACATATGAAAAAAAAAGTTCATTTTTCAAAAAGACTACCCATTCTATCTGCTAAAATTAAAGTCTCTGTCATAGGGCATTGCCCTAGCCAAGGACAACTGTGGCTTCAGGAGTGTCCTGCTTGACAGAGCTCTTCCTTTCTCAAGGACGTGTCATCTTGCCTTTGACTTAATAGCTGGACTGGAATTGGGAATCTTTACTACTTTAAAACATTGACCAGAACATCCTTTCTTTTCTTTTCCTTTTTTTTTTTTTTTTTGTCCTTAATAATTGGATCCTACAAAGGAAAAATCATTCATTGGGATTAGGTGCAATAAGCTATGATCTCTGTAATAGCAGAATAATTCGCATCAAAGGAGAATACTCAGGGGTGCCTGGTTGGCTCAGTGGTTAAGTGGCTGTCTTCAGCTCAGGGCGTGATCCCGGAGTGCCAAGGATCGAGTCCCACATTGGCTCCCCACAGGGAGCCTGCTTCTCCCTCTGCCTGTGTCTCTGCCTTTCTCTGTGTCTCTCATGAATAAATAAATAAAATCTTAAAAAAAAAAAGGAGAATACTCAACTTATAGAACCACAGATAATGGGAGAGACCCAAATAAAGCTGAAAAATGTATTTTGATTGTATATAGACAGGACTCAGACACACACAAAAATGCAAGTAAAGTAAGCCCTGTGCTTACTACGTCTACTGTAGAATATTGTTTGCAAGATATATTACCATATTTTAAGGACTAATGGAGAAATTAAACAATAGAATAGAGAGAATGATTAGAGAGCAAGGGTAGTAATAATCTAGATCACGATGAAAAATGTTGCTCATTCCTATCTATGGACAGTAAAGAGGAGGAGAATGACTTTTTAACTTCAGCTTTATTTTGGGAATTAAGCTGAGCCTAGGAGGAACCTTAGACAATTTAAGTAGCTAAATGTTAGACTGGTTTAATTATTTATTTAGTAAATATTTGTTAGGACTTACTAAGTTCCTAGATGCAAAGATAACTAAGAAATATTCCTGTAGGCTTAAGGAACTGGAGGTCCTTTAGTGAAACCAGGTAAGGATGATTACAGCTCAAAGTGGGGGAGGGGTTTGCCCTCTGATTACAGTATAGGCAAATGATGTTATTAATGTCCAGAGGAGAAGTCCCATTCTAATATAAGCAGAGATTTTTGGCTATTGTCATACTGGTAATTTCCTTTACTAAAGGAAATCTTTTAAATCTTGTTTTAATTTCTGATTTGATAATATCTTCCTTGGTAAGTTTTCATTTTATTCAATTTGAAGATTCTGTAAATCTCTGATGTAATTTATTCATGTAATTTTTATTCCAAAGATTATGGCTTCTGCCGTTATAAATAAGCAGAATTATACGCCGTTACTCAACTGGTTGGTTTTTACCAGGTTTAACATACTTAAAACAGCAAAGCATGTGGCCAATGTACCAGAAAACAGTAATTATCTAAAATAGGAAAGATGAAATTAACATGTATTACCATTTTGGCTATTTGATTCAAATAGCATCTAGGTTTTATTCTCAAAATGGAAGATGGATAGATGCTTTTATAGATCATGATGATGATGACGATGATAGATGATGATAATAATGATGATGGTAGTGGTAATAAACAATGGTGCACCTTTATTGAGGGCAAGAGACAGATACTACATAGAGTTCTTCTCATGCATTAGCTTAGTTAATTTTCACAATTCTCTGCTTTTTCATCTATCAGTGATTGGCAAAGATGGTTGGGTGTATTTTTGTGAGCGATCTGATGAACAAATCAATGATTTCCCTAAAAACAGTATTTCTCAAGCTTGGAAAATAAAAGAGTCTCTTTCAGTGAAAATGTAAATTGTATCTTGGTAGTTATAAATGTGCAAAATATGAAACCAGTTAAACCTTTCTTACAATATATCTCATATAACTGTAAAAACAAAGTAACTTTAAACATACCCCACAAAAAGCCTTTAAAATTAGAATTAGACTGTCAATTCATTGTCCTGAATGATGATGTTTTGTTGAAGCTATCATTGTACAAAGTGTACCGGTGTTAGGGGATTCAGTATTCTCATGTATTCATGTGTCTTATGACAGCCAGTTTTCTTACAGCATTCCATATTCAAACTGTGTCAAAACTTTGTACAACGAAGGTATGGTATAATTTCACCTTTGCTTGATGAGAGTATCATCTACATATTAAGTTCACTTTTCCATCACTGCTTTGTGTTGTTTTGTGCATGTGGACACAAGTGGGCATCATGTTCCCTTGTTAACTTAAATTATCATGTGAATAAAAGTTTAATTTTAAAGATTCCTGTAGAGAGAATTTGTAGTTTTCTAGAATTTCTTGGCCACATCTCCCTGCCTTCTCCTCCCTGCAACATGCTAATAAAATTAATGCAATGGAAATAATAAGATAATGATTCTCTAGGTGCTGTGCAGAGCTCTTTCTATGCACTATCTCATTGAATCTTGCAGCAACCCTAGGAGCTGGGTCATCTGGTTATACTGCTTTTGTAGGTAAGGACATTGGATCTTGGGCACAATAAGTAAATTCCTCCCGAGGTCACATTTTGCACCCAGGTGCTCTCACTCCAGAGCCTAGAATACCCCACCAGAAGCTTTATTTTTTCACCAACACTATAAATATGTATAGTGTAACTTTCAGTGAACCAAATACCAGGCCAAATGCTTCCCATATATGATAATCTTTACAGCAGTCTCAGCAGAGTGATACTGTCATCTGCCTTTAGTAGGTAAGAAGGCTCAAGGTCACCCTTTTAATAAGAATAACCCCTTCCCCCAACTTAAAAGATATAAGCATTTCAGGACTCATACAGGGACAATTATAAAAGCAGAACTTAAAATAGTGTTTTCATTTTCTAGAGTTTCAGGAGCTTGATTTATATTTTTCAAAGAAAAACAGTCAAATAAGTGCTCCTATATTTATATTGATTTTTTAAAAATAAAAACTTAAAAAAAATGTCATTCGAAAACAGGCCTGTTAAGCTTTTTAAAGGCCTCCATTGTATGTGAACCTTGACAAAGGATATGAAATAAATGCCTTGTGAAATGAAGTTCTCTACATTAAAAACATTTTTGGTCAGCAAATTTTGTGGCAAATTTATTGATGCAGTAAATATTTCATTTACTAATAGGGCTATTTGGGAGAAGATTTGTTTACACTGGAGTACTGAAGGAAATGTAGTCCAAATTACAGGCATAATGATTCTCATTGATATTCTTGCAGTACCCTCTAGCTTATATGCATCTATAAAATGATTATTTTTTTGAAGAAAAGAGTCTGTGACACCAGCTATATAATTTATGTTAGATTATTGACAGTTAGTATACTGGCAGCTCAGACGGAAATAGGAATTCTAGGTGAGTGTGTCTATGGGAGCATATGTATATATAGTTAAATACATACACCCATAACCTTGGATGTAACCCACAAATCCAAATAGGGTTCATATGCTTTTGAACATTGATGGATTTTTATTTTGAGTTTGTGATAACCACTAATATGTTCAAGTATTACTTTGCATTGAGTGGAAATAATTGCCTTGGGCACAGTTTTTTTAAGGTCTTTTGATTACTTTTGTTTGGAGAATGATACATTTTAGTAGTAAAATACATCACAAAGTTCAGAGAGTCTCCCTGTGTTACATGTAAACATTTCATGGAAATCCATTGGTTTGTTTTGTATTTGGTCTCTATCTTTTGAATATGACCTTTGAGTCTGTTTTATTACTTGGAAGTCTTTATTAGTGACTTGCTAAGTCCTAGAGGAATCCAGTGCTTAACTAGAGGGACAGGGTCCTAGACCTGGTGGCCTGGTGGAAGTAGTGGGTCAGATGAACAATTAAGAAGTACATGGTCCCAAATTGTGGTGAGGATGGAAACCTGTGCCAGGTGGGGTCTTCAAGGTTGAAGAGGCCTTTATCAAGTGGAGATGGAGACATTGAAATGGAAAGAGAGCCACATAAATGTAGATGCTGCTCAGAAGCTGGAAGGCATGCAGTATGGCAGTTGAATGTAAGGCTAGTGTCGTGGCAAGTCAAGCGTTAGCTTGGACAGGAAAAGGACTTTTTGCAGTTAAAGGACGTTCAAACCAGGGAGCACATCCATGTTCCAGAGAAAGGTAGAAGAAAGAGACTGATAAGGAGAAGATGCAAAAGTGGGAGAGGACCAACAGAGTGGTAACCAGGGCCAGGTTGATGAGGGGTGGGGCAGGTTCCAGGCAGAAGGAACAGGGTATCCATGGTGTCAACTGTTGCTGTTTCTTTCAAGAGAAGCACCCTACAGGGGCACCTCACTGGCTCAGTTAAATGTCTGACTCATGATTTCGGCTCAAGTCATTATCTCAGGGTCCTGGGATCCAGCCCTGCATCAGTCTGTGCTTAGCAGGGAGTCTGCTTGAATATTTTTCTCCCTCTCCCTCTGCCCTGCCTTCTCTCTCTCTCTCGGTCTCTCTCTCTCTCTCTCTCTCTCTTTCGCAAATAAGTAAATATTAAAAAATGAGAAAGCGGTACTCTACAGTGACATTGACTTTAGCAGTTAAGCAGTCATTGGTGGCCTTATCAGGAGCAATTTCATTATCCCTACTGTCCGTTGAATTTCTAAGATCTCAGAAGAGGAATTGTATGATAAGAAAGTCCCATAAATGTAATCATTTCTCCTAATGATGGTGGAACTGCTGTAGACATAATTCTTACTACTCTTAGGGTTACTAGTATAGTCCCTGAGTGAAAAGAAGCCAAATTGTGGGCTGGAATGAGGAGTAACGCTGAGAGAAAGCATTTACTCAAACTACTCCAAGGAAATAGTGTACATAGGCTCATCTAGAATATTTAAGTGACAGGATTTATCTTAAGTAGCTTATAAACAAAATTACTTGGGTGGGTTGCTGATTAAGAAAATGCATGCCAGCTTGTCAGAATGCCAGCGCTTTGTTAATTATTTAGCAATAAAAGTTGAATTCTTTCCCTACTTTCAGGCTAATGGGAAGATAAGAGGTGAGGGAGGGGAGGGCAAGTCAAAGTCTTACAATCCCAGGAAGTCTGAGTTCAGCCTCCTGTCCCCAGTTTCTGTTGTAGAGGCATGGTGATGGAGTGACAGCTATGGACAGATGTCCCTCCCGCCTGCTCCTCTGCTCCTTGCACTCACTCCCACTTGCCCATGTTACCTTCCTGCTTTGTTCTCCAAGGAGCAGAGTGACCTTCCAGCTGGTGCACACCTGCATTTTTGCTCACTAGCATTTTTACTCTGCTCCTTTAGGAACCATGAGAAACATACTTTCCCAATTTCTTCCTCTTACTTAAAAGAAGAAAAAGAGAGGGGGGGGAGGAGGCTGAAAGGAAGGAAGAGAAAGAGAGAGTGAGAGAAAGAGAGAGTGCACAAAAATTGGCAGAAAACCCTGCAAGAAAATTAGTTTGACAGATTTGTTCAGTTTTGGATTTCTGTCTTCCTATTTCCTGAATCTGTCAGAAAAGCTAAGGCCCTACCCCCACGATGAATAAAATCCCTAAGGCCACTGTCTGAAAAGAGGGGAGATACACATCATTTTCTCTCCAAATTATCAAAAGAAGATCCATGCACACGGAACCGAGACACAAATCATTATCTTCAAATTATTGGCGGGAAATCAAATTAATGCTTGAGGCTTTAAAATGGGTGGGCTAATGTGGAGGAGAAAAAAAATAATTGAAAAACAGAATGTTTCATGAATAATAAATAAGTAAAATCTAGTTGTAATTTAATCCAAATCCTACCACTAATGGATTGCTCGTGATTAGCGGTGTGGTATGCTTTTTACCATTTCCTGATATTTCGCCTCTCTACCTTTGCTGTCTCTCCTAAAACATTTATCTTATGACATTTAATTACTTGTTTACACTTTGTTGTCTCCAGTTAGGCTCCGTGAGAGCTGGGGCTAGGTTTACTGCATTCTCTGTGCTCTACTCACAGTACGTGTTCCAGAAGGTTCCTGCAGTTCTTATTTTGCAGACCTTGTCTCATCTGGTGAGGAATTGAGGCTAAACTAGTACTGCTGCTGTCTTCTCAGATGCCCTGATCAACACTTGGGTCTCTGCATTCTGTCCCTGGCTTCCCTCGGGTCTGGCGGTGGGTAGTGTCCTACTACCTGATGGAATGAGCACTTGGCTTGTAGTCAGTAGAAAACCCAGTGCAAATCCCACTCTGCTCCACCCACGAAGGACCTCAGAAGGTTTTACTCACTTTTCTCCCAGCCTTAGAAATTAAATAGGGTAATTATACCTACCTCATTTGGTTGTAAGATGACTCAAATAAGATAATAACTGTGAAAGCACTTGATAAATTGTAAAGGTAATAGTTGTAGTTGTACTTTTAAGAGGGCATAACAATAGCTGCAAATACTATATATGCTTCCTGTGCAACTTTTACTCCTGGTAAGATGCCTCATATAGAGAAGGTTTTTATATACATTTATCTGGACCCGAATGCATCCAGATGAACTGAAGCATCAACACTGAATACAGCTCAGGCTCATTTTGGTGGTGACTCCACCCCCACATAAAACATGGTTGATGCCTTCTTGTGTCTCATATTCTGGTGGGGCAGTTAATTCCTTTTATGTAATAACAAGCATCATATAAGCCTGTGAGAACCCAGTGACTGGGTACTGATAATCTGAGGTGTGATATCAAAAGTTGTCTTTTATTCTTAAGATTTCAGGGAGGAGTACTTAAGATAATCACCCGAAAGAAGCTACAGTACCCTGGAAAGTAGCATTGAAGTGACTTGGTTATCACTGAGTCTTTTGGTTCTGGACATTTGAAAACTTGGAACAACAACAACAACAAAGAGTTACTATTGAAGAGAGAGTATAAAATGAGGAGGGTAGTTCCTTTGGGAAGAATGAAATTTAATGTCCATTGCATGAGAGTAATATTGGAGGTTCAGAATAAAATTGATTTTTTTCCCACTCAAAGGGTAATCATACTAACCTTTTCAGATTGTTGCCTCAAACATTTTTGAAGATTCTAGATTAAAAAGACAAGCAAAGGTTAGCACTACAGTGTCACTGAATTTCCACAATTGTAAATACCGTACCATAAAAGTATATATAAAAATATAAAGCTTTGTGCATCTGAAGTAATGTGCATCTTCCCAAAAATTAAAAAAAAAAAATCTGTCAAGATTGCTATAGTTTAAAAGTGGTTGAACCATGATGGCTCCACTTCAGAATTGTAAATAGAAATATCCTCAGTCCTTTGTCATGGACAAAGAGAAAAAGAGTAAAGATGGTTTATTATAGGGTAGGGAATGGCTTGTCCTTTTCTTGTTTAATTAAAAATGTTGATGTTATTAAATACATCTCAGATTGAATAGCTTTTCACCAGCATAGCACCTATCAGGTTGTGTCAAATTAGTCTCTAGTTAATGGAATAGCATGAGAGCTGGTTCACCTTGATGAGACAGTTCTGGTTCTGCAGCTCTTCTATAGCTCGAGGGCATTTCTTGTCAGCCTTTTTGAGACTAAGGTTAGTCTTAAAGCTGCTAGTACTGATTGATAGTAGCTAACGTTATTATCTTCATGTATGGACCTTAGGTGTCATAACCTTGCCTCAAGACTTGATGAAGCTATTTTGGTCATGCTGTTAACACTTCTTCCACCTTTAATACCGAGCATCTGCATTATCTGCTGTATGAGTAAATTCAGTTTATTTTTAATTTGTTGATAAGTTTTGTGCTGGTCAGGAACATTTTTTCCCATGTCTTGTCAGAATGTTCAACATGGTCTTGGTAGGGGCATTATGAGTGTTTGGATGTGTGCATTTGTTAATTTCACTCCCTTGGAACTTCAGAAATACATACTGACTACTTATGGTTTGGAGTCTCTGAACATTCCTTGTGTTTATAGATAACCATTATCTATGCTAATAATGTTGAGACCTAGAAGGTCAACAGCTAGCAACTCTGGTATTTCTATTCCCTCTTTGACTTTTAGCTTCCAAAATTCAAAATATGATTTATAGTGCTTGGAGACCAGATGTCTTCTCTTTGCCCCTCAAAATGTACTCTCGTGCCCCAGGAGGTTTACCTGTGTGACTCCATCAGTGGGCTCTTTTGCCCTCTGTTTTTAGGTGGATTTA
The DNA here is from genome assembly GCF_018345385.1 of Vulpes lagopus. Classification (NCBI taxonomy): domain Eukaryota; kingdom Metazoa; phylum Chordata; class Mammalia; order Carnivora; family Canidae; genus Vulpes; species Vulpes lagopus. The sequence goes on along the minus strand of NC_054824.1, from coordinate 125,311,723 downwards.
GTGAATTGAATCTTTGGCTGAGATCAGAGGGAGAGAGAACAGGTGAATCAGGACATATATTACTCTTTCTTCCTGCGGAATAGTTTTACTGTCATTATACTACATTTGGGGTTTTGTATTCAGGTTTATTTTGATAATTCTTTGCAGTCCATCATGAGTATCAATTTCCAGATCCCTACAACTTGAAACTCAGAAATAATTTTTATTTCACTGTAACTAGAGAATCCATTTCATTAAATGAGAAAAATGATATAAGGTGGTGGTTCTTGCTCATGAATATTACAACTTGACTCTCAGAAACATTTGATACATCCATAATCCTGAACGGAAAGTAAATTAGTTTATTTTGAGGTGAGGATGCTTTATTGAAAGAGCTTTATAGGATGGATATCTTTAGTCAAAAAAGGAAAAGCAAGATATACTATTCTTTTAACTAGGTAAAAAATTGATCAATTTGAAGTAACCCAAATGTCCATCTACTGGACGAATGGATACATAAAATGTGGTATATCCATCTAATATAATATGACTCAGCCATAAAAAGAAGTGAAGTACTGATACATTGCTGCAACATGGATGACCCTTGAAAATATTATGCTAAAGTGAAAGAAGCCCGTCACAGAGGACTGCATATTGTATGATTATATCTAATATCTAGAATGGGTCTATCTATAGACATAGAAAGTAGATGAGTGGATGCTTAGGGTTGGGTGGTAGGGAGTTGGGATGGGGATCACTTCTAGTAACAGAAGTGATGTGGAGTTTCTTTCTAGGTAATAGAAGTGTTCTAAAATTGATTGTAGTAATGGATGTACAACTCTATGGAAAAACTAAAAGCCATTAACTTGTATACTTTAAATGGGTGAATTGTATAATACGAGAATTACACCTCAATAAAGGCATTAAAATAGTGTCACTAAAAATAAAGAAAAACCAAGACAAAACCAAAATCATAAAGATATACATTGCAATCTTATCAATATGAGTTTGCAAATACTTGCTTTCAGGTTCTGTGAATTTTTAAAATAAGTGATTATTACCATTACCAGGAAGTACATAAATCTATGCAATTTATTTGTTTGTTTATTCATAGAGTTTGAGTTTGTTTTTCTCTCCAGTTTATAAAGTTTTGTTTTCATAGGTTGTTTTTTTTAAAACCTCTTTCTTGGAGAAAGATCCAAGTAGAAAACCACGTTTCTACAATGTTCTTATTTTAAGGCTTTTATTTCAGTGTTACTTGAAATTTACTTTAAGCTTTTATATTTTGTGGGATTTGCCGTTCTTTCATAATGGAGGAACATATATGTAAATATTTCAAGAATTGAGTCTTCTTCTGAATGCTAAATGTGCTCATATTGTGGATTTCAGATTCTGACAATAAACATTTGTGTAATTTACAGATTAACTTTTTTTCACCAGCTGATCAAATAGTAAAACTTAATCCTTCGTACAATTCAGATTCAACTTTAGTATAATAGAAATCATTATTCAAGAGAATAATGTAGTACCATTCTAGAGTAGTACCAGCTTTTCAGTGGCACCTAAACTAAGAAGAGAATTAGTAAAATGGTTTTAATTACATGCTTGTCTGTTTGATAGGCAGTAAGAAAAAGAGAGTTTTGCCTTTGATAAGTGAAGGGGTCTATTTGGAGAAGGGGGTTGTCAATACAATTCCATGCCTTGCTATCAAGAATTATTCTAAAAACTGTTGATAATTAAACATAAGAGCCTTTGTTCGAACTCTTGCTCTAAAGGTGACAACCTTAAATTCTAAAAATAGTCTGATAAGAAACTGATGTTCTGATAAAGAGAACTGGTGTTCTCTTTATGAAATATCTGCATTTATGAAGTTCATCTGTAATAAGTTTTAAAGATAAAATTATTTTATAGTTAGTAAGTGTATGCCAGGGTAAAGTCTTTTCTTTTTCCTGTGTGCAATTCAAATGTGTCATCTAGTTCAAGCCAGTTGAGTTATAGTTTTTTAGATAAACATTTTGAATTTAGGAATAACTGTTTTAAAGGCTGCGGCTAAGTACTTTTCACATGGTTATCAAAGAGAGTTGTATCATAAATTGACATCCAAATCCTGAAACAGGAGGCTCTCAAATATTTGATGAACAAAAAGAAAGAGTAGGAGGGATTATATAGCTTGAGCCTTATTACACTCTACCCCTGCTTTTAACTAGAGAGCCCAAAGATGCCCCCCCCTCTTTTTTTAAATCAGATTGGGTACCTATCTGAGTGAATAACCATCAGAACCTAGGGAGAGTGAAATTTAATTTTGTGATCTTCTTCAAACCTTTAACATTTAAGTCCGGTATCTCGTATAAGAAATAGATGGAGGTGGTCTTCCAGCTTTTATGAGATAACTGATAATTTCATCACCCAGGGGACTATGATAGGGGTTATAGGATTGCTTACAGTCTTCTACAGAATTTGGTATTGGAGAATTATGGTGATGATGATGATGACGACGACGACGACAGTGATAAGAATAATGATGACGATGATGATGGTGAAGTAGGCAGGATGATGATAACGATGGTGATGACCACAATGATGGAGAAGTAAGAGGTTGATGTAATATTTCTTATAATGCCAGCACCCGGGACAAACAAAGAACCAATTCTATACCAAGTGACCATGGATTTCCTTAGAGGTTGACAATGACTGGATTATCACTGTAGCAGCATTCTTTGCACTTGAGCCAGTGTCTGAGAATGTAGGACAGTAATCCCTTTTCCATATAAGGAGATTCTATCAAATGCTTCTAGCATTTGTAGTTGAAAATAACAGTTCTTTCAAGAGATTCCTCTATTACATTTGTTCTAGAATGGATTCTTCTTACCCTATAACTCAGGTGCCTTATTAGATAAGACATCTTCTGTATGAAAATGTTGTTTTGGATACTCTTTAATCCGCCTACTACTTCCTGCCTCCTGGTACATGGATGCTATGTTGTATAGATAATCAGTTGTGAAGCCTAATGGAGTTGGGACCCTGGTTTGAGATCTTGGCTTAGATCTTGTCACCTCTCTGAACAATCAAGTGTCAACAGAAGATAAACCCCTTGGTTATAGCGTTTCTGGCTCAGCTCTCAAGAGCTCCCTTTACAAGCAGGACAGAGAACTGAAGTGAGCTCCAGACGGGATAGTCATTGCAATTTCCAGTTTTTTAGTAGCCATAGGGCATAGCACCTGAATTGTAGTGCACCTTTGTCTGTGACATTCTTGGGTATGAGAGATCTTATGGTGAACCGCTGCTGGGAAAGAAGGGACCTGAACTTTCATGGTTCTTGGAGAAGACAAGCTGAGGGAGTAGGAGACAGCACAGGCAGGTTTATTGGGAAGCTAAGGAAGCTGAGAGTTTAAGGGCCTTCACTTTTAGACTCTGAGTGCTGGCTTTGCTGGGAGTTATTTCAGGGCCTCCCAGGAGGAAAAGAGAGGCCAGGATGTAATCTGGAAACACTTCTGGTAAATTGCCTAAAGAGATCTCAGAAGAAAGAGACCTGAATCTCTCAAGGCTCCAGTAATTGTGGTAGTTTACTTTCTCATTTTAAGTAAATATTCACTTTAATTTATATTTAGTGCCTTTGTTAAATAGAGCTCGAGGTTTTTGAATACTGTGGTTTGTTGGTTCAGCACGTTCATTTATTTGTTCCTTTTCTTCAAACCACCTCAGAACTGGGGGAGGTGAATAATTATATTCATCTCTGTTTATCTGTTTTAATTCTTTCCTTCCTTCCTTCTTTCCTTCTTTCCTTGCTTCCTTCCTTCCTTCTCTTATATTGATACCCTTCTCTTGCCCTCTTATCACACCCTGGTATATCTTCCCATGCTGTGGCTACTGCCTCATGGAAAAATAACTAGTTTAGGAAGCCGGCGAAAGAACAGGGATGAGGGAAACTGTCCAAATTCCCAGGAATTGCTTCCATACACATATTATCTTCAGAGATGAAGCTCCTTTTGACACAGAGGAGAGTAAACCTCCCTCTGCACACCCCCTGCCCCCAACTTCGAGGAATTCATAGTTTTGAGAAATCTCCAGATGGTTCTCATCCAGACATGTCTGGAGAAATAGATGAAGGACAGCATATATTTTAAGTTGTTTGGGCCGTTAACGCCTCTCAGGCAGGCAATAAATATTATATTACTTTTTCCTTTGCCTAAGTCGATCTTAATGATGGAATAAATTGGGGCTGGTTATATGCAATATACTCTGCCGCTAGTGATTTTTGAAGATTGTAGACTATAGATGGTTACCAATAATAATCTGAAGCTCCTTTAGGAAGAAAGTCAAAAACCCGGTTAATGCTTTTTGAAGCATGAAAGAGGATACTTTTGTCTGCAAATCCCAGGGATGTGTAGCTTAAATGGCGTGAAGCTTTACATATACACAGCTATGCTATCAGATCTGTCCTAGTCAAGTAAATTTGTCTCAGTAGACATCCTGCTGCAGATCATTACTGAGTTCAAGCTTCACTTTATGGCTTCCTGAAGCTCTAGGCCTCCTGCTGACATTTAGTTTTGCATGTAGATGAGAAAGAAGCCCCTGTGAAAAGTTTTTATTAGGATGTGTTAATGATGCTTTCGTGCTCAATACAATGGGTGAGAGAGATCTGCTCTGGTTGTGGGTGTGTGCCACCATAAATAACATGCTAGCTTGCCCCATTTTTCCTTGCTTCAGAGGAGAAAGACTGCTTCTCCTCCCATCCCTCCCACACAATAGGGTATTCTTCTGCCCTCAGTCAATGGACTTCCTTCGCGGTTGTTGGTTGTTGACTCCCTTGCCCACGCTGCTTTAAAACAAAACAAAAAACCAAAAAAAAAAAAAAAACACCAAATAGCAACTATGTCACAGTAGTGAGGTCTTCAGGAAAAGGATTCAGATTCAAAATACAAGAAAAGTAATATAAACGTTGCTGTTGCCCCTGTAATAATTCTGGGGTGTGATTTTTTTTTTCAAGTACTTATTAAGGAAATAGAATTTTACAAAGCTATATGCTTTTTATTTTTAAAAAAATCACCATAAAAACGACTTCGCTGGGCAGTGCAGTGCTACTCAAATCTAACATGTAATTGCTGCTTTAAAAAGAACTCATTTTTTTTTTTACCTAATATTATAATATGGTGTTCACAATACAGGAGATTGTTAGACTTTGATGAGAGATATATTTCACAATTTGTGTTATTTCATTCCATTTTTCTTAATGTTGTACCATTAAATTCCAAAACTAATTTGCAGCACCTGATTCCACGTTAATGAGGTGAATATTTGCATTATTTGCCCAGTTGCATGACGTGGACTACTTGATTTATAGTATCAAAAGCTGTTTTGAAAATGATTTTATGATTTTTTAAAAGCCTAGGAATTTTAAGTTTTCATCTATAGTATGCTATAAAAATAATGAGGACACACAAAACGGAGACTTTGTTGGCTCAAGTTGAATATATAAGATTAGAAATTGTGGTCATAAGCTGAATAAATTATATATTTTCTGTTGGAAAAGTTGTTAAATCCATTCACTTAGTGGACTACAGCATGAAGAGTTGCCATTAGTCTATCCTATTGCATTATATTCCCTTCTTTTTTTTAAAAAAAAATCTTTTTATTTATTCATGAGAGACATACACAGAGAGAGGCAGACACAGGCAGAGAGAGAAGCAGGCTTCATGCAGGGAGCCCGATGTGGGACTTGATCCTGGGACTCCAGGATCATGCCCTGGGCCAAAGGCGGCACTAAACCCCTGAGCCACACGGGCTGCCCTATTCCCTTCCTTTTGAAGTTATTTTAGCCACATTTTAAATTTTAAAAAAGAAATAGAAACATGGCTAGAAAAGTGATTAAGTATCACTTGTTTATTGCAAAGAACAAGGCTGTTCATTCCAGCTGTTTATTGAATTTAAAGATAGGAACAAACCAAATGACCATGAGTTGGGGACTGGTTGAATAGATTGTAGTACAACCATTTGAGGAAGCACTCTGCAGATTAAAAAGGAATGAGAGCTATCTATAAACTGCTGTGCAGAGATCCCTCCAATAACATATTAAGTGAAAACAACACAGCCAAGGAAAGCATACTTAAATAAATATTGCTACTGTTTATCTAAGGGAGCAAGTGTGTTGTGGATTTGACTCTGGAAATGTGTCCATACTTTTTTTTTTTTCTTTTTCTTTTTTAAGAAAGAGAACAAGAGCAGGAAGAAGAGCAGAGAGAGAGAATCTTAGGCAGGCTCCATCCCAGCACAGAGCCTGAGACAGGGCTCAGTCTCACAACCCTCAGATCATGACCTGAGCAGAAATCAAGAGGCAGACACTTAATCGACTGAGCCATCCAGGAACCCTGAAATGTGTCCATATTTTACATAAGTATAAAACAAAACCAACAAAATGAAGACAACTATTAAAGATGAAATAAATGAACTGCATTGTATAAAGCAGTTGCTAGTATATCCAGTAAGACAGAAAAGAGTCCTAAATGATACTAAGGCACTGAAATTCAACTGTATGTCCTTAGTGCAGTAGACTCTGAAATGTAAAAAAAGAAAAAAAAAGGCAAAATTTTAAACTGTCTCACAATTGTATTTGGTAATAGTGTTATTCTTGGGAATAGTTGTCTGCCTGTAGTGTGAGAGTAAAGTAAATGAGTAGCCATGTTTTTGATTGAGAGAAAGAAGAGGCAGGTAGAGGCGTGAGATCAGTTTATTGACATTATGACACTCGGTATTTGAATGAGAAGTATCAAAATGATTTTTTTTTAATTACAGATTTATATGTATCCTTTAAAGATGCCTGAAAGCAAGGACTCATCTAGTAGCAATGAGTAGACCTGCGATACATACTAGGTTCACCTGAAGGAAACAGGGCTCTTTGAAGAAATGGCTGAATTTATATCTATGGCAAGATGTATAGGAGGTGACCTAGAATACCATGTTGCCCTACCACACAGTAACGTAACTTTCAACAATTACTAGTTTTATCAAAAGGTCTCTCTAACCTGGGTCAATTTGGGGGTTACCAAGGTTAATAACTGCAATGGAAAAGAAAAACTCACCGATTTTGGCCACTGTTTTGGAAAGTATTAAATAAGAGGGAACGATGTTTTTATATTGTTTTTTTCCATAATGGCTATTTCATGGGAAAGTGGGTTCTTTTTTTTATAGAAGTATTGCAACTAATAAAAGAAGGAGGAATTATAGCAATTGATCATCATCGTTTTGCATCTTTTATTGGAATAGTGGGTCTAGGCAATGATCACCTAGAAAGAAAATCTATCATATCCTCCTGAGAGGAATATACAGTATCATCTGTGAACTGGTTTGCTCCTTCCCCGCCACCAAAACAATAATAACAACCCTGGATCTGATCAAACAGAAATTGGATTACTGACTGAATATTTGGTAATTTAAATGAATTATAATTTACCTTTAAGTGTGATAGCTATTACTATATTTAAAAATGTTTAATACTTAACATGAAAAAAATTAAGGTCGGGATCCCTGGGTGGCGCAGCGGTTTGGCGCCTGCCTTTGGCCCAGGGCGCGATCCTGGAGACCCGGGATCGAATCCCACATCGGGCTCCCGGCGCATGGAGCCTGCTTCTCCCTCTGCCTATGTCTCTGCCTCTCTCTCTCTCTGTGACTATCATAAATAAATGATAATAATAAAAAAAAAGAAAAAAAGAAAAAAGTAAGGTCATACTAACTTGCCTGGTTATAAACCAAGCCAGTGACTAGTTTTTAGAGTTTTTTTAGCATTGCATAGTGTATTCATTTGCCTGGGCTGTCATAACAAAATACCACAGACTGGGTGACTTAAACAAGAGAAGCTTTCTCTTTCACAGTTTTAGAGGCTGGGTGTCTAAGATCAAGATGTTGGCAGGTTTAGTTTCTGTTGAACTGTCTCTTAGCTTGCAGATGGCCACCTTCTTGCTGTGTTCTCACGTGATCTTTCCTCCGTCTACTTGCATATCTGTATCCAGATTTTGTCTACTGATAGGGACACCATTCATACTGGATTAGAGCCCACCCAGATGACCTCATTTTGCCTTAATTACATCTTTAATGGTCTTATCTCCCAACACAGTCATATTCTGAAGTCCTGAGGGTTAGAGATTCAACATAGGAATTTGGGGCTGTCAACATGCAGCCTATCACACCTGAAATGGGGATCGGAAAAAGAGAGATTCATTTTTTTTTAACTTCAAAAAATAAGCCAGTGAGTTACAATGAACTATTTCTTGTTGTTGAACAAGTAGAAGCACTCAGAGAACGTATGGCCATTTTGTCATGGCACATATTTTCACAAGTTATTTAATAACTTAAAAACATTATTTAATAACTGTAAAACACTTCTCTATGATCTTTGGAATTTCTCTACCTTTGCAAATAAATATGAATAAGATGTTATAGAGAAGCAACCCATTAAATAAGATGTTAGCTTTTCTTTAAATATATTTAAGAAAGGAGGTCCATTGGAGTTCACTTGTGTATGCCTTTCCATGACAGTGAACACTACAGAGTTTAAATTTATTTTTTTGCTATTGGTGTAGCCTAAATATAAATTAAAATTCAAGCAATGATTTCTCTTCCTTTTTCTGTTTAATTACAGGCTGACATACATATTGATACTGTGTCTTTTACTTCTAACTCTTTTACACAAATTATTTTCCATGTGTAATAAATTGAAAATGGAAATTCTGATTATTCTAATCACTTTTCTACATTTTTTCTTTTGGAAAACTATTACAATGTTGGGAAGTAGAAATCATTTTCCTTGTAAAATAGATTATTATGGAGAAACAAACTGGCTGTAAACTTCATAGGTTGGTTACTCTGTGATGCCAGGCAATAATCATTGATTGTGTTAGGGCTGTAATGGCATTGTGAGTCTCTAAGAAAGTGCTCACATTTTTGAGACACATACCAGTGGGATCAGGCATTTACTTTAAAATACTTAAGCAGTGACAAAGGAACAGATGAAGCATATGTGGTAAAATTCTGAAAACTGTCCAATCTGGATGATAAGCATGAGTTCATTAGACTATTCTTCTTGTGTATTTTATAATTATTTCCAGTAAAAACTAATGCCATGGCAGAGTGGTCTTTGTTACACATTCATTTCATAGAAAAGTATGTAACCACATTGAAAAGCATTTACCACATTGCACTGGTTCAGCCATATAGTCTGTCTTCTGATCGACGATCGACGTAGAGGGCTCACCTAATGTCCTGGGAAACTTATTCATAAAGAGCCTCGTGTCAAGGGCAGGACAATTCTGCATCTGGTAGGAAGCAATTTTGAGTATGATCCATTTGCAACAGAAGATTAAATTATTTTTATTGAAAATGTTTGGCACTGAATATCTTAATTTTTATAAGTCAGGCACTCCTGAGAGGTATTAGGATGATTCTGATATAGAATGTATCATCTCACATGCAGATTCCTCCTTTTACTTTATAGACCACATTTCTTAGGACAAGCAGACATTTTTAATTGCAAGCCTGATATTACTGTCTGTAGAGATAACATCATCCTATCAATTATGCAGGGGTTATTTTTTTACTGGACTTGGCATCTTCCCAAGGTCATTGTTACTCCTCATCATATCTAGTTTTGCCACATCTTAAAGTTCTGAAAGATCTTTGCCCAGTGTCATGTTAGCTATACTTTAGTTTCCACTATCACAAAATAGCAGTAGCTTGACTACTCTGACATATTAGGAAATCTGTCTGATAAAAGCTTATATGAGCAATAGAAATATTAATAATAATTTAATATAATGTTTAAAAGGACTCAGTCTCTGCATCAGCATCTTTTAAAAGCAACCTCAAGAAAAACATGCATAGGAAAATGTTCATAGTTATCGATCTTTTAATTATGCATAAGATACAGAATTGGGAAAGGAGGGGTGCCTGAGTGGTACAGTCGGTTAAGTGTCTGACTCTTGATTTTAGCTCAGGTCATGATCTCAGGGTCATGGGATAAAGCCCCACATCTGGCTTCATGCTCAGTAGGGAGTCTGCTTGAGATTATCTCCCTCCTTTTCTACCCCCTCTAAAAAACACAGTAAAACAAAGAATTGGGGAAAGGAAAATTATCCGAGAGAATTAAATGTTTTCAGTTCTTAACATGCCTAAATTAGGTATAAACCTGGTTAGGGAAATGTATGTTTAAATAAAAAAAATTAAAAAAAAAAACTTTGATTTTTCTTTTGCATAGTCCCTATCAAAACTGAATGAACTTAATGGTCAGCAATGAAAAGAAATAAACTTTTTTTAAAAGGTATCCTCTCAAGCTAAAACTTATGGCTATCTTAGGAATTTTCTAGGCTGTACTTCTCCTTTGCAAGAAGAGAGCTTTCAGGCATCCCCAGAGGCCTCTCCTTGTCAAGTGGACCATCTGGGAGTGGGAATGGGAGAGCTATTTCAGTGCCAGATGAGTCCCTACAGAGCAACAAAAGTGAAAAAGACATTATATCTCTTCTCTGCAGTTGGCTTGTTCCTCCGTTAAACATTTCTAAATAGAAAAAAAGAAATTTACTGAAATATGGTAAGTATTAGGGAAGCACCTACTTGAAACTTAAAGCTGCTACCTATTAACTCTGTGGTCTGAATTACTTAACCTCCTTGAGTCTTGATTTCCTTATCAGTCAGATGGATAAGGTTACATTATAGGAATTGTTATAAGAGACAAATGAATAGAAAGTGACTGTTTTAGTGCCTGAGACACTGAGCTATAGTATTTAATAAGCGGCAGCAGCTGACTTGTGTGGCTGTAGAAAAGGTTGGAGGGAGCAAAGCTAATGAGGTCCACTTTCACTAAGGCTCAAAATTCTACTGTTTTCTATCAGCAATAGGAAATCTCTGTGTTTTCATTTCACCAGGTATCATTTATTTAATGTGTGGGCACAATTTATGATATATTAGCTGGACCATTATTAATATTGCTAATCTCAGTTAGCTCTTGCAAGAGCAATGCTGCATAACAAACCAGTCCAAAATTTGGTGGCCCAAACAGCAATCATGATTCTTGCTCATACATTGGTAGGCTGGGTAGGGCTCAGCTGATCCAGGCTGAACTTGGATACAAGCTGCAGATTGAGTTTGCATGTGGTCCCTATTCCCTTCACCCTCCTCAACTAGTGGGTAGCCAGTACACTTTTGTTTGTATGGTGATGGCATCCTCCAAGAAGGCAGGCTTCACAGTACAAGCACATTTCACAAGCCACACCCACTTATGTCCCAGTGGCCAAAACAACACATTTCCAAGCCCACCACCAATAGAATGGGAAAGTATATTCTGCCCATAGTGAGAAGAGGACACTAGTGAATATTTACTGTACAGTAATTCAAATTATTAAAATGATTTTCAGGACGCCTGGGTGGCTCAGTGGTTGAGCACCTGCCTTTGGCTCAGGGTGTGATCCCAGCGTCCTGAGATCGAGTCCCACATTGTGCTCCCCACAGGGAGCCTGCTTCTCCCTCTGCCTGTGTCTCCGCCTCTCTCTCTCTGTGTCTCTCATGAATAAATAAATGAAATTTAAAAAAATGATGATTTCCATCATCATCATAATTTTTACTTGCACCCAGGTTAAATTATATTGGGGTTCTAAAAGTAGTGATCAGGTCTATAGGATGTGACTTGGAAGGGTTTTTTTTGCTGTTGTTGCTAATTGTTTGCTTTTTGACATTTAACTTGCATGCAACCTTGTCTTAGATATTATTCAGTGATGAGTTAATCTAGTCACTTAGCTTCCTTATGGTCAATACACCAGGCCTGATGAATAAATGCACATAAGGCTTTTGAAGCACATTGGTGCTTCTCTGGTACCATTAATAGTCTAGTCAAGTGGATGATGTTTTCTATCTATTTTATCAATCTGCTTTATTCTGTCTAACTTTTCCCTCAGTACTACCACAGTGTGTATTTGTACTGTTCATTTCATCTCTGTGTGAAGAGTTTCCTTTCGCACTGAAGGCAGAGTTTCAGGAGCGTGTTTAGCATTGTAACAGGTGAATTGGAAATAGCTGTATGGACTGTAATAGACTGTTGTTTTGGTGCAAGTACTACATGCCCACAGCGCATTTTCGTGGCTTCATCACAGAGGAGGCTTTTGAAATGCATCCACCTTGCTAGCTGTATTCATCACTCACCACTTTTAAGTGCTTATTTTTTCAAACCTTTCCTTTTACCTCCACATGACCCCAAACAAATCAATCAGAAGCCTTCTGGTTGAAAACTTTTCCAATATATGATGTGACACCAGCAGAATCTTTTAAGGAAATGCTGTGTATTCCTCTGAACATGCAATAACTAGAAGTAGCACATAGGGTCAGGCAATGAAATAGAGCCTAAATAGGCATTTGTGACTGCGAGGATGCATCCAGTAGCCTGACAAGGTTAGTCCCCCTACTTGCATGCAGATGGTATTGTCTTGTTTTCCTTCTTTCTTTCTTTCTTTCTTTCTTTCTTTCTTTCTTTCTTTCTTTCTTTCTTTTCTTCTTTCTTTTTCTTTCTTTCTTTCTTTTTTTTTCTTTTTTTTTCTTTTTTTTTTTTTCATACAGAAGTGGGAGGCGAGGGCTGTTTCAGCTGCCATTGATGAAAATCAAGCTCCCAATGTCTGATGGCAGGCTGCTATTTCACGCTCTGCCGTTCTTGTTTCAGCAGAAAATGTAGTTTGTTGTTTTTGCCAGCAGTGTTTGGCTATTCTAACATGAAGAGACTGCTGCATTTAGTTAGGGGTGCAGCGTTCTTTGCTTACATTCAAATTCATGTCATGATTATGGTGCTCCAGATTTATTAAAGCAGAAACACCTTCATGTGCATGGAGAAATAGCATCATGAATAACATCATAGTCTTGAAGAAATGCCACAAAACTTCCAAGTTGGTCTCTAGGTACTCACTTGGAATGCCTTGGGGGCATTTGACCCACATTACATATCAAATAGAGTTATTCTTTATACCAACCAGAATCATTATTTATCACTGTGTGAGGTACATTTGTGCTGGGTTGTGTCTGTGTATACATGTCACATAATAAAATCTCTGCCCATAATTTCAAGTGAAAAGCAGGTGAGTGAGGCACAGACGTAATGGGAAATTTTGCTTCCGCTACCCTCCCCTTTCAGTTGTTAGCATTAAACACTAGATAAAGGTTAAAATATATCACAGTTCAAACTTGCCAGCGCCTTATTCTTCATATGGAAACCTCTGTTTCTGTCAATCTAAAATCTTTTAAGATAAGAACTTGAATAATCAGGTGAAAACTTCTTCTTTTTCTTTCCCCTTTCCTAATACCCACTGATTTCAAGTCTAACATGGCTTCAGAAGGCAAGGTTTTTTTCCTCTATTTTAAAAAGGTAATCATAAGTACTTCAATCTTTTGGCCAAATGCTTGGCAGACTAATCTTAACCTCCGGTCTTAAAACATCTTGAGATGTAAAATGAAGAGTATTTTGATGTTTTCTTGCTCAGCTATGAATGTGGAGGGCCAAGGCTTTCTATGATAGATATCTACTTTTTTATCAGTATGTCATTTCTTCTTAGCTCCTAGCAAGCTCCTAGGTATTTAAATCTCTTAGTGCTTTTTTTCTTTTTTTTTTTTTTTTGGTAACTTAGTTGCTTTTCCTACAGCTACAAATCCACTTCCTAGGGAAGTGACGATAATTTGTTTGTGAACTGCCTGGAGCACAGCCAATCACCAGGCCACAGAAGATCTGAAGTATAAAAGGAATCCCTGTAGGAATCATATCAAATACAATCATTGGATTTCTGATGCATCCCAGTAATGCATGATTCTTGAAATTCATAGTCTTCCTTTTGCCACCCTCCTCTTGATTTCACAAAGATAATATTGTGTACCTGCCTTAAGGCTGCTTTGAAAGGAGAAATTTACTTGTACTTAATCAGCTAGGGCTCCTATCAGTTTTAGCCTTTACTGCAGTTCAAAAGTGAAATTTTTAAGTGCAAAATTATGATTTCACTGTAAGTGAAGTTCTTTGGAAAGGCCAAACATTCCAAAGGCTGGGTTTTTTTGTTTTTTGTTTTGTTTTGTTTTGTTTTGTTTTTGAAAGACTATTAAAGTTAGAATACGTAGCACATCTAAAAATCTAGCAAAATGTCTATTCTTTTCCTTTAGTTCTTTTTTTTTATCGATGAGGCTGAAAATTAATGGATAAATTGCATCAATTTTATTCTAATCTGTGACAGTATCTTGTAGAAGATCTTTTACCAAGGATGAATTCTATAAATTTACCGAGCATTTTTTGTAGTTTTGAGTCTTATATCAAGTCTTACAACTTGATTCCATAACGTAAGATTTTCCTCTAAATTATTATCAATATTTATATCCCTTCCCACCTGAATCAGTGTTTATGTAAAAAAAATCCTTATTTTTTTGGTTTCTGCCAATGTCTTTGCATATACTCTTACTTTTTTTTATGACCTAGCTATGAACATTTTTTTTAAAGATTTTATTTATTTATTCAGAGAGAGAGAGAAACAGGCAGAGAGAGAAGCAGGCCCATTGCAGGGAGCCTGACGTGGGACTCGATCCTGGGTCTCCAGGATCACGCCCTGAACTGAAGGTAGCACTAAACCGCTGAGCCACCCAGGCTGCTTCAACATTTTTGAAGAAATAACTCAGTATCTTAATCTGCTATTTAAGCAGGTTCTCCCAGTGTGTTTTTATCTGCCAGTTTTGTTTTGTTTTTCTGGCTATTCCATTACCCACTAAGGAAGTTATGTGCAAATTTATTAAAGCTGACCAAATTTCTTAACAATATAGGAGATGGTCACAAATTACTAGACTATGGTAAACTATCTTATGGTGTTGCTCAGTAATATATCATATTTAATTATTTAGACTTAGAACATTTATAACACTATCGAATTGTCACATAAGGGTAATAGCTCTCTTACAGAAATGAGCACTTGACACAACCCTTGTTGGAACAATGTGTCAACTTCATCACACACTTGATTACCTGAAAGAGGGTATTCCAAATAGCTATGATGGAATGTATCCTTAATTAGTAGAAATCATAATTGCCAACACTTAGCATTTTCTGTATTGTGGATCCTGTGAGACACTGAATCTCTAACAAATTCTGAAACATACTCTGAACTTTGCTTCTCGTTCTTGGAGTTCTAAACTCCCTCAACTGTTTCTTTCTGATTGTCACCTTTATTTATTCAGCAAGCACATATATGAAGGGCCTGCTGTGTGCCAGGCCTGAGTTGAGCACCAGAGCCCCTAAAGGAGTAATTCACAGCTTTGCTCTTCAGCTTAGAAAGATATATACCCAAGGATGTGAAATACAAGTATAGAATGGATGAGAGAGTATTTAAGGGTCACAGCGGGAGGCGGGCCATATCAGCTGGAGTTTCCCAAAGGAAATGACTCTGGAAGATGTGTAACTACCTGCCAGGTGCTACAAGAAGGACAGTCCACTCGGCTGACACAGTCCAATGTGTGCAGATGGATTTGCTTGGAGTGGAATTCACTAATAAGGCATGATGAGAGAATTGACATTAGGCCATGGCCATGTTGTCAAGGACATGTGTAACTGTCCAAAGAGTACATCTTCATTTTCTAATCAATAGAGAGCTATTAATAGATTTAAACTTGATCAGCTTTGAGTTTTAGAAAGACTCATTAGTTGTTGGGAAAATAAATTTGTTGAGTGTAGCAAAGGCAAAGTATATTGGGTAGGAAGCTCCCCCTGGAGGCCTAATGAGTGGTGTTGAGGGTCTGTGTGCCAGGGAGGAGCAGAGAGGATGTATCTAGGTGTTAAAGAGGGAAAAGTCTGCAGGACGTGGAGACTAGCTGGTTGAGGCAGGATTCGAAACATCATATTTCCAGCTCTGTGATAGGCAGATGGTATCATGCTTCAAGGTAAGGGATGTTGGAGAACCCAGGTTGGGAGGAATGTGGGTGTTAATTTTCCTCTTGTACAGATTGAATTTGGGATTTGAGGTACGTGCATTATTTCATAATGAAATAAAAATGACTCTCATCTATTGAAACCATTCTATGTGCTAGGCCTTGTTCTATTTGATTATATATAAAATATAAAAAATATGAAATTTACTTATTTATTTATATATATAGTATTCTTAAATCTTTAATGTAACTCTAAGAACAAAATATTATTATCTTCATTTTATTACAAAGTAAGGCTTAGAGCAGTAAACTTGTGCAAGCTTCCACATATAATAATTTGATGATTTGAATGGAAACGTAATGATTAAAATAATGTTCACTAGTATTTCCCAGTATCATTTTCAGTATGAAGGGGAAGCAAGGTATGGACATGGTGGTAGACTATGTATACACTTAGACCTGGCTTTGAAAGCCCATGAGTGTCGTACAGAGAATAGTGGAATGCTGGTAGATTTCATTTTCTCTTAGTGGCAGTAGGAAACTGAAAGTTTTCAGCAGGATGATGAGAAAAAAGGAAGTGAATTCAAATGAGCATACAAAATGGACCAGTGGGAGAGAATATAATATTAATGTTCTTTTGGTTGCAAGTAGCAAAAACCAACTGAAGCCAACAAGATTGTTTACTGGAGGAATACCAGGAAAATCTCAGAGAAACAAAGAGGTTAACAGCCAAGAAGTAAAGCAGTTTGTGGAATTTCCCCTTCAGGGTACAGCCAAAAATTAACACACTATCAGCAGGTCCCTGTGTTCCTGTATCTCTGTTCAAAATACCAAGAGGCTGAGAAACAGATGAGCAGTCCAGTTGGGTGTGGGGCCTTCACTGCTGATCCTGTCAGTTGTGATCATTCACTTGTAAACACGGCATCTCTAAGTCCTTAGGGTCTCTGTCCAACTTTTGACCTTAGGGAAATCATTTCTTCTATCTTTACTTTATTTGTTAACTTGACATAAAAATGATAGTTTTCAAAGATGATGATTCATAAGAATAGTGCTGGTGGGATATTTATTTCATGAGGAAGAGCTTCAAAGTCTGAAGTGAAATGGAATGAAAACTCAGTGCCACCAACCACTAAAGAACTTATTTGAGGGCCTTTACAATCAAATCTCCCTCAGCTTCTCTACATCAAACCTGTTTTCCAGATACGCACATTCTTTCTTTTCAGTGGGAAGGAGCTCTGACCTTCCTTCCATTCCTGTGTCAGGTCTAGTTTCCTGCTAGAAGTTACTCATTCTAATTACTCTGGTTTTTTCTTCTTCTTTAATGGAAAATGGTGAAAGCTTTCATTTAATAGACTTGAAACAGAAAGAAGGCAAGATCATATTTTTAAAACCTTAATTTCCTGTAATAACTTGTTGTACAATGCAAATATTGCCTTAATTTTTCTTAAATGTAGTATGTGTGTATTTTGTATTGTTAACCTTTGTATCCCTAGAGTTCATAGCAGTGCCTATGTTTAGTAGCTGCTCAATGACTAATTGCTCAATGAATGAATGATTTTATAAGACAAGTGAAATGACTTGTCTACTCATTTTCAACATGAAAAATAGAACAGAATTTATCAAAGTTTAAGCTCTGTAAATGCTTTGGGAGTGTAATTTTAGACCATCAATGTGATATACCAACTATAATACTATCTGTAAAGAGTGGGTTTAAATACCAAAAAGATCATCTCAGATGTCATCTGAGGCAGGGTAATTGTGAAATTACCAAAGAACCTCTAACCTAGAATACTCTTAGAGTAAAAAAAATAAAACATTATTCCAATGTTATGTTACTGGATATTATAAAAGCAGAAAATCTTATTTATGACTAAACAGAAAAAAGATCAATTGTTAAAAATATAAGACTCAATTTTAAGATTCCTATATACATACAGTCAAAAAATTGAACAATAAGATGTGTTAGGAAAGTATAAAAGCACATGTATCATTAATAAAAAGTTCTTATTAACAGTTTGGTATTTCAGATATACTAGCTTTAACTTTCCTGTTTTCTGTTTTCATGATGGTGATTGCCTTCCTAGTGCAGAGCTGTTTCTCAGGTATAACTATAAAAGGCATAATGAAAGTTATGGACAACTATTTACAACATTTGTTGTTGTTGATTCATTTCTTTCACCAATAAACTGTATTTAAATGTTTTTAGCTATAAGATGAATAAGGTCTGAGGATTTAACGTATGACATGGTGACCATAACTGATAATGCTATATTATGTAATTGAAATTTTCTAGGAGAGCAGAGCTTATTTTCATAAAAAAATACATATGTGTGTGTGTGTGTGTGTGTGTATATATATATATATGTCTGTGTGTGTGTGTGTATATATATATATGTGTGTGTGTGAGTGTTATACATATATGTGAGGTCATAGGTGTGTTTATTAACTAAATGTGAGGAATATTTTCATAATGTATATCAAATCATCATGATGTACACCTTAAATATCGTAATAATTTTGTCAGTTATACTTCAGTGAGCTGAAAAAATTATAGTCAGATGAAATCAGGGTGAAATTCTTAAAGTAATTAAGAATATTTCAATGGAATGTGTACTTTTTACACATTTGTTTTTAGAAAATACATTTATATTTTTATTCATTTCATTCATTCTTACTGTTAGTGGGAACTTTATAAGTTGTTTATGTTATGAACTACAAGAAAATATGTAAAGTGTAGGATTGTTGAAAACTGCCGGATGAGCTGTGCTCATTATCCAGGCTATCAGCTTAAGAACAGTAAAAGTAACATGGAGGCAGGTCCATGCTTCTGCAATGCTTCTGAATTCTGTCAAGAATGATCCACGTATAAGAAGGCAGGGAAAGGGGTAGATTGATCTCTAGGCTAATTCTATTCCTAATCTCTCTGAGCCTGCTAACAGTGTTGCTTGCACTGCTGTGGCATTTTTTTCCTGTTGTCATGGACACTTATCCATTGAAAACACACAGATGCCTGCTGACTGTCCATTTTTTCACATTGCTGGGTGAGTCTTGGGTTTAATTCAGGCTTTGATTAAAGTGGAAAGTACTCAATGGAAATTCATTCTTCTTATTTCATATAAAACTTGGTGCATGATTCCAGTAAGAAATTAAGTTAATTCTGATTTTTTTTTTTTTGTTGGAGAAGTAAAACAATATTTGTGAAGGCCAGGTGCCTATGGATATCTTATTTTAAGTAGAATGGGTGGTTTCACTACAGGAAACCACTTTTGTAAACATGTGAATTAAAAAGAGATTGTTTCAAGCATGTACCAAATGATAAAAGATTTCATTATTATATAAATGTATAATCTAGTGTGATTCCTAGGGGAAAGACATTTTTATTCATAAGGATATTAGTTCATGGCTCATGTTCTTACTCTAACTTGTGCTCACTATGGATTCCTCTCCCATAACTAAAAGCAGTGAAGCATTTTGAAAATGTGTAGTCAGCTTTGGAACCACACAGCTGTGTTTAAATACTAGCTTTACCAATGCGTGACCTTGGACCTGGTACTTTATCTCCCTGTAACTTTTTTTTTCATCTCTAAAATAACATTACCGTTTATAGTTGTGTTTAGGTTTAAATGAAGTAGTATTTGGAGAGGCATACTTGACATAATTGCCATGTCTATGAACATGAGACATTCATTATGAGAATAACCAACTAAAATCTTTGGTATTTGTTTCTTTTTCATTATCCGGTGAGTTTCTGGTGGGCCAGGACTGGAGCTGTCCCTCTTGGTATCCTGTGTTTAATATTGTTTCACTTAGTAGGGCAGTATTTACCATGGTGAGGGCTTGCAGACTTGTACAACAAAGCTCCACTAAACTCTTGGTTCAGCTTCTACTTCTACAGTTTTCTCTGCTTTCTGCATCTGATGCTTTCCAAACAGTTGCTAGTTCTGCTGTCTGCTATCTGCGGATAATTTTGTCCCTGACACTTTTGTTAACAGGAGGTAAAACTAAGAGTTTTTGTGTTGAATGCAGATTGTAGGAACACCGTTTTTTATCAGGGCACTGACCTATGAAGACTAATGCGATCTATCCATCACAAAATTTTGGCTACTTGGAAGGGAGTTAATTATTTTGCTGATATGGTGGGCTCTGCGCATTGGTACTCAGTTTTTGGAGTACTGCTACACCTGAAACCATTCTGCTTCTATAAAGGCAATTGTTTAACTGTGAAGGTGCGATAAGGTAGTAGTCTTATTATTATCCTGGGCAGACAGAAATACATAGGATGATATCGTTCCCTTGGCTAAAAAGCAGTGTCTTCATGGTATAAAGCAAGTGGAAAGGACTGCAGTGTGCCACATTCTTACTCAGACTCTAAACTCCAAGCTTTGCACACCGATGCTCAGGCAACTTTCAATAAGCCTCTCTGGCTCCAACTAAGAAAATAGTTATATCTTCTTCAGGAACACCGTTTTAAGATATTATCATCATAAACACTACCCCCAACTTCTGTTTGTGTTCAATTTGTCGAAAGAAATTTACTTCTGTTTTTGGCATTGGCCAGTCAGTTGGTGCCAATCTTAAAACATGTGTTGCCATCAGGAAGGAATTCAGAAGATATTGACTCATTGTTGGTTGTCTAATACACTCCTCTTCTTGAACTACAAATGTTGACTGACCTACAGAGTAGGTTAGAAAGAGTTTACAGAATCAGTATAAGATACCTAGATCTGTTTTATAGTCACACAAGACTCAAAGTCTTGTAGAATTGCTTGTCCCCACAAATAGTAGAATTAGAAGAAAATCATCTTTAGAAATCAGTGGTGAGAAGAACTTGATCAAAACAAAAATAAAACATGTGATACAGACTGTGAAGTCCAGGCTTGGCAGTGCTAGAGCAGAAATAGGTAATTATAACAAGCCGTAAACCTAATATGAGCTAGAAACCTCTCGTTGTTTGTAGTTCATTTGGTCCCTGATAATGCTAGTTTGTTTTCTATGACAGCTAGGGGACCCAGGAAAGTTGCTTAATCTCCCTGAGCCATAATTCATTCATTTATAAAATGGAAACATGACTTGCTGCCTCCTCGGGTTGAAGTGAGGATCAGATAACGATCATGTCTGAAATCTCTGAAATACCAATGCCACCCTCCTAAATCCAAAAACAAATTGGAAGGAGCACTGGACAAATGCAGGCAGCAAAGAGGGCCAGGGTGCCAGTGTGCCTGGAACACAAACACCTGACATCCCATGCATCAGAATGTCCCTTCCCCCCTCACCGAGCCTTGGAATCATCAGATATCAGGAATGCAGATTCACAGGAGAGGCCCGGTAGTAGGTAGTAGGAGTTGTGGATTGATCAGAGACAACTTTCAATGGCTGTGCAAAGGAGAGAAATGAAGGAAGGGACTTTTCTGAGAGCAGATCCAAGGCATACACCTGGAAGAGCGTGAAGCAAGGGACCAGGAAGGAGCCTTAAGGCTTACTGGTGAAGGCCGCTGTCCCCTGTACAGTACCGGAGACGGGACACGCATCGCTCACTCATCTTGAGCGCTCCCAGAGATTTTGAAGCTCACAAAACATTGTGGAGTCTGCAGTTACAAAAGCTGAAACGTATTTTGCATTCAGTAGGTACTCAGATATTGTTAATTGGGCAATGATTTGCACCCTCATTTGAGCTTAAGGAATTGGTTTTTTAAGTTTTACATTTGAAAGAGGTGGTAGCTCGTTTGAATATGATGCAGAGGGCAAAAAACAAAAACAAAACAAATGACCTAAGGCCCATGAGTGAAGACACTAATGCAAATATTTAATAAGGAGGGAATAAAAGGGAGGGGGCGTGCTGAAATCAGTGTATTTTTAAAATCTTTTTGGGGATCCCTGGGCGGCGCAGCGGTTTGGCGCCTGCCTTTGGCCCAGGGCACAATCCTGAGACCTGGGATCGAATCCCACGTCGGGCTCCGGTGCATGGAGCCTGCTTCTGTCTCTGCCCCTCCCTCCCTCTCTCTCTCTGTGTGTGTGACTATCATGAATGAATAATTTAAAAAAAAAAAAATCTTTTTGAAAGATGCCGATGAGACAGCTATCAAGTATCTTTTGTTAATAAGATGAGTAAACAAAATAATCTGAGCGGGAAAAGTTTAGATTAGACGTGACTTTCTCCTGGGAGGATTTCACCTCATTTCAGTGATTTCAGCTAGGCGAATGATGTGTGTGTGTGTGGCTCTGTCACTGGACTAGGCGCTGCTCCAGGGACAGTCGTGTGTGAATCCTCCACGTCTTGCCCTGCGATAGACACTCCAAAGATGCTCAATTCATATAGATGTTTTAATGCCAAATGAAATCAGCAGTTCTGAAAAACGATCTTTTGTAAACTGTTTCCTCCTTCAAACTTAACACATTTCCATTCATCTTCCCACCAGTCAGTCTGACTCAAAACACTGGAATCCTTTCTCACTTATTTTCCTTTCATAGCCAGTCCTTACTTAGCCTTACATCAGATTAGCTATCAGTTCTTCTGGATCCTATCCTCACACCCCCCTCTGGGTATATATCTTCAGTCTTTGGGCTCTTATTCATAATTCCAGCCTTTAGGTTTAAGTTAGGTCACTTGTCCCAAAACACTGCATGCCCTTCCCCTGCCCAAAAACCTTCAGCATCTGTCTCCTGAACTTTTGCAAGTCCTCTCTGGTATGTCCCTACTAAATTTATAAATGTATCTTCCACTTTCTCCTTATGTGAGCTATATTTTAAGGCAATGGCTGTTTTTTGCCTTCCTTGGAGATGTCATCTGCCCCTCTTTATTCTGCTAAGTTATTCCTCTACTTACTGGTATCCCCTTCTTTCCTATCCCTGCCTCTCAAAACCCCTCAGGGTTCAGCATGGTCCCACGGTATTTCTATAGCCTTTCTCACAGGCTCCCATGATACTCTTATGCTGTCCTAGACTACTTCGTGGATGGCGTGAACTGCAAGGTTAATAGTTGAAAGGGGGGTCTTTCAGAACAACACAACATATGACAAGCCATTGTGAAAAGTAATTCTACCTTCATGGCAGAAGTCTATCTGAAACCCTATAAAGTTTCATGGTGTGTTTAATGTCTACAAAAATCTGGGAGGAAAAGCGCCCTGTAAGAATCTCGTATCTGTCCATTAGCGAAATTATTTTAAGGCCTGTTTTGCACTTAGAACATCTTTCATTTTATGTAGAGTGCACTTCTTTAATTAAGAAATTTTGTATTTTAGTGAGTATTCTCAGATATATTCTTTTGACATTTAGTCTTGAATCCTTACCCAGTATAAGGTATAAAACCAATGACTCCTTACCAGCCCTAATTATCTTATAAGCACTTTGAGTGCTGCTGGGTACACAAAGCACATTTACTATTGACTTTTCATTTAAGTTGCTTCTTTGAGAAAGCTAGGAGAGTTGCAGATACTTTTACAGAGCAGATTGCTAAATAACAGGTGATGGATAGTTACTAGCTGAAAAAAACCTAGAAAGAACATGAATCCTAATGTAGCCAAAGGGAGATAATTGTTTAATAGAAATGCTGTTTTACCCCGTAAGAATTTATTCTTATGTTGTATTTTGTTTTGCAAACAGACAAAAGGACCGGCGGAGCTCAGAGCTCAGGAAGGTTTTGTGTTTGCTCCGAGGTTGGGGGCAAGAATTTGAAAGGGATCAGTGAATCAGATGTAATATGGGCTCTGTTTGAGCCACCCAATCTCTGTTTTGCTGACGGTCAGTATTCCAGTTATAAAAGGCTGCATAGGCATTTCCGTCAGCTCGAAAGAACTTTATCCCTGTTTTCATTCTGACATACCTATTATGACTTTGTTCACAAAGCAGAAGGAATTATGGGAAATGGAAACTCGGTGGCATGTTTTTATTAAAGAGCAATGTGTGTATCTTCACTGAGAAAGCAAGGAGCCAAGCCGAATCATGTGTTTTCCTTTCAGGTAACAAAAATCGCCTGATTCATTCCCTCCAACAGTGATTTAGCTAGATTGGAAAACAAAGTAGCATAAAATGAGAAGGCTTATGTACAAAGCATGTTTTTGTATTTTAAACAAAGAATTCAGTGATTCTATGAATTTCCGCTATTCTAAAAATCAAACTAAAACATAATCACAAAAAGACTGTGCAAATATATTTGACGGGGCAGGACTGGACGTTTAAGAAAGGAATGTTTAAAAGCTGTATTTCCACTGTGCCTTCTTTAGAGTGAATTGCACATTGACATTTCAAAATAAAGGACACGTTTTCAAATCCGGACAGGGGTACTTTGCAACAAACTTGTGTTTGTCCCTTTCTCTATACAGCAGACATTTTCCTGGCAGGTAAAATAAAATTTAGAGACCAAATATTTTAAAAAGTGGAAACTTTATACTACTTGTGATACTTTAATCATGTTATTAAATATAATTTAGGCTTTGAAATTTTTTGGCCTAAATTCCCTAATCACCACTCTGTAGTTCCTCATTTTAATTCACATAATTCGCTAGAGAAGTTGTTAGATGAGACTTTGACTTCTTGATGGGAGACCCCTTGCTCTGTTCACTTTTATATTCCTGGCTCCTATCTCCTAGTACTTACCTTATAGTAAGACACATTTTCAGGCATGCAAAGAAGAACATCATGCAGCTATGGAAAGGAACCTCTTTATAAGGTGAAAACGTTATTAAGGTCTCTCTAAATTTTAGTTCAGATGCCTGTATTTTCCTGAATCTAATTTATTTTAAATGGGATTAATCTGTATTTAGTTGCCTAAATGTGTTTAAGAAAGCGTCCCATACTTCTCTTTTTAGGATCTACTTTGAGCTTAGTAGATTTTCCCAAAAGTGAAGTCAAATTTAAAAGTCCTTGACTATGAGTCATCTCTAAATAAGAGGTCTATGGTAACAGAAAGTAACTCTACAAGTCTGAAAAATGAAGGTTAACCTCCTTAATTTTGTTAAAATTTGCCAAACATCAAGGGATTTGAAATCGCCTAGAAAAACAATGAGGTATTCAACAAAGTTGCTTGTTTTAAAGTCTACACTGTAATCCATTAAAGAATTATCAAAAGGTACTGTGTGCATATAAAATACACTGTTTAAAGAAAATGACTTTGAACCTGAGAAACAGAATGCTACTCATTAGAAACCCAAACACAATTGAATGTTTATGTGTGGCCATGATGATAAGAACCGAATAGAGGATGTCTCTCTTGTAACAACTACTGAGTTTATTTTATTAGAAACTTTTAGAAGTAAATATGACATATAAATGTTAAAGGAGCACCTTTCCTGTGTTGTAACTTTTTTTTTCCTTTTTCCTTCGGTTGTTAATTAAGGCTGAAATAGTCATGTTGGTTTTCTGGTTCTGTATCTTCTAAGGAACTATGTAGGTCTTCAGTTTGACTTCTGAAAAGCATTTATCTCATCAAGCCTGGAAACTCAGGAGACAGTATAGATTGTATCCTTAGTTGTCTCAAATGCATATTTTCATTTTCTAGAGTTGCAAGAGTTTTATGCTCCTTACTAAATAGCTCTAAAGAACTGTTCTAAAGAAATTTGAGTTTTACCCTTCCTCACTGACATTCATTATTTAAAGGGGATGAGCCACAGAATTTGTAACTTGAAATATTGGAAGTATCTTTTGATCATCAGGATTTATACCCATTGTGACACTTAGTACTGCAGTGATTGAAATCTTTTTCATGCAAAGAAGGTGACAGGTCTATTCCAGGAAGAGCTGTGTTTCAAACAGAATAACTTGAGCTTCTTTTGCTTTTTGTGAGGGCATACAAAGTTTAGCGAAAGAAAAGCACCTAGATTGTAAATTACAATGCACTAATACCAGTGTAAATCGCTCACTTATTGAAGTGTGGCCACTGAAAAATTGCAGTGAGTTTTATCACTGTACCAGTTTGCTACCCTCTTCATCTATAATTACATGGATTGTGATACCTGGACTTTGCTGTGGGATTTATAACTTTAAAAACTAGAGAAAAATACATGAGAAAAAATTTCTTGCCCTGTGTTTCTTGTCCCAGAGAAGCCATTGTATTTTCATGAAAACTTGCTCAAACAACAAGAAAAACAAAAATAAATCAAAGTAACTTGCCGACAGCCTTCAGTGATGATAATCACTCTGGGACTTGTTATGATCCCCAATATTAGACTATGTGTCTGCATATTTTTGTGCTGTAAAAGATATTAGCAGTGACCGAGTGAAACTATCTCCCATTACAGCTGAAATGAAAATGCAAGGCTGCTTAGAGAATTATTTGGTATTAGAAGAACCACAACCAGAACTCAATTTACTTGCTGTAGTCTGCTGCTCTTTTTATTTTTTTGTGCCAAATAAGACCAAAATGATAAAAATCTAGTACACTATGTCAGACTAGTTGAGGATATGATTCAATTGAGTATAAAATAATAATGCTTTATTGAAGGTTACTTATAAAATACATGAGATTATAGTTCACCTTTATACAAGCAGATTTTTTTAATATCTTTTGGCTTCATTAATAATTCATCTCATTAAATAGTAAAGTTACTTCTGTATTGTACTCTAAGTTAAAGTGCATACTTAGTGCCCTGTTGGTTGTACTATAATTTATACAAGTCGTGCTTGTTATATAATGAATCTGATTTTTCTATGTGACTTGTGGAATTAATCCCATTTCTTTATCATCACATCTTGCATATTATATTGTGTATTTTTAAGTAATTCCTTTGTTTTAAAAAGTACCACTAATAGTCTTCATCATATTAATAGATCTAACCTGTGGCTCCGGAAAAGGGGAAATGCTAAGCCTTCTTATAAAAACTACAGTGACATTTATATTTTAATACTTAATCTTACTATCAGTTATATATGTTATATATATATACACACACGTACATACAGGGTCCTTAAATTCTATAAACCAATTCATGTGCTTCAGTAATTGATCTTTAGTTTGTATCTATGTTGACTTTCTTCTTTCAACCTAATGGATTTCAGTCTACCTGGAGACTGCGGTCAGAGACTTTAGTCCATAAATATTCCTACTTCACAAAGACAATATGTCATACAAACACCTTGCCAAACAAATTTGCCCTAGGAAAAAATCCCTTACAAATACTCATCCTTAACAAAGCATTGGGTAAGGAACAGTTGGATCCAAGCACTGGATCTTAACATAAACACTGATGCCTTTGTGAAGGCACCATCACTGCCGGGTTTCCATGCTGCATTCATGCTGAAGCCACCACCATTTCCCTGTCCCCACACAGTCTATTGGAATCACGCACTTTCTTCTATGTTCAGATCAAAAGCCAGCTGCCATTTCCATTATGTGTTCAGTGATTTTCTCCCTCCCTTCAAACGTAATTGTCCAGAGCTTTGGCTTAGCTCATTTTGTTATGTATTGTTTTACTGTACCGTTAGTTATTAAAGGCATTTCCTCCTAAATTTAAACTCCTAAAGATCAAGGACCTTGCCATATACATTTCTGTATTCACCTTAGATGGTAGACTTGGAATCATTTAGCTAATTTTCATTCAGTGCAAGCAATTCGACAAGAACTGGAAATTTCCCTTGGTCCTGAAATATAGTGGGTGCATCGTAGACTGTCCTCAAGAATTTCAGGCATCCATGCCACCACTTTCAACGTAATCAAGTAACTTACACTCTGTAGCCTCTTGTTTGCCACAAAATTATGGTACAAACAGGAAAAGGGGGAAAAAAAGTACATGAAAATATTTGGATCATTGGGGGTGCTATCCAGATGAGATATCAGGTCACAGATATTCTGAACTCTGAACTCCTGTCTTAGGAAGAGCAGTAATGGGCAGCCCCGGTGGCTCAGTGGTTTACTGCCGCCTTCAGCCCAGGGCATGATCCTGGAGACCTGGGACTGAGTCCCACATCCGGCTCCCTGCATGGAGCCTGCTTCTGTCTCTGCCTCTCTCTCCCTCTATGTCTCTCGTGAATAAATAAATAAATAAAATCTTTAAAAAAAAAAAAAGGAAGAGCAGTAATGAGAGTCATAACTGACTCGGTACTCTGTTCAGAGTATAGCGCTAAGCACTTCGCTTTTATATGTAGACAGATGATTCACACAGACATATAAAAGAAGCGAATGTGATACTATTACCCTGTGCTGTTGGATCTGAGGAAGTGGGTGCAATATCCACCTTTGTCTTTCTTTCCTTACATTGAGATTCATGCTATACACATACACACATTCTCCTTGAAGCAAGATTGTAATTGGTGGTTGAGATGATGAGGCCACAAGTTTATGTTAACTCTTACTAGTCTCCAGTTTTGTGAAGACCTAATACACATATGAATGAACACTGGCTGAACGCTAGACAACTGTTGTTGTCCTTGACCTTGCCCTTTACTACGAAAGAGCCAGTTGGAATTTGTTCATTCCTCCTGCAAGTTTTCACTCTGGTGTCTGCAAGGCTGTGTGGTACAGTAGAACAGACTCTGGATGATCTGTAGCATCGCATCTGTGGCTGCATGTTTTGGTGGTTAGACTGCTTATTAGATTACAGACATCAAAACATTTTGTTTGCTGCCTCTCTATTTCCTTAGCTCTCGCTAAAATGCATAATATGCTATACCCCTCCCTAGGCATTCTGTGATTCATATCACTTCTCTCTAGTCAAACCAGCTAATGAATAAAGAAGGGTCTCAAGTGCCTTTTGTTCATTAATTGGTTTGACTGGAAAAAGTCATCTCTGTTCTTTGGTACCAGTGACATGGAAAGAAAAAAAAAGGAAGAAAATTGGAAAAATTAAGGAAGGTAACTTTAATTATAAAGACTATAAAAAGACCAAAATAAACCTAATGATCTTTTACCTAGACATTTGGTTTTCCAAGTTTTCTAGCTCCGTTCCTGTTTCATTTTTTCTTCTCTCTCTTCTGCGTTGTGTGATATTTCAAATATACAAAAAAGGACTTGGATTTGTTGAAGGAGTCATAAGACTGGGGGCCTTGTGAGCGAGGAGAAGAAAGGAAGATGAGGTTGCAGGGCCAAGGGCCTTTGTTAAGGATTTCATTCTTTGTGTGATAGGAGGCCTTTGAGTATGATCTAACTTATATCTTTAAAAGGCCACCATAGGTATCGTGAAGAGTGGAAGTGATAGACCAGTTAGAGGCTCTCACCACGAGTCAACCCAGATAAGGGCTGATGGTAAGACTGTAGCCATGGAGGTGATGAGAAATGGCCCTACTAGGGATCTATTTTTGAAAATAGAGCTGACAGGATCTTCAAATTGATTCTTTTGGAATAAGACAGGAATCAAACTCAACAACTAGACTTGTAGTCTGAGCATTTGAGTGTGAGGTGACACTGTTTACCATGCTTCATTACTGGGGGGCAGGAGGGAACCAAGAGCTGGTTTTGGCACCTGCTTATATACATATCCAACTAGAGATAGGAAGTTGGATGTAGGAGTTTAGATCTCAGGAAAACAGTCAAAGTTTCTAGATACATATTCAATATTCATGTTTGTACAGGTGATTTTTAAAATGTTGGGAGCTAGTTGAAATCACCTAGGGTGAGAATATAGAGAAGTAAAGGTCCTGACCTGTTCCTTGAGGCATCTTTCAGAGAAGGAGGAGGAATGGGAAGAGGGATTCTGGACAATCAGAAGAATGGTCCATGAAGTTAATTTCATTTGGAGCATTGGGTTCTGATATCCTGGGTGCTATACCATTCTTCTCCTTATATCCAAGTACCTTTACCCCCCAGAAGCTCAGCTTCAGTTGTCCCTGGTTGCCTCTAATCCGGGTGACAAATTCACATTAAGTTCATTTCTTGTCTAGTGGGACATTCATCTTGTTTTTAGCCTATTTGGATTTTATCTCAGTTTGTTTTAACTCTTTATCCTTTATTATTATGGCTGTGTATTGGGAACAAAGGTAGTACACCAAAAACACGGACCCACTGCCACACCGTTCTATCCAGAGTCTCCTTCATACCTTGCATTTCTATCTGTTCTTGGTTTTTAATACCCTTTTAAATATATATATATTTTCCTAGTGAAAAATTCCACATTTAATGCATCTTTCATTGTTACTGTTAAGTGTGTGTGTTTTTTCTGTCATTGTCCCATTTATTTACATCTATTGTTTTACTTCATTGTCATGCCTCTGGAAGTCAGGTATCTAAGTTAATTTTTTAAAATAGGGTTTTAATATATTATCCTAAAGCATTAATATTGCTGGGGCTTTTAGGCAAAAGATATATTCAGACTAGACGGCTTATTACATCTGCTTTTCAGGAAGGATAAGGATATGGTTTTAGCCTAACTCGATTTACTGTAGCTAATACATACAGACTGGCAAATAGTAAAGTTGGAAGCAAATAATATGTGCACAGGATATTTGCCTTGACATCATCATGGTTAATGTAATGAAAATACTTTAATACATGCTCATGTATTTTCATGAGGTAAATTAAATGTGCAAAATCTTTTGTCTCTATAAAATTTTAGATATCTTGACCCTTTGTAAATACACCTAAGAGTTGGGCCATGAGTGCTACAGAGGCATTTGGGGAGGGGTTGGAGTGAGATTATTGCTCCTAGGTAGAGCACTCATGCACCTATGATGTTTCTAGATTAAGTCACTCAGTGCAGAGTATACATGAGGTGGCCATAAAGTTACAGTATATGACAATTAATCCCATTCAGTTTGATATAATTAATGAGAATGGTGAAATAGAAATGTAATCATTTCTCCAAGAAGAAATGTCAACCCATTAGTGAGGATGAGGTTTATTAATGTCATTTGAAGCAGCAGATTTTTGCCCAGTTATTCAAACTGCTGAGTTGGTTGCTCGTTTTAGGCTGTGATAGAAGGAGGGAATACTTTTGAAGAGGATTTTTTGTTTTATTGTTTGTTTGTTTGTTTGAAGTCAGTGATAGCATTTTGAAATGCTCACAGTTCTGGACACGATAAAAATTTAATAAGCATAAAATGTATTTCTAAATATAAATAATTGGCATTAAAAATGGGTATTACTGCAGTATTTATACATTTGTGTAAAAGCATAATTTTCAAATAGCCCTTTATTTTTTTCCTTTATTTTTTTCCTTTATTTTTTAAAAAAATTTTTTATTGGAGTCCAATTTGCCAACATACAGCATAACACCCAGTGCTCATCCTGCCAAGTGCCCCCCCCTCATTGCCCATCACCCAGTCACCCCAACCCCACACCCACTTCCCCTTCCACTACCCCTTGTTCATTTCCCAGAGTTAGGTGTCTCTCATGTTTTGTCACCCTCACTGATATTTTCACTCATTTTCTCTCCTTTCCCTTAATTCCCTTTCACTAATTTTTATATTCCCCAAATGAATGAGACCATATAATGTTTGTCCTTTTCCAATTGACTTATTTCACTCAGCATAATACCCTCCAGGTCCCTCCACGTTGAAGTAAATAGTGGGTATTTGTCGTTTCTAATGGCTGAGTAATATTCCATTGTATACATAGACCACATCTTCTTTATCCATCTTTCGATGGACACCGAGGCTCCTTCCCCAGTTTGGCTATTGTGGACAGTGCAAATAGCCCTTTATTACTGTTACATTAATGCATTAAAAATCATAGCCTGTTGTTTAAATTACACATCATAGATTACTTGCCTTTGTTTTTCTTGTGATTATATGTGACGGACCAGAGTGAGCTGAACTGAATTTAAGAAATACTATCTATATAGGTATTTGGAAGAAAAATTTCATGCCCTTGGAACAGCTTTCTAGGATTTATACAGTAATTCTTTAAAAAGCTAGACAGTGGGTTACTGAGACACTAATAATAGCATAAACTGGTAGTCTTTTTTTTTTAAGATTTTATTTATGTATTTGAGAGAGCACACACAGGTTGGGGAAAGAGCAGAGGGAGAGGGACAAGCAGACTCATTGCTGAGTATAGAGCCTGGTGCTGGGCTTGGTCGCACAACCCTGAGATCATGACCTGAGCCGAAATCCACAGCTGGATGCCCCTGGGAGACCAAGTTTTTTTAGGTTATATGTTGATGTTTCCCAAGCAGAAACGCATTAATTGAATTTATATTAGAATTTGTTAATTGTTTTACTACTTAAATTTTATTACCAACTTAGGGATTTTATATAATTGTTTTTTATTATTATTTATTTATGATAGTCACACAGAGAGAGAGAGAGAGAGAGAGAGAGAGAGGCAGAGACACAGGCAGAGGGAGAAGCAGGCTCCATGCACCGGGAGCCCGACGTGGGATTCGATCCCGGGTCTCCAGGATCACGCCCTGGGCCAAAGGCAGGCGCCAAACCGCTGTGCCACCCAGGGATCCCTATATAATTGTTTTTGATAAGTTCATTGGATTTCTGAAAAAAATACTAATGAAATTTTTATGTAATCCTGCACATATTAAATACTTAATGCACATCATGTTGCTAGTTCAGAAAGTATAGGCAGCTTTTAGAAATAACATGTTATATTGTATGGGTTTTAGTATGCTTTTGTTATATTTGTATAGCTTGAGTTCTGTAGAAAGTCCTACTTCATTATTTATACAGTTCTTTATAGTGGCTGGTGAGTTGATACATCTTTTGAGGGGATTGGCAGTAATAGGGAATTCAGCTTTTAAACTGTGAGTTATATACCTTTATGATATATTTTCTAGAGCTATTTTAAATACATTGTTATTTCTTCATATGTGACCGTGATCTCTTTCCCCTAATAGCCAGTAAAGGAATAAGTATTTCTTAAATTGTTTTACATGTTCAGGATAAAGTCTTATACTATTTGTTTTATAACTTTACTATCAGTTAATGGTTTTGGATTTAATAGTGCAGTTCATTGGATTTTAATTTCAGTTAATGTGATATCATGTAATACCAATAGGGCTAATTTGGTTAATGAACGTTATGTTCTATGTATCTCTTTCTTTTATTCAAGTTTCATAAAGCATATAACATCCTTTTGTTCCTTGCCTTACTTAGCAAACCAGGTACTCTTTCTGGTTTC
Source organism: Vulpes lagopus (assembly GCF_018345385.1). Lineage (NCBI taxonomy): Eukaryota > Metazoa > Chordata > Mammalia > Carnivora > Canidae > Vulpes > Vulpes lagopus. The sequence goes on along the minus strand of NC_054824.1, from coordinate 125,278,842 downwards.
TGCGGTGCATTTGGAAGCCACGTTGTTGAAATTGATTTAGATACATGATTAGCTTCCTTCTGCTTTTTCCTTTTTCAGTAGAGTTTTTGAAAACTCCTGATTAGCAAGAACTTCTGTTTTCAGGGAAATTTATCGTGAAAACTCTGTTCTCTTTAAAAAATAACAAAAACCCGTCACAAAAATTAGGAATTAGGATTCCTTCTTTGTTGACATAAGTAGCCCGATAACTAAATTTAGAAGAACTAAATTGCATCAAATTTCAGAGACTGATAATCATATAGTTGAGAAAAGGAGCTTCTTCACAACCTGTGCTCTGTCAGAGTAATTTAATTAGAGGTAGTGATATTTCAATGTAATTTGTTAATGGGCACATTCTGAAAAAAAGAAAAAAGAATCATTCTGCCTGAACACTGATAATTTTATATCTTTTAGGTGGAGCTTTCAAAAAAAAGGCGGGTGGGCCAGGGTTCATTGAATTTCATGCATAGAGATGCCTGGAGGAAGAATATCAATGAAGTGAGGAACAGCTTTCAATGTTTTGAGTTATTAGAATGCATACAAGGGAAAATGCAATAATCTTACTACTTTTCCAAGTTTGATATATAAAATTACACGCATATCATTATCAGACTGTTGAAAATTCAACTTTCATATTTTTAATGTCATAATCATCCTCCTTTATCATTCCTGCTGCTTGTTTTGATATTTTTCAATTTCACATCAAAGAAGAATATCATAGCTCTATTCCTTTCTTTAATTTGTGGTACCTTGTATACAGATGTTAGTTAATATTACATGGCTTTACCTAGAAAGGAAATGAAATAACAGCTTCTCTAAGAGATTTTGTAACATTTTAGAGAACATTATAACACCTTTCTCTTTTGGTAGGTACCAAGAGTTTTAGGGATAAGAAATATTTTTGTTTTAATCAACAGTAAGTTTGATTCCAATTTATTTTATTTCATAGACACTCCATCCTAGTTCTACTGCATTGAAAGGGTTTTAGGTCAGTGTAGTTGAGGCTTTATCAGACATGATAGGGTGGGATGTGCTGCACCACCCATTACCTCCAGTCTTCTGTGCCTAACACAGAAAAATGTCTATTTCTCTGTCATGTGAAATCCATTTTGTAACAAGTGACACCCCTCCCCCCCACCACTGGCCCTCAAGAGAAGCTGTCTGTGGAGGGGAGTGACTCGCTCATCCTGGGGATTTGGGTCTTATATTAACTACATTTAACACTTCCTTTAATCATTGCCACTACTGGGAAAGAGGGCAACTCAACTTTTAAACACTTCTGCTGAAAAATAAATAAATAAATAAACACTTCTGCTGAGAAGTGATGTCTGTCACTTGAGTCCACATATTTTATTGGCCAAAGCAAAGCATGTAGTCATCCCAAAGGTCAAAGGAGATGAGAAATGTCATCTCTGAATGTCCGTGAAGGGGAGAAAACCTGAAAATATCAGTGACTATTAGTAATGCCTACCACAGCCTTACTATTTTAGAAGTATGGCAAAATCAATCAGCATTTCCTAACCAGAATGCCAAGAATAGGGTACAGTTGTGCTACAGATATGCATGGTTGAGCTTTTTTTATAATGGTGAAAAAACGGTGAAGGCATTTTTATAATAAAACAGTTCAGTAAGTAAACTTACAACAGTTAACATTATATTTGAGTGCTCTTTTACAGCTTTCTCTAAAAACTTGCTGACAGTTTTTTATTACTTTTATTTTCTACTTGGCTGAGTAAGGCTTACGTAGACTCAGGTCTACAGGTAGATCTCCCTAGATCTTCTCATTGACCCAAGAACTCGCCAGTGACACTGGCACCAAAATGTCCCCTTTCCCACCGAATCTGGTTATCTGCTCATTGATACCTTTGTATCAATGTGTTTATCCTAAGTGAAGTATGAAAGTATTAATTTAATTATTTTTCCACTTCATTTGCTTGTATTTTTTGCTTATAGTTTTCCCTGGCTAATCCTAAAAAAGAAGATCTTGTATAAATTTTAACTTTTTATGTTCTTGTCAGGTACCAGAGAATCATTCATTCTGTCAATTTTCTCAGTGATTTTTTTTCTTCTCTCCCCCTTTCTTTTTTTTTCTTTCTATTTTGGCTATTTTTCCTTTCTTCCCATTGGATCTTTTTTTTTTCTTTTTTCTTTTTCCTATTGGATCTTAAGGTTAATAGTCAAAGTCCTGTTTTTGATGAAAATGAAGAATTTTATGTTGATTTTTAGAATTAATTTGTATGTGTATGTATTGTGGGGTTTTTTTTTGGTATTGTGTTTTTATATAGGGTTTTATAAACAAATCCCTTAGAATTAAATTATTTGGTTTTTGCTGGACATAAAATTTGCTAAATTATTATAGAGGACTGTAGTTTCCAGAAATTGTTTTCAAAATATTTTTTTTTATCCTGAAATAGGAGTATATTTTTGTACACTTTTTATACTTTTTAAATGAAGTGAGAGTGAATATTCCATATTCTAATTTAAATTACAAGATGTTTAATTTTTCAAGTTTTTCATCTCTTTATTTTTTTAAGATTTTATTATTTATTTGAGAGAGAGAGAGAGCATAAACGGGGTAGAGTGAGGGGAGAAGCAGAGGGAGAGGGAAAAGCAGCCGACTTCCCCCTGAGCAGGGAACCTGACCCATGGGCCCCACCCTAGGACCCTGGGATTGTGACCTGAGCAGGAGGCAGACACTTAACCAACTGAGCCACCCAGGTGCCCTTAATATCTTTATTTTAAATTAATTTAAAGGGATCCCTGGGTGGTTCAGCAGTTTAGTGCCTACTTTCGGCCCGGGGCATGATCTTGGAGTCCCAGGATCAAGTCCTACATCAGGCTTCCTGTGTGGAGCCTGCTTTTCCCTCTGCCTCTGTCTCTGCCTCTCTCAATCTCTCCTGTGTCTCTCATGAATAAATAAATACAATCTTAAAAAAATAATAATTTAAAAATGTGGACTTTATATATATATACAATGTACATTATGTATTTCTTTGTATCTTATCTTATATAATTACATAATATTACTTATATAATACGTTATTGTTATTTATGTTACATGTATACTATGTATTATTTTACAAATAGATCTCTGAAGCTACACATGCCAGAGTCTATTTTTAGATGTTATTTTTACATCTTTACTTTTTTTTTTACTTTACTTTTTACTTTTTTACTTTTACTTTTCCAACCCCATGGATAATTTGGGATGAAAGCTGGAAAGACTTTGGAGTCTTAAGAACCCACTCAAATGTTTAAGATATTAATTAGATAATATAATGATTATGTCCTTATCATTATTCTCACACTTGGTCTAAACATTTTACTTAATGCAAAGTGATGGGGTGAAGCCACACCCAAGACAAATTTTATGGGCACTGTATCTCCAAACAACCATTTTAGGCAGCAGAAATTTTGCATTCTCTTATACATGAAGTAAAAACACTTCTTTATGACACTAAGTACAGCACTATATGCTCAAGCTCTTGAAGTCGTTTATATTTAATGCTTTAAGCCAAATGCAGATCCTCGTTTTACCAGACTATATATCTACTACCAACTATAGGAGAAATAGAAAATGAGCCACTTTTGCATAATACACTCAGCAGAGGTAGTGATGGCATGTCACACATCGTAATGACAGCACTAATCAAAAAGATTATTAAATCAAAAAAGTTTTAGTTGCATGTCAATGACTTTAAGGAATTAATAAATATGTTAGTTAATAGCAGTAGTTAGAATCCTTGAGAAGTATTATTTATCCTGGAAAAAAAGGCAGAACAAACTTCTGTAAATTATATATTAAAGGAGACAAGTGAATATTTTACAGCAGAATGTTGAGCAAATATTACATGAGGCTGATGCCCTGGCCTTAATGACATGAAGGCTATAAAAGCTATAAATGGCATGAAGATATAAAAAGCCAAGAGTTTAATCTGAAAACCCCATGATTCTGTTAGTTTTACTCACGTAAAAGCTCTTGTACATAAAAGAGTGCTCATAAATCTTAAATCCGCATAAATTGATATTATGAAAATAAATGGCTCTAGCTTTGTGCAAAGATAAGGGAATACCATATTTGCTGATATATATATATATATCTCAAGTGCATGAGCTATCCAAAGGACACTTTTTTTTCCAGGAGTTTATTAGCTAATAGAAAAATGACTATGTGTTTGAATGTTGTTCACCATAGATTTATTGAAGGAGAGTTATTCACTTGAAAAAATAGCTTACTTAACTGACATTTTGGAGCACCTGAATGAACTTAATTGAAAACTGCAAAAGCCGTGTAAAAAATATTACATGCAGTCACAGAGTTTATGGATTTGAAGCAAAACTTCAACTCTGAAAAAAGGATTAAAATGATTCATTTGTGATATTTGGTTGGTGCTATAATTTTAAGTCCTAGAAAAAAAATTGAGACTCTTAGAGCAATACCTGTATATTCTCGAAGTCAAGTTATATCATTATTTTAAAATACTTATATGAAAAAATTTGTAAAGCTTTGCTTTTCCACAAGGAATTTCAGTGTTATATTCATCAGTGCAAGAAAATGAAGGACCATGAAATTTAATAAGTATTCCTCATGGTTCATGCCAAGAAACTTTCTGCCAGTTGGAGAAAAAGTGATGAATTCTTTGCTATCATTTATTACCACCAACTTTTGTGAGTAAAGCTTTCATTGATGGTAATTATCAAGAATTTGAAACCCAAATCATAAAACTTGTTATAAAAGTATTTCTCAAAAACAAGCTCCGATTTTGCATTAAATAATTTTAAAGGATTTTGGAAGTTTTATGTATATTTAATAGTCAATATGTGTAACTAAAATTCTATATTTCACTTTTATTATTATAACTATATGCCCTAAAGAAAATATAATGACTTTTTCCATCATGGTCCAAATGGACATGCCCACACTACCTCTAGTGTATCCCATTGTACATGTGCGGATTGGTACCCCCTGAAATGGCTACTAAAGTGTTTCCAGAAAAATCACTTCTCAGATTGAAACTCAGTAAGGGCCTGGGGGGCAAAAGAACATCTAGGCAGATTTTTCAGATTTCTAAGTGAACTCGCCACTTGGTAACTGTTCTCCATTGGAATCTGTAAGTAAAAACACCTTGAAATCTCTACTGTGGAGACAGCTCCTCCCTACTTTCCCTGCTCTCATTTCTTCATTTAGATGTCAAGATCATTAATTAATATTGCTCTTTGCCTGTGGAAGGAGAACTTCTCTCAGCACTGTGAAACTATTTCTGTTGTCCCAGTATGCCTTCAAAAATACCAATTAATGTGGGGGAAAAAAAACCCAATAATGAGATGAAGGCATATTTAGGCACAAAAATATTTTAGTGTTCTCTTATAATTGTATTCTAAATATGGTGTGATGTTTTACTTCAGCAAAAATCATAAGCCATATGTGAGTATTTTGCACATTTTCATTCATATATGGTTTATGTAGTGCTATTAACTGGTAATGCATTTAACATATAAGATCTGTGTTTTCCTGTTAATATTTTATAAAGATATTATGGCTTTATGGTTAGCATTAATTTGAAGTATTGCTTTAAGAGTCAAAAAGTACTTTAAAATAATTATTTCCCTGATATTTAATTTTGTATTAACCATGTTAACAAAGTTTTATGTAGGCTAGAACACACTAACAACATATTATGTAGAACTGTGCAATAGCTCTAATAATAAATTTCTTATTTAATGTTATAATGTTTTAGCCACAGAAATTTAATTGTGTATAGAGTTGTTTTAAACTTGAATAATCCCATGGATCAAGCATGTTTTTTTTGATTGTCTAAGGGAATTTATTTCCTTCTTCTAGGTTATGAAATTCTGGAGTTTCTACTCTGAATTATTTAAGTATTTAAGCAAAGTTAATATTTTAATGTAAGGAAGGTAGTTCTGTTGGAAGAATATTTCAAGTTGCTTGATTATTTTTAAAATAATAGAGTTTCTGCTTTATTACATGTGTCTAATAAGAAATTATGACTTTTGTGAAACACTGACTCAATATCTCCATGCCTGAGGTATATATGTCAAGTTATTGATTCAGTTATATTATATAGCTTCAAGTAATACCACTTTGAGGCAATTCACTGGAACTCGTGTTTGTGAGACTGAGGAAATTGACAATTATCCATCCCTTTCAAATATCTAATAATATAGTAGGTTAGATCACCAGTAAGGAAGTTTTCCCTATTATTAACATCTTGCATTAGTGTGGCATGTTTGTTGTAACCAATATTGATACATTACGAGTAATTAAAATCCATAGTTTACATTAGGACTCACTCTTTGTTTTGTGCTGTTCCTTGAGTTTTGACAAATGCAGAATGTCACATATCCATCACCACACTATCATATACAATAGTATCACTGCTAAGGATGCATTTTATTTTTTTAAGGATGCATTTTAATTTAAAATAAATTTATCATCTTTTCTTCAAAACCCATATATTAAAAAATGATGAAACTGCTTCATGTTTTGGAAGATGACAGTTAGAAATTGTATGCATTGTGTGATGCAGAGTTCTTTACCTACCATTTATTAGGAAAATATTTCAATAACAAGAACAGCTTGGTTCTAGGTACTTTTTCTCATGACAGTTATGTGTCAATGATAATTGCCTTTTTTTCCTCATCTTGAAAGTTAAATTTTAAATCTAATTTTAAGAATTTTAAATCTAATTTAATAATTTTAATAATTAAACCATGTCCCTTGAATATCTATCTCTTCCTTCCAAATGGTTTCTACCCACCCTCCTTTATATTTTTAACTGTTTTTTTTTGTACACATACTTTGTCATAGTCCTCCTGAAAACTTCTTTGAAATACTATAAGTTATAAGTAAATTTAATATACAAATTATATTAGTGTTGTAGCTAAGATTATATACCATAGCCATTTTCTGCTATTTTTTTTCATAAATGTCTGTGTTTTGGGGGAAAAAATCCTCTTGAATAAGTTTCAGTGGTTGGTTCAAGAAGAGAGTTTTGTCAAATTTGATAAAATATGCCTTAGCTGCGTCTAAATCATAAATGGGACAAAATATAGGCAATAAACACTGACCAGTGGTAAATAAGTGGAATCCATGCATTACCCATTGTGTGGGACCACAAACTAGGTGGTTCAAACAACAGAAATTATTTTCCCTCGTTTCTGAAGGGGGTAAGTGCAAGACCAAGGTGACAGCAGATTTGGCTTCTCTGGAGACCTTTCTCTGCTTGCAGGCGGCCGCCTTCTTGCTGTGTCCTCTCACATGGTCTTTCCTGTGGGTTCATGCATATCCACGTCCAAGGACACTTAGTCATATTGGATGAGGGGCCACCCATACAAGCTTTTTAAATCTTAATTACCACTTTAAAGACCAGTATGTCCAATTACAGTCATATTTGAAGGTACTGGGAATTAGTGCTTCAAACATAAGAATTTTGGGGAACACAATTCAGTTTGTAACACCCACTGAAATTAGTCAGCCTTTTAATTTGTGCAACTTGGAAATGGTAAAAGGCAGCTATCATCGATGAAGCACGTCACCATGACCCAGGCACTTGTACATGCATTAACTCTCGACCACAGGATGAAGTCACAACTAAGCTTCCACTGAGGAGAACTTTTTCGTTTGGCAATGGGCTTCTTTTCCATCAAGGTGGTGACGCTAATGGTTGAAGATACAAAGGGAATTACATAATGAAAAACATGTCTTCAGACTTGAGTAGTACCTCACTCTTGCCTGTCCCCCCACCAAATGTTGCTTATTTTAGTATTTGCACATGCGACTTAACATTTGTCTAAAAACCCCAGGAGAATTTAATAATAGATATGTTAAACCAATTCATATTAGTTATAGGTTAGGCACAGGGGTGATAGAAAACTAATTGACTTTAAATAACTGACCTTTATGTGATTTCCTTCAGAGTGTTTTTCCCCAGTGTCAGCCTCTCTGAGGTCAACCACTTCTCATGCATAGGATGTTCGGTGACCCTTTAGAGAAAAAGGCACTTTTTTTTCCTTCTTTGCAAATGCATTTCTCTTTAAAGACCTTCTTTCCCTTCCCTGCATCATTCTGACACCTGAGTCCAAGTAGGTAGCTGAGTACCAACTGAACAGAATCCTCAGTCACTGAAACAGTGAGTAGCATTTTCCCCTTCTGCCTGCCACAAGGGGCTCCAGCTGCTCCCCTTTCTGGGACATTTAGGGTACACTCCACCTTAAGGACTCCTTTTCAGTAATACTCTTTACTCTGGTACTTTTGGAAATCTAAACGTGCCATTATTCTCTTCACGAGCATGTATGAAGCCTCTTAGTCTTTTCTCTCTTTACTAAAGATTTAGGTTTCAATAACTTACTGGTCACAAATTTGGTTAGATCCTTTTTTGCTTTTGTAGGAGGATCTGTAGAATTCAAGCAGCCATGGGCACTGATGGCTCTCTGAATTTTCTTTCCCCGTTTGTAGAGCAGAAATAACGATTCCCATCTCAGGTGGTTATTGCTAAGGCTAAAGTAGATAACCTCATCTTTAGTATCTGGTTTAGTACGTGGCATGCAACACGTATCAATTCATTTTCTTTCACTCCCAACAACCAAATACAAAGTCAAATTGCTTAATGTTCCAGAGTTTTTGTTGTTGTCGCTGAATGTTATTCCTAGTGAAGGCTGGACAAACTTCTAGGTTTCCTGTCTATTTTCAAGTTTTTTGAAAAGTTGTAAGATATTCACCTATACAATTGGCCTGTGAAAATTTATTGAGCATTTATACTGTCTCTGTCATGGCTAGGTGCCCTGGGAAACAGAAGAACCCAGACTCACTGTTAGGAAGCCAAATGAGTTTACAGTCTACTTACAGAGAGAAGCTCTAGTCATATGAAACTATTAATAAGTGAAAATTAGTTCTTATAATCATTATCCTAATGAAAATAAAGGGCTAATATGTGCTTCCATGGACAGAAAATGTAAAAACAAATAAAGGTTAGAATTAAATTAAGATAAAAAATTCGAAGCCTTCCCAAATGAAGACATTGGCTGCCATCTTTTAAAGATCATCTAAGTGGACCCTTTGCCCAAATAATGGCCTCGCTCTGGAGCTGTGGCATGGAAAATGGGCATGCAGGATGTTTCTAAAAGTGGTAAGCATGGGGTGTGAGCGGCAGTGAGATGGGAAAGTGACTGAAAAATCCAACTGGGTAAAATATGTTTTCGAAGATGATGTCCAAAAAAACCCAAAGAGACCAAGTGACCAAGAGTGGGAAGAGCATTGTAGACCAGATGAGAGAGTATGTATCATATTATGGATATTAAGTGAGAAGGAGACCTGACTCTAAGGGGTGGATGCTCAATGACCTGGAGCATGGAGAAAACCAATAGGAGGCAGGTGCAACAATCCAGGTGTGAATTGATGAGGATCTGTGCTAGAGTGGTAACAATGAACAAAAAACGATGGACGGTATGATCTGGGTTTTATTTTTTTTTTAAGTTTACAAATTACCTTTTTTTATATAAAAAGGTGTTTTTACACAGAAAGGTGTTAAAAGTCTTTTGTTTTGATTTCTCAGCAGCGTTCCCCCAAATCAATTTTACTTTTCATTTTGTCTTTAATAAAAGATTAGCTGTAGATGGCATTGTTCTGTAGAAGAGATTATCTATTTTTCACTTTTAAATTGCATGGCAGGTAAGATGGGGTATATAAGTTATCTTTTTGGATACTTGTAGTCCAAAGACAAACATTTTGGTTTAGCATAATTTAGTGTGACATATAACTTGTCTTTTCATTTTCAGATGTTTGAAAGATGAAAGGTGACATATGTGGGACTATGTGGGAGATAATATATTTAGTAAAATATTTTTTAACTGTTATCAAGGATTTTTTGGTTACTAAGGGAAATAAACATGCATGTTATTTGGCTGTGATCTTGTGCACATCTCAGTGAATCTATATTAATGAAAACAAGAACTCAACAATTCATATGTGGAGTGGGAATTTGAAAAAATTTACTTAGATACTTGAAAAATGTAAAAAGTGGTATAGGATTATATTTTGTAATGTGTACATATTAACTGCTTTCCAAAATGTATTTTATGTAATTGTGGTTAGGACATAACACCACATGTTTACAGAAATTTAAAAATTGCTTTCTCTTTGATCCCTTCATGCCACTCCCCTAGAAATTTTCCTCAAAATGAATGATTAAGGATTGCAAAGGAAATCATCTTCCTTAGAGGATATTTTTATTATTTTACAATTTTACTTTGGCTTGAATATGTTTAGTCCTACATTTATAAGTATGTGGTTTAACTTCTGTGTTGTTATCCAATGAGACATAAGCTGATTGGCATTGCTTTTAAGAAAGCATTGATTTTTTTTTCAATTTTAAGTCATTACATGTGAGATAAGGATACGAAAATCTTTTTGATTTTCTATTCTTAAGAATAGATATTTTTAGCTAACATTTATTTTGAGATACATCTTCATTTTTATTTGCCTGAAAATTTATAAATTGTTACTGCTTCATAGAACTCTTATAAGTGCCATGAGGACTAGAAATTGCAATTTATTCCCCTTTTAATTGCTACTACGGTCCTGTAATTCTGGAGCATAGTGGGCATTCAACATTAATCAAAGTTATTACTTTCTTCCTTTAAGAATTTATTCAAAAATTATGTATTAAGACTATGTGCTGGGCAGCCTGGGTGGCTCAGCGGTTTAGCACCGCCTTCAGCCCAGGATGTGATCCTGGAGAACAGGGATGGAGGCTCCTTGCATGGAGCCTGCTTCTCTCTCTGCCTGTGTCTCTGCCTCTCTCTCTCTCTCTCTCTCTCTCTCTCTCTCTCTTTCTCTGTGCCTCTCCTAAATAAATAAAATCCTTAAAAATTTTTTTTTAAAAATACTATGTGCTATAAAATGTGCCAGGTAGTCAAGATAGCTAAGAAAATTTGCCCCAAAGTACCTCTCCCAGTGAATATCAGGAATGGCTATAAAACTATGGTAATAGAGTTCAGATTGGTACATGAAGACTGAGAGAAAGGGATGGTTCTACCTTCAGTGACTTTGGAGGTGGGACCAGAAGGTTGAGTTGGAGTTCCTTAGAGAGTGGCAGATAATGTGAGTGAGAAGCATGGAGAGATAAAGCAGGGCCCTAGGGAATGTGGAGGGAGGGGGAAGGCTTTGGAACAAGGTGATTTTGGGGAATGACTCAGAACCATAAATCTGGTATTCTCTTGTATGAGAATTCCTTTAACAATGTAAAAATAAAACTTTTGTGCTTTATGCCAACCACGTTTTATCCTTTAACCTAAGCTGGATACAGACTTCGATGTTCCTGCCTTTGTATTATCACTAGACTTGTATGTTTGTTATCTTTTACAGTGAAGTTCAGCAACTGCAATGGAAAAAGGAAAGTACAGTATGAAAGCAGTGAGCCAGCAGATTTTAAGGTGGATGAAGACGGCATGGTGTATGCTGTGAGAAGCTTTCCCCTCTCCTCTGAACATGCAAAGTTCCTGATATATGCCCAAGACAAAGAGACTCAGGAAAAGTGGCAAGTAGCAGTAAAATTGAGCCTCAAGCCTACCTTACCTGAGGACTCAGTGAAGGTAGAGTATGGAAATGCCGCTTGGGAGTTATGTTTAAAAATCAGATTTATACAGTTTGAACTAAATAAACACTTTGCAATAAGTCACATTGGCCAGTATTTGAGTTTTTATCAGATTTTGTCACTTAAATAGTATTTTGTTGTTGTTTTTTTAATCTTACAAGATACTTAGACTAAATATATATTTAAGCTATCTGAAATTAATTTGAAATAGTTGTTTATACTTTGAGGTTTATAACTTAATTTAAATTGGAAGTAGTTGTTTGTTTTAAATTTCTAGAAGCTTCACAAGCTGTGAAATATAACCCCAGAATAAACAATTCTTAGCAAGATGTCTGTTAAATGGGAAGTACAGACATACAGTAGCAATAAGAAAGCATTTCTAGCTAGGAGTATAGGGTTTTTGTCTTCTCCCTTAATAATCAAATTGGGTAGTATGAATTATTTATACTACTGACATAACTTTTAGGAATGATATACTCCCTCTGGTGGAAGCCACTGTGAGCCAAGATAAAAGAAATAGATACGTCTCTAACAAAGTACAGTTTGATTAAATTTAGCAAACATTTACTGAGCACTTATTTTGTATAAATCACTATATTAGGAATTTTTTATATTAGGAATTTTTAATAAGATACAGTAACTTCTTCAGTAAAGTTATGATAACATTAGTATTCTTGAATATTATCTTTTCATGTTGAGATAATTCAAAACAAATAGGAGGGGACACCACAATTATCTATTTTGAAGTCCCTAATTTCACGAAGTATGACTGTTACATTTTGTGTATTTATTGTACTGGAGATAGAAATATACATATTCACTTCTACAATTTAATTGTAAATGGAACATACACATCCATAATCAAATATGAATAAGTATATCAGTGGAAAGGTATCATTTTTCTCTTGTACCCATGTTAGACTTCTATTACGTGAAATGTAATTTATTAATCTATTAACTGTTTAGGGTAAATTGTGTCATCTGGGGAATACAGAGTGAGAAATTGGTAACTAATTGAGTGAAAAGATGCTTTTGTTGTTGATGATTCGTTGTGTTCCAGCAAACTAGCTTGGATATTTGCACGGAAGCAGCAAGGGCTAATGGTTAAAATGTCTACAGATATAAGGAGAAACAGAAGAAAATGTTGACATCCAGCAGAGATTAATACCCAGTGTGCAAAGTGGGTCATCTACAGCATCCATCATGGCTGACATAGGTTTAGAATAATTACAGCATTAATTCTGTGGGATTTAATAGGGTCATAAATATTTGAGACATGCCTTAGCAGTATGTATTAAAGTTCTCTTGGAATTCAAATTATATTTTAGCACATCAAGATCTAAATTTAATGTACAGTAGCACATTACCTGAACTGTGGTTTAAACTAATGAGAGATATATAAAAGGGTACTATTAAATTTTGCTCAATATTAACTGCTATCGAAGATGGTTTGTAGAAACTGCAAATAGTTTACACAGCTGTGCCACATAATAAATTGTTTGGAAATTCAGTTCTTCAATAATCAGTGTAACCCCAAAATTTTATAGCATTTTCTATTATTTTACTAGAGGGATAAGGAGAGGGCCTCCAGGCATATTTTCTTCTTCATATCAGTGACTCCTAAACTGTCAGGTATCCATTGATATTGCTGTCTTTCCGAAAATGTTTTTCCTAGTATTCAGCAATGTCTTGTATTTTAATGCAAAGGAATCACCAGAAATTGAAGAAATAGTATTCCCAAGACAAGCGACTAAGCACAATGGCCACCTACAAAGGCAGAAGAGAGACTGGGTTATCCCTCCAATCAACTTGCCAGAAAACTCCAGGGGACCCTTTCCTCAAGAGCTTGTCAGGGTAGGCTTGCAGAATTTTAATTGTCTCTATGGCATGTGTCAAGTGTATGTTAGAAATGATTTTTTCTATTCTATCGCAGGATAGACTTTACAACATGTATTAAAATACTTTTTTTTTTTGTATAGATGAATGTCTATAGTGCTGTAGAGAGCCTCTTTTTAAAAAATTATTATCTCAGATAGGCAGAGCTCTCTGTGGGTCCCGTACCCGACAGACAATGAAGTTTGTTGAGTGTGTGAATACATCAGCCCCAGCTCCGACATGCATCCACACCAAGACCATACCCTTTCTCAAAAAACACACACACCTTGGCTTCGCTAACAGCTGTGCTCTCCATGATGATCTTTGCCCTCTCCAGATAGCTTTTGAGCCAGAGAAGAAATAAAAGGGCAATCATTGCTAAAAATGCCAGCACCAAGTGCATTTGGGAGTTTTTTAAAGAAAAAAGAAAGTGACCTCTGAAACCATTAACAGAATCCCTGGAGCTGTGGGAAACCATAGGCTTTTATAAATCTGAGAAGTAATTTTTTTTCAGTTACTCCAAATGTATAGCATCAAATGGAGAGGAAAAAAGTCACAGATATATGTACATGTTTAGTAAAATTAGCAACCCATTGTTGATAGCAAAAGGAAGAAAGACAAAATTATGGTATATTTATTTATTTGCAAATGTTTGTGTATGATCAATTGAGCATTCCAATACATACTGAAAGCTGTATTTTTTAATAAGTCATTTATTCGAATTGCATATTTTATTTTAATGCACATTATAATTCAATTTAACAATGAACAATATAACCCCCAAAGAAAGGCACTTTTTTTTCCTACTTTAATGGACAATGAGTAAGAGAATTTTGCCGTAACAAGAAAAATAATAAGCTAGATTCTGTTACTGGGTTAAGTATGCTTACCTAATACATAATGATCTGTTATTATTACCTGCAAAGATATTGCCAGTTAGCCCTCTCTCGGAGTTCTTCTTCTTCCTCCTTTTCTATAGCTTGTTCCTATGACTGCTCACCTGTAAACTTATTTTTCCTGGGAATTGTTATTTTTGGAGGAAAAGGCAGTCAGTCAGCCTATAATGGGTATAATTTTTGAGAGCATAAAAATGTATTTTAAAATGATTTTTGTATGTTTTGTTATTAATAAAGAACTTGGAGTAATAGGTGCTACCTTAAAATGACATGGAAACTATGGTTGCAGTGAATAATGTCAGTATGAATGTAAGTGCAGAAATCTGACTTTCAAGCTCAACTATAATACTAGAGTTCCCATGTAAAGCTATTTCACGCTATGGCCTAGACAGTTATTTCTTCTCCTGATACCCAAAGGTAAATAAGTTTTATTTCAACTAAATTGGACACCTGTTCCCATAGTAAATATTCTAACCATATGAACTTCCTGGATAGATTTTGATTCAGTTTAAAAATCGACATTCCTTCATTTTGACTTTTCGCACTGCTCCTAGTGAGTGTTCTTTTAGAGGTTAATGTTGGCCCTTCCTGGTGATAGGTGACATCTCTTTTTGAAGCTTATCAACGAGAGGTAAGGGTGAGAAACAGGATTGATTTTTCTGAGAAGAGATGCTGTAGGTTTGTAACTGAAAAAGGGCATAAGGTGTGGCATGTCCTGTCTCTGATAATGAGCTCATTTAGTCTCTCATTTAATATGATTGTCTTCTTGATCCTCAGATCAGGTCCGATAGAGATAAAAATCTTTCACTACGGTATAGTGTAACTGGGCCAGGAGCTGATCAGCCTCCAACCGGTATCTTCATTATCAACCCCATCTCAGGTCAGCTGTCAGTGACCAAGCCTCTGGATCGTGAGCTGATAGCCCGGTTTCATGTAAGATTTCAGCCAGATGATAATCTGATGTATTAATACTCTTCTAACTGCGTAGAGTTTAACATTTGCCTCTTATATCGGTCTTAGAGTTTTGATACTAACACTTTTAATACCTGAACTGTGCTTTGAAACCATTTCAATTTGTTGGAATGAGTTCATTTTTTTTTTTTTATAGAATTGATGAATGCTTATGTTGTAAAAAAAAGTGCCAAAGAAGAAAGTGAAATTGCCTAAAATCTCATTACCCTTTACGTATTGGTGTGACTACGGACTTACAAGAACAGATTTACACAAAGGAGGTCAAAAGTGTTGCATATAAATTATACAGAGATCACAGCACTTTTAATGACTGCATAGTATTCCATTAAATATACAGGCTATAATTTTAATGACAGTTTCTTATGATTTTACTAGACATCTGTGTTTGTCATCTTTATTCTTCCTGGTCTGATTATTACATGAGATAATCTTAAAAAATAGTACACTTTAATTTTTTATTTTTGGCCATATTCCATCCAGAAAGGTGTGCCGGTTTGATACCCCCAACCAGAAATTGAGATTTCCCTTTCCTCATAAACCAGCTAACACTAGGTTTCATCAATCTGCCAATCTGAGCAAGATATAGATATAGTATCTTAGATATAGTATCTTACTATATTTCTTATGTTCATTTTTTTAATTGTTTTATTCATTTTCTTATTGAGTTATCACAATTGTTTATATGTAATTACATGTTCATATTTTAAATATATGTATATATTTGAAACTGATTTTTCCAATTTAAAAATATTAATTATAGTGAGTGTTTTAAGACTCAAGAATTGCCTAATATTAATCAAATTCCAGGAGGTGTTTTCCTTTTTTCTTTCTTTCTTTTTTTTTTTTTAAAGCTATGCTTGCACGTTTCCTGGAACAAGATTTCAATAATTTTTTCATGAATTTAATATAGAAATCTAAGTTGGTCTTTATTACTTCTCCAATTTCTGCATGAATAACTAAAACTTGTAAGGAAATTATCATTTTTAAACAATATGTGTGCATTATGAAAACTTAAAAAATAATACAGTACCAATAAGAAAATAACAATTATTTGTAATCTCAGTACATAAAACCAACTTGTTTCTTTCTCTTTTTTTTTTAACACTTTGGTGATACTCTGTAAGATGTTTTTCTTTGCATAAATTCATAAATGTATTTTTTTGAGGTTGGCATCATCCCCTGAAACCAACTTTTGTCACTTTTGCAATCACAAGATTTAATATCTTTCCATGTCAGTAATTATTTATTTATATTATCATTTTTGATTGCTTTAAATTATTTTGTTGAATGAATGTAGTGTAATTTTAAATAATTACTTATGGGTAGATATTTGGGTAATTTAGTTTTTTTGTTTTATTTTGCAACTATAATGTGGCAGTTTTTTCCTGTACATTTGCTCATTTTATACTCTTTGAATAAAGTCCTAAAATTGGAAATATTTTGATAAATATAGTGAAATTGTTCTCTAGAATGGTTGTATTATGTTAAACTACCTGTTCATTGTATAGGAGATAAACTTTCTCCACACCATTATCGATTCCAAGTATTATTTATTTATTTCACTATTATTTGCAAAGAAATGATAATGCTTTCATTGCCTAAGTTGAGTATCTAATCAAAGTAAATTCCCTATTCCTGTTCTCTGTTGAATTTTGGGTTTTTTTAGAGGTTGGAGGATGGGGAGAGGGAGAGAGAGAATCCCAAGTAGATTCCTGCTCAGAGGGGAGCTCAACACAGGGCTCTGTCTCAGGACCCTCAGATCATGATGTGAACTGTAATCAAGAGTTGGATGCTTAACCTATTGAGCTGCCCAGGTGTCCCTCCTTCTGTTGAAATTTCTTTTGGCTTGTTTACCTTTTGTTCTCACTGTTAAGAACCTCTTATCTATTAGGGATGTTAATATTTAATTTGTCACGTATTTTCCTCTTTTTCTTGTTTTTAAACTTTGTTAATAATTTTTACCCTATAGTTCTTGCATTGTAAAATTATTTTTTTCAGTTTTATACAGTCTGGTTTTAGAGATAGTTATAAAGGCCATCTCTACTCCAAGATGCTAATCTCTCCAATTTTATCTGTTGTATTTATCTATTTGCATCTATATTTTTAACTTCTGTGGAGTTTGTTTTACTAAAGTGAGAGAGGTATATAGATACACTTTGTTTTTCCTTTGTAGATAGCCATTTGTCCCATGTATTGAATTAGTATTCCCAGTGGTTTATCATCTATACTTATTCATTCAAGACTTTTTATTCCACGTGCATGTGTTTGTTTTTAGACTCTTATTTTGCACAATAACATATTTGTTGAATTTTTGCACTTGTAAAAACTGTTTAAATTATTAAAGTTTTGAAAATTGTTAAAATATTGGTATGTTGTAGAGCAAGACTCCTGTAGAACTAAACAGATGAATAAGCATTTTCAAGGGGGGCCTGGCTGACTCACTGGGTGGAGCATGCAACTCTTGATCTCATGGTTTTGAGTTCAAGCCCCATACTAGAGCTTAAAAAAGTAAAATGAAAGTTATTCTAGGGGATCCCTGGGTGGCTCAGCAGTTTAGTGCCTGCCTTCGGCCCAGGGTGTGATCCTGGAGACCCAGGTTCGAGTCCCACATCAGGCTCTCTCCATGGAGCCTGCTTCTCCCTCTGCCTGTGTCTCTGCCTCTCTCTGTCTCTCATGAATAAGAAAAAAAAAAAAATGTTAAAAAAAATGAAAGAAAGCCCTATTCTAGGGTAGAGTAAAAAAAAAAAAAGTTATTCTAAAAAAAAGGGAGGTGGCACCTAGCTGGCTCAGTCTGTAGAGCAGCCAGCTTTGATTTCAGGGTCATGAGTTCAAGCCCTACGTTGGGTATAAAAATAAAAAAATAAATAAAACTATTTTCTCTCTTGAGTACTATTCAACACTCCTTTCTTCCAAAGGCTTTGATCATTTCATCCACCAGGTTTTTTTTTAATCCTTCGGAAACATGTAATGCCAGTGCTTTTTATATTGTTCTAAAGCATAAAGAGAGAGGTAAAACTTTCAAACCTTTCATAAAAACAAAATTTCATTGATAGGGAAATTCTATAAAGATAACACATGATAGACCAGTGTCTAGACTGCTCTCGAATTTATGAATATAAATATCAATACAAATTTTCTAAATTCTTCTTTGTATGAATTCTTATTATCTGAACTCCTGTGGCTAAAACCAGGAAATAAATATCTTCAGGTCAATTTTTGGGTGAACTCTTACTGCCAGCACTTAAAAGAGTGATACTCATAAAATATAAAATCAATTACAGAATTGCAAGGATGTTTCAGTATTAAGAATCTATTAATACATAATATATTAAATAAGTGAAGGAATAAAGGATTGGTTTATAGCTGTTGAAAGGCAATCATAAAATTTAAATCGTTTCATGTGTTAAATAACCTCTAAATTCAAAAAGAGGGGATGATATGGTGATGCTTCTTTAACTTGATGAAGCATATCCAAGAGAAACCAACAGCCAGCATCATATTTAACTGGAAAACCACAGAAGCATTCCCATTAAAAAGAAGCAATTCAGCGGAACACTACCCAGCTATTGAAAAGAATGTAATGGATCTCTATGCGCTGGATTAAAAGAGTTTGACGATACTCTGCGAAGAATAGCTGAGTGACTATATTTATTTAAAAAGAAAAAAATAATAAATTTTTTTAGAATACCTATGGAACTGAGAACTCAAGCTTGGAAGAGGAACAACTGTCTTATATATTCACACACTTTCAATATTTATGAGTGACTTTTACGATTTAAAACAAACAAACAAAAAAAACCACCTAGTGTCCAAATTCCCTATGCACACTTAGTTCTATGTTCTCTTCTTTTCTCTTAATCTCTACAATTATTCTGTGCCAGAACATTTTTAATTACCATAACTCCTATGTATGGATTTCACAAAAGGATTTGGGAACCGGACAGAACTGGCTTTAGGTATGGGCTCTGTCAAGAGACAGCAAAGTTACTTAGCTTTTCTGAACCTCAATGTCTTTGCCTTCAAGTGCTTTTATCATTTTTGCCTCATTCTTTTGTATAAGGATCAAATGAGTTAAAATCCATAAATCTTTGAGTATAATGCCTAGCAGATAGTAAACATTGGCTTACTACTACTGTATCTATCCTAATCACATGAAGTTTGGCTCACTTAAAATTTTTTTAAAGACTTTGTTTATTCATTTTGGTGGGGGGGAGGTGAGGAGCAGTAGGAGAGAGAGAATCTGAAGAAGACTCCATGCTCAGACAGGAGCCTGACAAGGGGCTTTTAACCCAGGACCTTGAGATCATGACCTGAGCCGAAATCAAGAGTCAGCTGCTGAACAGACTGAGCCACCAGGCACCCCCTGACTAACTTAAATTTTGATGAAGAGTAGCTTTTACTGTTTCTCTGTTCATAGCATGGTGATTGTATATTTTATCTTCTCACTTGAGACATAAATCTTTTAAATAGTTTTGTTTTCTAATTACTTTTGCAGTTGAGGGCACATGCTGTGGATATTAATGGAAATCAAGTGGAGAACCCTATAGACATTGTCATCAATGTTATTGATATGAACGATAACAGACCAGAGTTCTTACACCAGGTTTGGAACGGGACAGTTCCTGAGGGGTCAAAGCCCGGTAAGTTTGAACATAATAGTTCAGAGATTGAGGAAACATGTTATAATTCAGTACCAGTTATAAACAAGAGAAAAAGAAATCATGTGAGCTTCTTCATGTCATTTGCTTTCATGCGAAATGATTTTAGGGAAAAAAGGGAAGAGGGGAAAGAAAACGATGGAAGAGAGAAAAGAGAAAAATATCACTTCCTCATTTTGAAAAAATATACACTACGATATCTGATTCTATATTATAGGATCTATGGGGTCCTTCCATGCTACTGTGTTTGATAAATCCGAGTGGCAAAATGTGAGCACCAGAAGACCAGGGGCTTTCTGTTCATACAGTCCAGATTGTAGCCTATTAGTTCAAGCAGCAAGTAAACCTCAGTTAGAGAGTCTGAAAGGTACTTGGTGTTCCTGAGACCAGGCAGTGAAGAAAGCCAAAAGCAGAGAGGGGGCTTGGAGACAGCGGTAGTCACACTGGATATTTACTTCAGGATGACCCAGATGTCTTCTGCAGCCCACACTTCCAAACTTGTGTCATGGCAAGTGTCCTAGGCTGGAAACAGGAGTTGCCAAAGCCTCTCACCATTATGCACTGATGTTTGACTAAGATTTTAGACTCTTGTACTGAAAGCTCAGTAGACTTTAGAAGAGCAAGGCTAGGAAGGCCAATTTAGTTTGAAAAACTAGTGGACAAGAAAACTAGTTGGTAGAGAGATGGGAAAACAAGAGAGTGTTTCACCAGCCTTCCTGAGATAATTTGGTGTTTAGAGAGGTGTAATTAGCTATATTATTATTATTATTATTGATGTAATTAGCTATATTATTATTATTATTATTAGTTTATATTTAAGAGCCTCGACATTTAAAATAGTGTTACATATTACCTTTGTCTCCTATACCAGTTTATACCTGTAGCTCCTTTATGCATATGCCAATTTATAGATGCACTGCATATGCCTTAATTGGTACTTTGTTTTTGGTCTAAATGTGCTTGTCTCTATCCTCAGAAAGGAAGTTAGGGGTAAGGGTGAGCTCCAGTGGAGCTGGAGTAGGGAGGGCAGGGCTGTGCTGGAAGTTCATCCATGGGTGGCTCCTGCGGAGTCACATTCCAGAGTAGCTTTCTTTGGTATTTTAAAATACAAAAAAGTAAAAGAGTATTAAACATATCCCTACTAAAACATAAGTCTTATACACATATTTTAAAGATAAAGACTTTTTTATATGGGGAATTTTTTGTTGTTTTTTAAAAATATTTTATTTGCTCCTCTGTTGTTTCTAACTTTATTAAAAGTACTGCTTCACAAAAATTGTCGAAAATAAACCATTAGAGATGTACTTATTATGCATTTGATTGTGAATTTCCTTTAAAGCCTCCCATAAATAAAAGACTCAATGTTCATAAGAACTAAAGACATACCATGCATATATTTACTGTAGTTGTTCTGTAAGATTGAGTTAAACTGCATTGTAATCAATATTTTGATTCAATATTCTGGAATATATTTTTTGTTTTAACCATTCATTTGTTCATTCAGCAAACATTTACGGAGTTATGCTGTGTGCCAGGCACTGTTCTGACACTGTTGGTATAGCAATGATATGCTATTTCCTGTCCTATGGAGTTTACATTCCAGTAGGAGAGAAAAAAGCCAAGGAACAAGCAAATACACAATGAAGTTTTTTGAAAAAATGATATGGGTTGTAGAGTGGGCATATAATCAAAAGTGTCTTGCTTAAAGGGACAAACTCTGAAAAGAGATTTGAATATATTCAGTGTGATCAAGCCTTCGTGAATTCTGGGGCAAAATCGTAGTATGGAGAGGTTCTAAAGTAGAACTGAGCTTAGAGCACTTATGAAGAAGGTAAGTTAGAGATGGAAAATTTTATATTCTAGTTCTTACAAATATCCCACAGAACAAACCTTTCTAAATAGTAACTACTTTTCTACTTCTAAATTGCACAGTTTGTGTAGCTAGTTTGAACTATTTGATTCTAATGCTTTGTAGATTTCCTTTCCAAAACATCTAATAAATTGGAAGTCCCTGAGTTTGTTACAAGGCTCTTGTAATCTCCTAGGAAATAATGAACCACAATGCCAAACCTCTATTCAATGTACCAAAACAGGAATGCATGGAGTGATTCTTTATGACCTGAGTAAATGGAGTGTGCATCGTTATGCACACAGCTTACTTTCAGAAAGTGACTTAGGCATTGAGGAGAATCATGCTCAGCATGTCATTTTCGATATTGTTGTATAACAGAGGAAAATATGGCAAGGCGAAAGTATCAGTGGCCATAGAATATGTTGCTTATGGCATCTATATTATTATTTGCATTTTATATATATAAAGGTCTGAAGTGATCCTTTCTTAGAGTTGCAGAGTGAACTCATCTTTTAAGTCATAGAAAAAATGACTCTTTACAGATGTATACATTTTTAATAATTTTCCTTTCAAGTATCTAAACCATATTTTATATTTTTTTAAAGTGAGTACTATTCTTATCAGTAGTATTTTTAATTAAATCTAAATGACTACATGTTTGTTTTGAAATTAAGATTGATCAGAAAGGCAAATATACCTTTTAGGTATATTGAGGAGACCCTGAAGTGCAGGGTGACCCATTCATTTTTCATGTGTACTGTGTCTAGGAACATACGTGATGACGGTCACTGCTATTGATGCCGATGATCCAAACGCCCTAAACGGGATGTTGAGGTACAGAATCCTGTCCCAGGCTCCAAGCACCCCTTCGCCCAACATGTTTACAATCAACAATGAGACTGGTGATATTATCACAGTGGCAGCTGGACTTGATAGAGAAGTAAGCCAACCAAAAACTACTTGAATTTGTTTTTAATCTTAAAGGTACAAGGTATCACATGCAGTTTATCTCTGGGTAATAATACATCAGCAGTATTATTCAATGTCCATTTTTTAAAGAAACCTCATTGTAATTTTTTCTACCAAACTTCAGATTGGTTAAATGATGTGTGCATACTGGATAAATCATTGCTGGTCCATGTAATATTTAGTGTGTAATTGACTAAGTTAATTAGATACATCTGGTATCTAATTTTTTAAATTCTTGGCATTTTCTCAGTTTTCCCTTACATTCAGAGGTTTTTATGAGGAATTAAATTAAAAACCATGCCCAAATTAATATTTACTTATTGATTTTTAGGGTGAGGGTGGGTAGGGGCAGAGGGAGAGAGAGCCTGAAGCAGATTCTGCTTCAAGCTTCGTCCATCCCATGACCCTGAGATCATGACCTGAGCCAAAACCAAGAGTTGAATGCTCAACTGACTGCACCACCCAGGCACCCCATCAGTCCTGTTTTTAATAGACTACAAATAACGTTCATGCTGAGGTATTTTGTAGCCTCTCTGGATAGCCTGGTTTAGTAAAAGGAGTTTATCCTCTTAGTTAGAAGTTAACCCTTAACTCTAAGATTAACTTACTTATTAACAAGTTTGAACACCAGCAGTGGCATTAGTTCTACTGACAAGCCTTATAGTTATAAATGGAGAAAAACAGACTTCTGGCATAATTTTTGTTGAAAAGGCATAAAATGTTGACAGCATTGAAATACCATGTAGGGTCACAGTCTGAGAGGGGATGGGTATTTCGGGTAATTCCAAATGTTCATCTCACTGTAACAGACCTCACCCACAGTCCTCTTACCCACCTCTGTTTTATTCATGTGATTCCTTCTACCAGGAATGCCTTGCCACTTTTTCTTGATCTTAAACCTTCCATTTTTTCATGTTTCAATTTAAGCCCCACTTACAGTCTTCCCTGAAATCTGCCCTCATGAATCCTTTACAGCCTTTCTCTAGTCTATTCTGACCAGTTTCTTCCATTTTCTTAAGAGATTCTTAAGATCATTATTGACCACCAGTAATCATTGTGTGAGTGAATTATCATAGTGCTAACTCATAGACATTTGTGTTTTGTGACACATAGTGCTAACTCATAGACATTTGTGACATTTGTGTCAAATTTCTGACTGAGTCAGCCTTTATAGTAATGAGACCTCAGATTATGTATGTCAAAAGGAAACATTATACCTACCGTAATAAATATTATTGACAAGGATTTTAAGACTTGGTTTTAATGATGCTTTATTTTCCTTAGTAGCATTCACTTGAGTTGGATCGAAGAAAACATTACTATTGCAATTAATTATATATGCAAGATAGTGCTAGAAGCACTTTAATAAAGTACTATGAACAAATCAAAATTACTTTATTCACAACTGACCTGAGCAGAGAGCCTTACTTAGGAGTTAGATGTATGCCTATTACATCCTACCTGTTAACTTCTGGGTGTCACCGATTTTTTTTTTTCCAGGAATTGGAAGATAGTTGAAATTTAATGTTTGCAGTAGTACCTTTAGTTCAGTAAAGGGACATGTATATCTTTTCACCTCTTCCACTACTGTATGAAGTGCAGTTCTTAAATGCCAGTAAGCTCAGCATGTGTGCATATTTTGTTTGAGAATAGGTGGTATTTTTTAATATTCTCTCTTGAGTTCCAGGTTGCTCACATACTGGGTAGGTATATAGCTCATCCCCCAATATGAATATTTCTCTTTCATTCACACACTTGTTGTGAGATACAGAAATAGGGCTTCATCTTGTTGGCACACAGCAGTGTTCTTACAGCAGTGAGTCTGGCTGTTTTATGACAAGAAAGAGGAATGCATCGAGAATTAAAGATAGTTTTATGAAAGCAGACTGGCCGTATTTAAAAACTAGAGCGACTGCATTTAGTTTAGAGAATGAAAGCCTGAAGTCGTACCTTAATCAAGGTTAAGTTTATTTTGCAGTGGACCAAAGCTGCCGTGCCCCAACCCCAATGAAATGAATGTGGAAATGGATTAGAAATGATAGAATCATGTGTGAGAAATAGCTTCTTGACAGTGAAATTATTAAATACAACAATGAGTTAGTAAGGAAAATTATGGAAAAACCTTCCTTTTCTGAAAGTCATTTAATGGAAAAAAAATGTATCTATCTTGGATGGTTTATGGTAATTCTGCCTGAGGCCAGGGATAAATTACTCTGACTTTTTCAGGCCTCATGCAGGCCTGAGGTTCTTTTATTTCTATTAGAATTCACCGTTTTCTTTCTGTCAAAAGTAGTTTCAGTTGTCGTCCTCCCAGGATATATGACACCTACAAGTGATTGAACACCTAATCATTGAAATGCTTACTGAGATTCAGTTTTTGATTTTGCTTAATCTGTAGGTTTAGAAAAATATCAGTTCTTCAGGTTTTCCAAGCCTAAAGTGAGCGGTACTTACCAGATATGCCAAGCTTCAGTGTTTTATCTCCATCCGACTTCTTGTTGTATTCCTTGGCGGCACCTATTCCTGGCACTTTCTTCTTTACACTCTTTTCTCTTTATGTCCATCTCCAGCCCTTTCCAGATAAGACTACTGATGACTCACCCTTTGGTTCAGCAGGTGTTGATCCTGGGACTCCCTCTGATGGGCTATTTGACCTTCAGTGTATAAACCTGAAACCTTTGTTCCCACATCTGTTAATGGGGATAAAAATACTGCCTCCCTCATGGGATGGTTGTAGGGGTTATGTTACACAAGGTATAAAGCATTCAGCATTGTGCCCCCATAAATATTAGCTATTGTTCCCCATCCCTCCACCCCCACCCCTCTCACCATCTAATAAATCCAGCCTCAGCATCTACTGTGTGAGCCCTATTACTTTGGCTCCTTGGCATCATTTTCTCATGGCAAAGAAAGAATTATACTTCCTGTTTTCCAAGCCTAGTGATCCTTTCAGTTATGCTCCTAGCTCCATGTTCTCCTATGTTCCACTGTGTTGGTCTTCCCTTCTCTTCTAAAACCCTTCTAAAACCCCACGAGTATCTTTATGAATCCTAAACATATTGAGTCTCCCCTATGGCAGAATGACTCTCCGGGACCCATCGGATGATGTCAGAGCTCTTCAACATGGCACTCCAAACCCTCTATGATATTCATCCCAAAGCCTTCTTTGGTCTGACCTCCTGGGATTCCTTGCCTCCTGTTGAGGAGCAAATGATGTCCAGCACTCATACAACAACTACAAGCAATTCCTTGTACAAATCTTCTGTTTCCTTTCCCATCTCTGTAGAGCAGGGTGATCTTCAGTCTTTGAGAGCTAGTCCTCAACCCCTCCCTGGGCACCTCTAGTGGCCTCTGCATTCCCTGAGATGGGGGCAAAGACTGTGTTACATAGACATTATAGCTGCCTTTTTTTCGTGATCTCAATATTTGGTGAGGCTGATGTGCTCCTTTTTACCCTGAATAGGAACCCTGAAGAAATGTTCACCTTACATGACTTTTCTCTTTTTCAACACCGTACTCCTCGAAAGGGCAGCCCACACTCATGCTCAGCTCCCCCTCCTTCCTCATCTTGGTATTTGGCTTTCTGCCTGCCTACCCCACTCAAGATGCACCCTTATCATGCATCTTTTCTCACTCTCTAGGTGACCACTAATACAATGGGGCAATTAACAGTACAGACTCTGGACTCTGAGAGACCTGGGTTTAAATCTTGTCTCTGCTTCTTCTGGCTGGGTGTCGGTGGCAAGCTTCCTTGCCTCCCTAAGGCTTGGTTTCCTTATCTAGAACATGAGGGTTAAAAATAATCTAACTTCCTTATAGAATTATTGTGAGGACTGAGTAAGATAATATATAGTGGTAGGCAGTGTGCCTGGCACAGAGTTAGTGCTCAATCTCAAAAAACGAGGTACTTAGAATAATGGCAGTATTAAGTAAGCATTCAAAAAATATTTCGGACTCCAGCCATAGAAGCTAGATTTCACAGGCAAAGGAACTGGGGCTTAGCATGTAAGAATTTGAACAGGGTCACAAACCTGCACTAATCTTCTAAATTCTCATGATATTACTGCCTAATTGTCCATCCCCTAACCCAATACATCCAAAAGCAATCTATCATCTCCCTTAATCGTGATTCCTGATCAGTTTCCTATTTCATGTGACCAGTGCCACCTCCCCAGTCTCCCAAGATGACAGTCTCCTTGCCTTTATGATGCACTGCCATCCATCCAGTGATAAATTTAGTTATCAAGTTCCGCTCATTTTACCTCCAAAATGTCTCTTGCATTCATTCCTCCCTCCAGACTTTCAGGACTGGTTTGGATGCTCCTGCTGAGGTCCCTGCATATCACTCCTTCTGACTCTTACTACAGATGCTTTGTACATTGCTCCTGTGAACCAGTAATATCTGCTTCCATCACTTAAGGATATCAAGACCATCTCTGGGGTCATTCCTTATTTTATCCAAGGAAATACTTACATCGCCTGACATATAGTAGACATTCATTAAATGTGTGCCAAACTGAGAGAATGACTGAATGCTCTCAGTTCTTCGTTCACTCATATCATTTTAGTTCAGTGTTTCAAAGGGGTGGTGCACAGGTATGATGATTTTAATGGGTACATGTAGGGAAACCTCTAGAGAAAACTGGAGATCCCAAGTCTTCAGATGCTGCTCCATCAAGTAGAGACTGCCAGAGTACAAGGATTATATTGTGTTTATTTTTACAGTTATATTTATGGCAGGTGATGCTGGTTTTCCATTTATGGCACTTTTACAATGAATTAAGTTTTCTAAAAGGGAGTGAATGTCAAGATAAATGTTAAGTGAGTCATGGTATAGAAATATGAGGATATGGCAGCATTGGGAAGATGGTGTATGAATCACTGTAGTTTGGGAAATTGAGCTAGTAGTTTATACTCCCAGTGTTCAATCCAATGAATAAATAAGAGCCATCAGGTAAATAAGATGGTTTTTCCCAAACCTGGAATGATTTTTATAATGTAAGGTAAGGCCCAGGATTTTTTATCCATTTAACCCATCCAGCCACCAAGTCAAAAGCATTCATCACTTGTATCCTCCCTGTCAGGCATTAGGCTGTATACTTGTGGCACAAACAGTGACAAAACAGGGTCCTGAGGAGGGGCATGTGTACATGTGTACATAAGCAGGAGGACAGACCTATGGATTGAAAACAGCCATATAAACTAGAAACAGTAGTAGAGGTGTATCCTGTACCGTCCAGCAGCTCTGCTCCAGGAAAGGAAATCATCTCCGAAGTCATCTCTGAGGCGGTTTTACAGTTACATGTTTGCTAGCGTCAGGATGAAGGAAAGGATCTTGGAGCTGGGTTTCTCAACCTTGGATAAATCTTTTTGTGAGGGCATGTCTTGTGTATCATAGGGATTTAGCAGCCACTCTGACCTCTATGGCCATCTGTTAAATGTCAGTAGCAACCCCCAATTGGGACAACCAAAAATGTCCCCAGAATGGCCAGAAGTCGGGTGGTGGGGCGGGGTGGGGGTGGGGGGTTGCAAAATTACCTCAGTTGAGAACCAGCATTCTAGCATGAGGGAAATACGAAATGCAGTGGTGTAGGATCACAAAAGGCATTTGAAAGTAAATACAAAAAGCTCAAGGTGTAGGGTTAAGTGGGTGAAAGATGATATGTAGCAAGTCACAAGGAAGGAAGGATTGGTAGCAAACAGAAGAGTTGAGATTTTACCCACCTAGAATAGGAAGAAAACATTTTTTTTTTTAAAGCAAAGTCCTCTTGATCAGATATGCAACTAAGGATGGGAAGTCAAATTCCTATGGAATCTAAATGTCAGTCATTCAGAACCAGATGCCCAGGGACTAAATTAGGCAAGAAGCCCTAAATAGTTTGGTTGTCTAAAACAGGCTGGCATGTCTTCCTTACTAAATGTAAGAACATTTTACCAACCAAGCATTTGAAAGTGGAGATAATATTATTTACCAGGTCGGCATTGTTTTTTTTAACTTGAAAAGACATTATATTTTAGAAATAACAGTGTTCTTTTGTAACCTAAAGATTCTAAGAGTAACTCGAAGCAGTAGGAAATTTCACATATTAGCTACTGATCCCAAGATTTCATTTCAGTGGAAAATTGTATACATTATGCTTCTATAATTTTAAAGTAGACATTATAATTTAAAAAGCAGACATTAACAAAGAGTTATATTTCCATACAATGTCTGTGTGAGTTTACCTTTCTTAACAATAACAACAAAAAACCCTCTTCCTTTATTTTGAGAAAATACTCATCTGCTTCTGCAAATAGCTAACAGAAATGGCATTTCAAAGGCATAACAAAATTTTATTTTCATGATTTTCAGCTGGGAAGCTGAATGCCCTACAAAATTCTCTCACTAACCATGAGAATATTAAGCTGCAATGACACTTGATTGGGAAAGGAAATCATTGAGAAATATTTTAGCCTACGTAAGCATTATGGTGAGGTGTTATGGGTTAAGAAATATTTAAATGGCTTGATAGCACTATTCCCTTTCTTTCTTTTTTTTTAAACTCTAGTAGGTGTGATACTTTCTTTTTTAGGAAGACAAATAAATAATTGCTTGAGTTTGGCATTTGGGTGGACAGAGACTTAAAATCAAATGTGTGGGTTTGGCTTGTTCTCCTACCCGTTTCTTCTCCCTTGCCCTTCCCACTAACAACTAAATCAAAAGCTACAGTTTGTGTCTGTTCTAGCCAAGCTCCAGAAATCCCTTCAGAATGGCCATTCATAATGTTAGCTATATTTAGAATCAGGGAAAACTGTACTTTGCGGTGACAGTTTATTTTTGTATGAAGAAGTGAGTTTTGTTGTTCAGAATGTTTTAACATTTATAGAGAAGATCTATATTTTTTATCTGTGCCAATTTCCACAGAGATTTCAAATGACTTTAGAAAATCATTTTGGTTAGGTTATCCTCATATAAAGTGTATTTGTCAGCGAGTGCTATAGACTTTGCAGACAGTCTCAAGATACTCTCTTAGATACAGTGCAACTTAATTTGGCTCCCCTTTTAAAAATTCAGTTTGAATGGGGTCCCTAAGTGTCTCAGTCCGTTGGGTGTTCGACTCTTGGTTTTGGCTCAGGTCGTGATCTCAGGATCATGAGATCAAGCCCCTGCATCAAGCTCCGTGCTTGGCTCAGTCTGCTTGAGATCCTCTCCCTCTTCCTCTCCCTCCCCTTCTGTCCCCCCCCCCCCTTTCTCTCTCAAATAAATAAATTTTTTAAGAACTTCAATTTGCAATTTAAAAGCAGTGGTACCTATTTGGTAATAACTTTCTATATGCAGATGTAGCTATGTCCCTCATAGGTATGTGGGCACAATGAGTGTTAGGCCAAAGTGGCAATCTGTTGAGTATGCAACTATTAAGTACCACTGTGTTCCTTAGTTATGACTGAGGACATAAACATAAATCGCTTTAATTAGGCTTTAACTTAAGAATGTATCTCACCTATATAGTTGTGAATAGTATGTACTAATGGGAAGTAGGAGAAAATACTCTATCAACCCTGTTATAATGGAGAGACCATATATGAGAATATATTAGAAGAAAATATACTCTGTAAAATAATGTATATGAAAAAAATATATATACACACACACACACACTATCAGGATTTTTCATTGTCTTTAATATTCTCTAAACTGGGTAGAAACTAACATATGAGAAAGTAAACACAAACCGAGTGACTCAAATACTTGATCACAATGTTGTGAAGTTCAGGTGAAAGGAGAAGGTTGAGACCAGATGGAAGTTTCAGCTTCTCTGTGAATTTCACACATGTGCAAATGCGATCTTTCCCGCAAGTAGAGGTGAAAATATACAGTCGTATCTCCCTAGACAGGAACCAGACCTGTGCTTCTCAAGTTAAAGTCAGCTTCACTTGGGAAATTTCAAGAATGTTAATCGGAATGAAAGATGCCGTGCTTCCTGTGTGTAATAAACAGCTATTTACAAAACAACTGCTGTGTCTTCTTGAAGAATTGGTTTCATCTAAGGCATTATCTTTTTGTCTTTTTAGAAAGTGCAACAGTATACATTAATAATTCAAGCTACAGACATGGAAGGCAATCCTACATACGGCCTTTCAAACACCGCTACGGCTGTCATCACGGTGACAGACGTCAATGACAATCCTCCAGAGTTTACTGCCATGACAGTAAGTACAGACTGTCACTCACAGAACTTCAGTCTGTGGTCCATCACTGAGAAGTTTTGTCATGAATAATAAATGCATTAAATAGAGGTGGAACTTGCTTAACCTAATTATAGACTGGCTACTCACTCAGAGGTTTCCTCATTTTTGAATGAGGCACCTAAGTAATTTGTTTCCTCCTAGTCTCCAAGTCCACTGATGAAGTTGTTAAAATATGCTACCAGGAAGAAATGGCCTAAAAATACTTTGTGCTGTTAAAACAAAATATTTGTAAATATTTTCAGGCTCATGAAATTGAATGGATACTACATGACTGATTTATGCAACTTTGTGAAGCATTTAAATATTATCTCTTGAGGAGAATTCTCTCCCTCAGATGAGTCCTTTTTCTCCAACTCTACATTAATCACTCATATACTCACAAATGGACATTAATTTTAATATTAATGAAACTGTAACATCTTTTGGGAGAAATTTTGACTGCTAAGAAAAGTTATAGTATTTTTAAAGTTAAACATAAATGCTGTGATTACCTGCATTACTGATTTCCTCATTTAATGTGGGTAATAAAGATTTAATGGGGCAATAAAATCAGGGCTGTGTGGGCCTCAAGACACCCTGTCCTTCACCGATCCACGTCACTCCTCTGACTGAGGTTTGTTTTTCTTGTAGTTCTATGGCGAAGTCCCTGAAAACAGGGTAGATGTCATAGTAGCTAATCTAACTGTGACTGACAAGGATCAGCCCCACACGCTGGCCTGGAATGCCGCGTACAGGATCAGCGGCGGGGATCCTACAGGGCGGTTTGCCATTCAGACGGACCCGAACAGCAATGACGGCTTAGTCACCGTAGTCAAAGTAAGTGCCACTTGGGCCTCCGATCTCTCCAACAGGCACTCTGCATTAACCGTGCTCCCTAGCCCATAGTTTACTTTTGAATCTTAAGAGTTTCTTTTCTTTAAAACATCTTTAAATCTTTAGATTTTGAGGAGTCATACTTGTTTTATGTTTTTGCTTTTATTTTTGTTTTTTTTTTTTTTTTATATAGTTTACTTTGAGGCTAGATTGAGACTAACAGATATTCTCACATTGTCCCTGAAATATGATTGTGTTTAAATCATTCTGGACAATTTTAACATTCTGAAGACAAGACTGTCCTCCACAATGTTAACTGGCAGTGTAGTGAGATGTGTTGTTGATATAGCACATCCTGAAGTATTGATCACCAGTTGATGGCTTTTAGGAAGGATGCCCCACACCTGCTACTCCTCAAGGTACTTTTGAATATTGACTCAGAGCACAAACCAGAAAATATCACAAAAGTAAAATGGAATGAGTAAAGACGAGGAGGGCCTACAGTTTGAAAACGTTGTGAATATATACTCCTGTTTTTTAATGCTATATTCAAGCTTTTAGGAAATTAGTTCTAATCTTTAATTGTCTAAAGCAAAACAAAAGCAACACAGAGTGCTGGAAGCAAGGGGATGTTGACTTCCCGTGTAAGAAATACATAGCTCTCATCATTGTAAAGTGCCTTAATATGAACATACCTTCCTTCGAGCCCCCAGTGAAGACATTTGATTCCTTGCTTCCCATCCCAGCACGGTTGATTTCTAAGTGAACCCAAATGGGGCCATGCATAGAAAGGTGCTCTGGGATGTCAGCTGCCTAGAATTTTATATCTGTGTGAGTAAAATGAGAATTTTCCCCAGGAGGTGGGTGCTGGATATTTCTCCATACGAAGAGCTAAGTGACCAAGAAGCATACCCCAGGCCCTGACCATCTGTGTTCGAATCCCAGCTCTGCTTTCAGTAGTGGTGTGAACTCGGCAAGTTGCCGAACCTCACTGAGCCTCGGGTTCCTCATGCAGAAAGTAGGGAGGATAATAATACCTAGGTCTTAGCATCATTCTGAGGGATGAATACATGCATTTAAGGACAGAATTGCCCATGCCACTTAGCATAAATAAATGTTATGTCATGGACTTTTCATGTAGCTAATGAAATTAGTCAAAGAATTCTATCTTTCTGGCTTCTATACTGTCCTGTTTAAAGTAATTGAGATGGGGAAGTTGAATTGGTGGTTTTAGAGTGCGAGAAGAAAAAAGTAGGTGTTTGAAGGTTTTGAGGCAGTGGTCTAGGGTAGAAAATTGGATGCTGTTCGTGCTAACAATGTGGCTTTCTCATTAGCTTCGCTCTTAATCCATCTGACACCACCTATGATGGCATGAGAGCTCTCCAAGCTCTGTTTTGCAAATTCTTATGGCACAGTGATGTCTATCTGCACCTCCACTAGAGGGAGATCAGGGGAAATCAAGAGTGAGATGAAATTCCAGTCTGATCACTTCCTCCTGATAACTTTTCTCTTTACAGTAAGAGCCAATGGAACTGTGGAAGTTAATATTTACATTATGGGTTATTTGTGCATTGCCTTTATCTAGAGTGTTGTTCTCAGATTTGGGATTTTTACAGACCAGTAGAACACTTAAAAAATTGTTTTGGGAGACAGCCAGAGTTTTAGTTTGCTATTTGTAAGGGAAAAACAAAAACAAGAGAAAAGCCCCTTCCACCTACAAATGCTTTTATTTTTCATAAGTGTGTGTGTACATGTCTGTAATTAAAATGTGTTCCAAATTATGAATGTTACTTTTAAGTAGAATTAACTTTTTGCTTTATGAAAAAATTGGATTTTTTAAGTTGGAGCTTTGTGCAAAGTTCTCCTGCATGAGGAGTGGTCTTGATACCAATGTTTGAGAGTATAATCTAGACATTTTCAGGTTCTCACTTGACCTCAGGTTGTTTAGTATTTTTGGTTAACGATGCTGTTTTTAAGAATAATCAAGTTTTAGATGTAGCTGAATGAATGCAATCAGTGCAATAGTAATACACATTATTACACGTGTAGGAACGTGAACCTAAATCTTGGAAATACCCAAGATTTTCAAATATCTTACACAAACAGGCTCAATTGTGATAAATATTTCAATCATTGACCATGCTAATGCATGCTTCCAAGACATTTGAGAGGAACCTATGGTGTAGTGAATGAAAAATTAATGTTTTGGAAATAGAGTTGAAAAGAAGAATAAACTGCAGAATGCAAATATACTTATTTCCTACAAAACATATGGTTTCCTTTTCTTTTCCCCAGCCAATTGACTTTGAAACAAATAGGATGTTTGTCCTCACTGTTGCTGCTGAAAATCAAGTGCCATTAGCCAAGGGTATCCAGCACCCTCCTCAGTCAACGGCAACTGTGTCTGTCACAGTCATTGATGTGAATGAAAACCCTTATTTTGCCCCAAATCCCAAGATCATTCGCCAAGAAGAAGGCCTTCATGCTGGGACCATGTTGACAACGTTCACTGCTCAGGACCCAGATCGATATATGCAGCAAAATATTAGGTATCAAATGCCATGTGTAGCATTTTAAAAAATATACTCTATGTTTTATGCTGTGCACAAAATGTATTTACCATTTGAATGAGAAATTTGAACTGGAACTGAAACTACTCATTACAGAATTCTTTTTAATTCCTTGATGAAGCTTCCTATCAGTAAATAGATCAATGAGCATATTAGATAGGAAATAGAACAATGGACCCACTCATGTATTATTTGAAGAAAAAAAATGTTCCCTGCCTCTTTTTCTTCTGCCTCCTTTTATCTTTTTATATTTCATAATAATTTAGCCAGTGCTATGATACCAAACATTGCAAAAGTTTTCACTTCGAGTAAATGGGGGACTCTCAGAAGCAGTAACATTGATCTCTTCTCCACACATCAGGAAAAAAAAAGAAAACTCATGCCAAAAACAAGATATAAGAGCTAATTATTTTTGCCTTTTACCTGCATGGTAGTTATAGGACTTATAAAACATATCTGTAAAGATTTCCAACCTCAGGAAAATCTAATTTATCCTTCCTGATGAAGGAGTAGACCATTGGCAGAGCATACCCCATATGACTATTATCCATTGCTGGTGATGATAATTTTTTAAATTAGCTCATATTTTATTTAACTTCTTTCAGAACTGCTGCTAACACATAATTGCAAAAAAAAAAAAACATAATTGCATATCTTGTGCATTTCTCTACCTTGATATCAAGATAGATAAATATCTAATTAATAGGCATATTGAACTCCTACAACCTTTTTCCTTTCAAAACATAGGATATTTTTTCCAATCTGTATATTGGTTATCTGAGCTTGAAAAGCTTACCGTCCATCCAGAATAAAAAGGAGTTGAAGCTGGTAAACCTACTGATGCATCCAAATATACTTTATATGGATGGTGGGACTTTCTTTGGAGAGTGTAGTTCTGAGGTTTGGCCCAGTGTGGGAGGTTCTGGTAGGAATAGGTATATAGGGATCTCCTCATTATGATCTCATCTCCACCATGATAAGTTGGTTGTTTTGAGTGTGTTCCATGATTAAAAAAAAAAAAAAAAAAAAAGATTCAACTTCTGTTTATAATGTCACTTAAGTCTTATACATTAGGGCTACCATTTACTGAGAAGGAATAGTTGAACTATTTTATCGGCATTATTGCTATCCACTCAACTAGGCAAGAACTTAAACAGAGGTATCTGTCAGTAATCTAAAGCAGGGAGACTGGGCGCCCAGTCTTTCCCCTCACACTCCTATTTGATGTTCCCTGAATGCCTGCTCATATGCAACCTTTATGTGCCTCTCTAAACCACTGTCGCCAAAACAAAACAAAACAAAAACACACCACAACTGCCATAGAAATACTTCTCTGTGTTTATTCTGTATTTTCAACCATCATCTACAAAAAACACAAATTAGTGAGCTGGTGACATTTGGAATTAAACCTATAAAAAATGCTTTATTTTTAAATATATCAAAAAATTTAAACTTACTAATGCTTTCATTTTGTAGATACACAAAATTATCTGATCCTGCCAATTGGCTAAAAATAGATCCTGTGAACGGGCAAATAACAACAATTGCCGTTTTGGACAGAGAATCACCAAATGTGAAAAACAACATATATAATGCTACTTTCCTTGCTTCTGACAATGGTACGTAATCAAATATGGTCATTGTATTACCGCGTATGTCATTAAAGACAGTAGAGCCTGAACACGAATGCATCATCGGGAAGTGAGGTTTTCTCCCAAACTCAATTGTCTAGAAAACTGACCTTTATTAAGCTAAGGCCCATATGTCTATTTTCCATTTCCACTGGTGTTCTCACATATACCCTGTCTTCTGTAATGAATGTTCCCAATGTCCGTACAACCTCCATGATAGCCTCCTGTTGTGACAACAAACCTCTATAGTTCTTCTGCTCTCCTGCACATTGACAGCTCATTACTGCAAGATGAGTCTAGCCTTGTGCCTCCGTGGCCCAGACACTGGTTTTTGAGGTGATCTTTTTATATTTCCTATGACCAGTCTATTTGCTGACATCAGTTGGTCTGTCTCTAGCATTTTTTTCTCTTAG
The DNA here is from genome assembly GCF_018345385.1 of Vulpes lagopus. NCBI lineage: Eukaryota > Metazoa > Chordata > Mammalia > Carnivora > Canidae > Vulpes > Vulpes lagopus. The sequence goes on along the minus strand of NC_054824.1, from coordinate 125,242,334 downwards.
TAATTCGCTGCCTCTAGTCTGCCATGGATTGGAGACTCCTAATTTCATCATAAACTGAGATAAGTGAGTACACAAGCTTTTGTGTGTTAGTTTGGGCACATAGAGTCTAGCAGCTTTTTTTTCTTTTCTGGGCCTCTTCAGGATTCTAAATGATTGAGATTAATAGATCGCTGTTGTTGTCATCATCTTCTTCTTTCTTCTTCTTCTTCTTCTTCTTCTTCTTCTTCTTCTTCTTCTTCTTTTTCTTCTTCTTCTTCTTCTTCTTCTTTTCCTCCTCCTCCTCCTCCTCATCCTTCTTTTTAGTTATAAGACAAAAATGACTTCTGTAAACCTAGTTATGGATTTGTTTTGCTTTGTCAGCCCTCAGTATGACATGCATTTAAAGAGTACAAGGTCTGGGATCCCTGGGTGGCGCAGTGGTTTGGCGCCTGCCTTTGGCCCAGGGCGCGATCCTGGAGACCCAGGATCGAATCCCACGTCGGGCTCCCGGTGCATGGAGCCTGCTTCTCCCTCTGCCTGTGTCTCTGCCTCTCTCTCTCTCTCTCTCTCTCTCTGTGTGTGTGTGTGTGTGACTATCATAAATAAATAGAAATTTTAAAAAAATTAAAAAAAAAAACATTAACTTAAAAAAAAAAAAAGAGTACAAGGTCTAAAGGTGTGCCTGACCACCTGGATCCGGACTCCAGCTCTACTACTTTCTAACTGTGGGATTGGCAATGAGATTTTCAATATGCCTGCTTCCTTCTTCTCTTAAATAGGGAAAATGGGGGATCCCTGGGTGGCTCAGCGGTTTGGCGCTTGCCTTTGGCCCAGAGTGTGATCCTGGAGTCCCGGGATCAAGTCCCGCATCAGGCTCCCGGCATGAAGCCTGCTTCTCCCTCAGCCTGTGTCTCTGCCTCTCTCTCTCTCTTTCTCTATCTATAATAAATAAATAAAATCTTTTTAAAAAAATAGGGAAGATGGCAGCAGTACCTAACTCATAGAGTACTGGGTAAGAAAAAGTGGCTGGTACACAAGAAGATTTTAAAATGGTGCCTGACATTAACACTCAAATAAATATTTGTTATGTGTTGATAGTTTCAAATCTGAATCACAACCATATTTGAACATCATTTAGTGCTAGACTATCAACGTTAGCATCTAATAAAACTAGCAGGCTACAAAGTGGTGTTCAAGATGAGCAGTTTGAAAAGTTTTGCCTGTTGACATTTTTGATAAGAACAGTTTCAGTGGACCTTTCTGAATCCTACCTAAGAAGAAGCAGTGAGAAAACGACCTATCATAAGTCTACATGATGACTGGATCAAAGCAATATTTTTTATCCTTTCTAATGTCAGACCTACTGTTCAAATATTTAGAGTAGAATCATAGTAGGGGCAGCGTCTGCCATTGCACATCAAAGCACAGCATTCGTGTCTGTGTTATATTCTCGCTGCGTGTAAGTGGTAGCTTTCCTCTATGGTGGAACTTAAAGCAATATATCTTGCACCATTAGGTTGAGATTTAAAGGGCTATAAAATTATACATATGAATGTTGGTTGTGAGTTACAACCAGATTTGTCATTCACCAAGGTGTATTTTTTCCTAATTGAAAAGGTGTTTGAGATGAGAGACAAGTGAGTGGTTACATTTGTATAGCCGTGATGCTTTGCAAATGCACTTGACTTTAAATCAGGGCTGGATGCAGAGCCCCCATTCTGCTCTTTAATGGTGGGGCAAGCTCTTATATTCTCTGTGCCTTTGTTTCATTATTGATAAGTTGTTTTTGTGGCTTACCTATTCTTTAAAGTTGTTATGACAGTCAAATAATATTACATGTGATAATGAGTGTGAAAGTTCTTCAGACTATGGAGTATCACAGAGCTCTTGGTGCTATACTCATTTTTAGAATATTGTTCGCAGCCATCTCACCCCCGTCTTTTATTCTCCATGCTCTCAGAATTGTCTGTGTTCATCAGACAGATCCAGAGATATTTCTCTTTGTCTCCTCCCCAGCAGGTATATGTGTGCATGTTCCTAGTTGCATGTTTTTGGGCAGGTCACTTAAACCTCTGGTTCTCAGATTTATTATTTTAACATTTTTTATATTTCTATCCTATTCTATTTATATAATGTCTATTATATCATTAAATAAAATAACTGTCATTGTATGCATATAATAATACAATATGAAAAAAATATATAATATAACAGAGGCCAAATTACCAGATCAAATTATCATAAAAAGTAGTAGAGAGTGATTTTTTTTAAAGATTTTACCCATTTATTCATGAGAGAGACAGAGAGAGAAGCAGAGACATAGGCAGAGGGAGAAGCAGGCTCCCTGCGGGAAGCCTGATGCAGGACTGGATCCCCAGACCCCAGGATCACGCCCTGAGCTGAAGGCAGATGCTCAACCACTGAGCCACCCAGGCATTCCAGTACAGACCATTTTTAGGGGTGAATGAGAATGGATTTGGGGTCAGACAGACCCATTCTTAGTAGCAACTCCACCACTTACAAGAGTTTGTGACCATGAACAGAGCCTTAGGTTCCTCATCTGTTTAAATCTACGTCTATAGGATTACAATGAAATAATGTATATAGAGCAACCTAATTCTTGGTCAGGCAAGTAGTTGGTTGATCAATAAATTCTATTTCTCTTCTGCATGGAATTCCTTCCCAAGATGAAGTCTGTGGGTCTGTGTTACCTGTCTGTAGACTGGTTGAATGTTTCATAGCTGTGTTTGAGCTTTAAAAGCATACTCACGCTCTTTCATGCATACGTCTTGGTTCTCCATCAAAAGAGTAGAGTGCACAAGGTCATGAGTCCTATGTTCTGCTTCTTTTGTATTCCCCACAGTGGCTAGAGGAGCGTGGTATGCACAAGGCCCAGAGTCATGGGCAGCAAGGGCAGGGAAAGTGCAGAATCGCACTCTGCAGGGACAGGTATTATCACAGAGCTCAGGTGGGCACACCCACAGCAGCGGCTCAGGGTCATCTTAGAAAAGGAAGCAAGAAGCGGCCTTGTTGGAGAAAGTCTGCCAGATGCTATGGCGACCAGATTTTTTTCCAAGGTGTTATGCAATGATAAGGGCAAGCAGGCTAGAAGCTTTGAGAATTTCACCATAATTGAGACTTGTGGGAAAGAATTGTTCAGCATTGGTTTCTGATTTGTCTCCTTTTAAGGAATCCCCCCTATGAGTGGAACAGGAACGCTGCAGATCTATTTACTTGATATTAATGACAATGCCCCTCAAGTGTTACCTCAAGAGGCAGAGACTTGTGAAACTCCAGACCCCAATTCAATTAACATCACAGCACTTGATTATGACATCGATCCAAATGCTGGACCATTTGCTTTTGATCTTCCTTTGTCTCCAGTGACTATTAAGAGAAATTGGACCATCACTCGGCTTAATGGTAAGAACAGGTTAATTATTTGGCTATATGTGCAGCTGCGAGGTTTTGAAGCCTGATATGAAAAGTTAATTTTAGGTCCTTTATAATCTTCTCATTAAATATATTTTAAAAGCTACTTAAAATTAAATAAGATATTAAACGGTTTTACAGCTAAAAAAAAAATCTTCACAATGCAGCCCAGTTGTTCTCCTTGATATATACCATGAAGTCATAAATATATCTAGAAAGATGTTGCATGTTTTTTTATCACATGATATATTAACTATCTACTGTATTTTTTCCCTTTTGGTATAGGCGATTTTGCTCAGCTTAATTTGAAGATAAAATTTCTTGAAGCTGGAATTTATGAAGTTCCAATCATAATCACAGATTCGGGTAATCCCCCCAAATCAAATATTTCCATCCTTCGTGTGAAGGTTTGCCAGTGCGACTCCAATGGGGACTGCACAGATGTGGATAGAATTGTGGGCGCAGGGCTTGGCACAGGTGCCATTATTGCCATCCTCCTGTGCATCATCATCCTGCTCAGTAAGTATTAGCATTGACTCTTGGCGTTTAATTCTCTATCCTAGGACGTTTAGCAAAGTAACTTTTTGTGGTTGCCTTTTAACATAATCGAACAGCTCCCCTCCATCTCTGAGCGTGTTCTTGCCAAACATATATGGGACAGTCAAATCCACTGTAGAGCGAGAAAAATCCCCGAGCACTGTTCCGAGCGCTTTGTTTGCGGCAAACCCAGCCAGCGCACCTCTCCCGTGACCCGTTACTGTTTTCAATGCTGATGGCTTGGTGAGCTTTCATAGAAAATGTTAGACAGTCCTAAGTGTGAGCGCTTAGCTTATGATTTGAGTATGAGTAATGGCACTTAGTTGATGATTTAGGAAAATAAGTATATTGCTTTCCTTAGCTTGCCTTCATATAAAGCACAGTCAGCAGCCAACTCTAGTCATGCAGGGATCAAGGTATTTGTTTCTGAAGGGCTAGGTAAAATAGTGAGAGACTGAACTTCATAGAGCACGTTTGATAATAGAAATGATTGCATAGCTCAATAAATTGTCTGTCTTTAGAGCAAGTCTAGATTAAGAAATTGCTCCTTTTTCAGATACTTTGCCATCTTTGGTTCAATGGAATGCAAGAAATTAACCACTGGAAAGTACTTTAGGAGCCACTTCTAAGCATGCAGGTTAAAAGGATAAATTGCCTGGGCTCTGTGTTTTATTGTTAAATAGCAGCAGGACTTAGTTTATTGTGAGATCCTGCTATGCACCAATCACTTTCTTGAAAATGTTGGCCATTTCTTTTATGTTTTCTCCATTTACAAGTGTTCTGGTAATTTAGAATTCTGTCCCTTTATTCTAAGCAATTACTATAGAAGCCTGGGCATTTTTTACTTCCTGTGTGGAGACTACTTTGACTATAATTTGAAACCTGCATGCTATACTAATAATCCACTTGCTAGATTTAGCCCTGGAACAATAGCAAATGAGATCATGTATCTGGCTTTAAAAGGAGGATATTTACTTTTATGGCCAATAATAAAAATGTGCTCAAATAGGAGTCATTAAATCTCTTGCTTCAGGATGTAAACTGATATCCTCAGGTTTTAGAGAGAATGAACACTCCTAGATGTGCACTTAGGGATATGTTTCAATTCGAACTAAAATGTGGCATATATGCCAACCTTATCAAGAAAGACTTAGATATGATGGATTGTGGCATGAAGAAGTGACTGCAGCATTTTGCAGGAAAATGAATTGATGCTGATTTTAACATCAACCCTCTGGAAAATTCATGGTGCCAGACCTGGCTCAAAAGTGTATAGCATGAAAGCCTAATGTTATTTCAATGCTCAAAATGAATCCCGTCGGCTTCTTACCTGAAACATGCATTTTAATAGAGGGAATGCAGAATAGTGCAATAGAAAAACACCAGCCTTTGGGAGTCAAAAATCCTCAAGACCCTATTGCTGGTCCAATTCCAATTTACTCCTCGAGTCGTCCTGGCAAGCACCTACCTTGGGGTAGAGGAATACTGTTCTGATGTGGAGAGCTCATGATGGCTGACACACCTCAGTCAGATAGCAGTTACAGAACAAGTAACAATTGACTTACTATGTTTGTGGGCTTAGAATTTAAAGACCATTATATTAGGAGTATCCCATCCTCCAATAAGCCAAAGTCAGAGGTAAATGATAAAATTGAGGATGGACATTGAGCCAGTGAGTCCACAGGGCACCAGGTTCTGGAACCCAGGGTTTCAGCCTCCATGTCCAGTGCTCCAGGCCAGCTTGGTGTTCTATCTTTTCATAGCAGGCCAGAAAGAGCTAACAGACTGGAAGGTGCCTTACAAGCTCTTGACCTATATAAGTATGTTTTTAGTGTTAAAAGCTGTGATTGGGAAGGTCATATTTTTAAAATTATGACACTATGGGTTTTTTTTTTCTTTTTCTACTCAGTCCTTGTTCTGATGTTTGTGGTATGGATGAAACGCCGAGATAAAGAACGCCAGGCCAAGCAACTTTTAATTGATCCAGAAGATGATGTAAGAGATAATATTTTAAAATATGATGAAGAAGGTGGAGGAGAAGAAGACCAGGTGAGCTATATTTTAAACCTTTAAGGTGAAATTTTGTGATCATGTAATCCAAGTGGTAGGACAGATGTTAATACACACAGTAAGTAAGGAAATGGTCCCACGTTTTCTGTTTATCACATTATCAAATATTTAGAGGGAAGTCTTCCCTAGGTGTGCTGCACATTTCTTGATTTTTTTTCAAAGTACCAAATGTCATTGTATTTATTTTGTAAGAAAATCATTAACATTGTTTAAAGAGCTAGTATTTAAACCCAGCTTCCATTATAATAATGCTAATAAAAATATTTTTCTTCAGAGTTTTTCTTCATTGGATATCTAAAATATAACTAAAATTAGTTTCTACAATGGGGTTTATATATATATATATATATATTTATACATACACACACACACACACACATATGTACACAGTAAAAGCACTAGATAATTCATTCTACAAACGTTTACCAAGCAAGTTCAATATTTCATACACTATTTTATCACTGAAGATTACAGAAGTAGGCAGAACCAACAAATATCTGCCTTCACAAGTGTTAAGTTCTTTGAGGAGTATTCGAAATTAGAGACAATACCTAGTTCATCTTTGTATCCATGGAGTCTTTTGTGATGCCTGGCTCATTAGTGTCAAAGTTCCTCTCTGGCTATAAAATAACATAAGTTTCTGTATCAATGTACATGAGGAGCTGCATACATATTCAAGGATGAGAGATGTTCATTATGTGGGACACCTTTATGTGCTCAAGAGAAAATTGTAGATATTGCTAAGTGCAATAAATGCTGTTATCTCTTAAATCTTTGAAACCTGTGATATTATACTGTGATTGTCTCCCCTTTTGATAGAAAACAGAGCTAAAGATGATTGGATTCTCATAAAGTAGGAAGTGGTAGACACAGGGTTTGAATCCAGATCTGTCTGACATCACAGCCTAAACTAACTCTATCCTGATATAGTACCTCTTGTAATTACCTGGAAGATACTAACGTAATCTATAAGGAGTCACCATGACAGGTGACTGTATTTTAGGTACTTTGGTAATTATGTTATTTCCACTTACAAATACAAACTTTGGGGCAATAGTCAAAAAAAGAAGCCAGAATTCTTGGGTCTTGTATCATTATCAGTAAATTTAGATGTACTCTGTCTTAAGTATATATGTGGACATTAGTGATGAGGCTGTTTACTTGAATAAAAACAAATTTTCATGAATATATTTTCTTTTCCTTTTCTCTATTCATTTGAGGAAATAGTACATCACTTTTGGGGTGGTTTGTTTTGCTTTTTTGTTTGTTTGTTTTAACATATTTATTTATTTGTTTAGAGCAGGCAACTGCAAGTGGGGAGAGAGGCAGAGAGAGGAGAGAGAGCATCTAAAGCAGTCTCTGAGCTGAGCAAGTTGTGGGGCTCAATTTCATGACCCTACAATCAGATCAGAGCGGAAACTAAAAGTCGGAGCCCAACCAACTACACCACCCAGGCACTCCTATGTCACTTTTTGTTTTACAAAGCACATTCACATCCATTGTTGTGTTTAATCTTTGTGGCAACTCATTAGTTTCCCATTTTCCATTTGTAGCAAGTTAAGTGATTAGCTCTCAGAGCTTGTAACTGGCAGAGCCAGAACTGAGGTCCACCTTTTCGGATTCCAGATTCCATGCTTGGTTTATAGTACCTCAGCTCTCACATTTAGAAGAGATGCTTATTAAAATATGTTGAAAACTTGACTCATGTGTAAAGCTGCTTCGAATACTGACTAATTAAAGTGGCTCTATAAATATGCCCCAGGGTTTCTTGCTTATAAATGTCTTTGGATATTAAAATTCATGTTTGGCTTAATCCTTAATTAATCTATCCTTTCACTCTCCTGAGTTATGTTCAAGATCAGCAAACGTATATTGATCACATTATCTCATAAATCTTCTACTTTTGGTATTTTATTTTTCATGACATTGTGCATGATTTTCTAGGCAGAAATTTAAACCCAATTCTGTGAAGCTCCAGTAAAAATGGTAATAACTGGAAGGCCAAAAGTCATAACTGGATACTGCTAGAATTGGAGCCCCAGGGGCAAGAACCAAGATCATTCTCAACATCTGGGAGTCTGACACTTAGAGGGCACTTAGAGTCACCTGATCTATCTTTCTCCCTTCTCCCCGCCAATCTCTTTGAGAAAGTGTTTAATGAGATTCTATTGTTGTAGCTATTTTAGGAAAGACTGACTTCCTTTATTGACTTTATCCACTTAGATTGGTTCTTGAGATCAAATAAATCAAACTTACTTACTACTCTAAGATTTATTAAAATCATCGTTATAAATGTTCATTCTCTTCTTTCACTGACCTCTGAAGTTTCCTTTGCCCCAGGTAAGCTTTTAGACAGGTATGTTTTGTTTCCTATTGGAAACTTCCCCAATAGTCCAAAGATTTTTCTGAAATTTTCTCTATATTGTTCTCTGTGTCTGATTTCTTTATTTAGTACTGATTTTCCTATTTTATCTTTTGGTAGCTAGCCTCTTGGTTCTGTGATGCCATGTTCATCTAAATTAAAAGCCTCTGTCCATCTTGGATTCTCTGTCATGATTTCCAGTTGCAGTTCTCATTATAGAAAGTTGTGAAAAAATTGGGGACTCTTGAGTGGCTCAGTTAGTTGGGCGTCCGATTCTTGATTTTGATTTAGCTTATGATCTCAGGATCATGAGATCAAGCCCTGCATCGGGCCTTGTGCTCAGCAGGAGTTTGCTTAAGATTCTCTCTGTCTCTCTCTCCCTCCCTGCCCCTCTCCCTTTGTGTGTACTCTCACACTCTCTCAAATAATACATCTTAAAAAAAGAGAAAATTGTGACAAAATTAAATAATTGGCTTTTTATTCATTCTATGGCTTACCTCATAATAGCAGAATAAAATATGCAGAGTGAGAATGCTATACCAAGGATTTGTCTCTACCTAAAGTGTTTTTATGAAATCAATTTGCTTATCGCATCACCAAGGCCACCGCCTTAACTTAGATCAGAATCATCATTGTCCTCCAGTAGCATCCTAATGAGTGTCCTGTCTCTGGCTTCACACTCCCACTAACTCTTTAGAAATTATTAAATCCAGACTTCCTCCTTAGCATGACAGGTCTTTGGCCCTTTGGTGCACTCCCTTAAGGAGCAGATAGGGGGTTGTGGGAAAGAGTTGATGGAGGGTATACACTCCCTCAAGATGCAAATCCATGAGGTTTGTCCATGCATAGCCACTAAAATTTCTTTGCAAGTCTGGGTGAGTTATCCTTATGCTCCCTCCCCTCTACCTCTTTTTTTTTATCCAGATAAAGTTTCTAAAAATATTTTATTTATTGGCTTTAGTGTTCCCTTTTTTATTGAAGTATGGTTGATGTACAATATTATATTAGTTTCAGGTGTGCAACATAATGATTCAACAAGTCTTTATGTTACACCATGCTTATCACAAGTGTAGCAACCATCTGTCATCATACAACAATATTACAATGTCATTGACTATATTCCCTGTACTGTGCCTTTTCTTCCCATAACTTATTCATTCTGTAACTGGAAGCCTGGACCTTCTTAATGGCAGATTCCTTTGTTCTTCCATTCTCTCCTCCTCCAGAGATCAAAGCAGCTATGGGTCTTATTTCTCTTGGAGCTTGTTAGCTTCTTTATATTTATTCAGGTAGCCTCATTATGTTCTGAATTATGGCTTCAAAAATCTGTGATTTGGTAACTTAACTGGCTTGTTTGCTAATACTAGCATGTGAATAATAGTCTCATGACTCTATATCCCAACCAGAAACCGAAGGCTTCCTACAAGGTTTAAGAGTGTAACCACCATGCATGTCAACAAGAGCATTTCCTGCACCCTGGGAGTCTTCTTTGTATCCCCTGCCAGGAAGTATGCCCTCTGCCAAAAGTAACTAGTATTTTTTTATTTCTATCACCACAGAACAGCATAACTGGGTTTTAGATTTCGTTATGTAAATGGTATCATACAGTAGGTACTTTTCGTGTCTGGCTTCCTTTATTCAGACTTATATCTATAAGATTCATCCGTGCTATATACAGAAGTAGTTCATTTTTATAGTTGCTAAGAAGTATTCTGTTGTAGGAATTAACCACATTTTATTCATCCATTCTACTATACTTGGACTGAGTTCATGCAGTTGAATTATTATGAATACAACTGCTGTGAACATTCTTGTGTGTGTATGTTGGTGCATTTCTGTTGGTATGTGCATAGGGATTGAACTTCTCCATCCTAGAATGTATCTGTGTGCAGTTTTAACACCAACCTGCTAGTTTTCCAGTAATTGTACCAATTGACATCTCCCTTCACCATAGTGGGGCATGAGAGTTTCAATGGCCCTACATCCTCACTAGCACTTGGCTTGTTCTAGTCTTCAAAGTTTAGCCCCTCTGGTGGCATATATCTCAGTATGATTTAATCAAGATGTTCCTACTGACTTACTTACCATTTTGATACCTTTGTGAGGTTTCTGTTCAGCCTTTTGTCTACTTTTCTATTACAGTTGTCTGCCCTTATTGATATGTAGGAGGTCCTTATATATTATGGATATTATTTCTTTGTCAGATAAACATATTGTCAATATCTTCTCCTATCTCATAGCTTACTTTTTTATTCTCTTAATGGTGTCTTATGATGAGCAAAGGTTTTTTTTTTTAATTTTAATGAAGCCCAATATAGCAATTTTTTTAAAGATTTTGTTTATTTATTCATGAAAGACACACAGAGAGAGAGAGAGAGAGGCAGAGACACAGGCAGGGGGGAGAAGCAAGCTTCATGCAGGGAGCCCAACGCGGGACTCGATCCCGGGTCTCCAGGATCAGGCCCTGGGCCGAAGGCGGTGCCAAACCACTGAGCCACCCGGGCTGCCCCAGTATAGCAATTTTATTCCATTAGGAAATACACTTATGTCCCATTTAAGAAAACTTTGTCTGCTCTGAAGTAATGAATTCTTCTCCTTAAAAAAAAAAGAAAAAGAAAAAGAAAGAAAAGAAAAGAAAGAAAAGAAAAGAAAAGAAAAAGAAAAGAAAAGAAAAGAAAACCAAAACACTTCATGTTGTCTTCTCAAAGCTTTATTATTTTACCTATCATGTTAAGTCTGTGATCTGTCTCTAATGGATTATTCATTTGCTATAAGATATTTATCAGAGTTCTTTTTTGTTTTCTTCCCTGATGCCCAACAGTGTTTACTAAAAAGATAACCCTTCTCCACTGCACTGCAGAGGTCCACTTGTCATAAGGCAGGTGGCTCTGTGCGTGTGGGTGTATGGGCTGGCTTCCTGACTCTGTGCTGGACTGCTTGCTCTGCCTCCCTCTTCTTGGGCTGGTACCACTTGTTTTCATTGCTATCACTTTACAATGTCTTCCTGTCTGTTTGTATAAATTCTCCAACTGAATTCACCAAGATTTGGATCAAAGTTTTTGGTGGAATTTCTCATTTACTTTTATTTTCTTAAAAAAAAAAAAAACTAAACCTTTTATTTAATACTCTTATTTTTAAGTGACTTTAATCCAAATACTTTTCCATTTTCTTTTTTTTTTAAATATATATATTTTTTATTTGAGAGACCACTCACAAGTTAGGGGGAGCAACAGAGGGAAAGGAAGAAGCAGGCTCTCCGTGGAGCAGGGAACCCCATGTGGGGCTCGATTCCAGGACCCCAGTATTGTGACCTGAGCTGAAGGCAGACTCTTCACTGACTGAGCCACCCAGAAACTCCACTTTCCCATTTTCTAAACAAGATATTACTGCTTTAAATCTTAAAATTATGGTCCATTCCTGAGAAGTTCAGCTTTGTGAAATACATTCTATTTCTATTTTCCATAATTCACATGTGACTTTCTCACATGTTAGAAAGTGTATTACTTTTTTTTTTTTCTGAGTATAGTTGACACACAATGTTACATTGGTGTCAGGTGTACAACCTAGTGATTCAACAAGTCTATCCATTAGGTTATAATGCTCACAAGTGTGGCTACCGCCTGTTAGCATATGACACTGTGACAATACCACTGACTGTATTCCATCTGTTCTTTCATTCCCATGACTTATTTCTCTGTAGCATGCATTAAGCCTTTTTGGCAACAGAATATGATTTATACATTTTTATTAGTTTTAGGGGGAAGATATTATCTCTCTACAAGAGTAGGCTTAGGAAATGGGATTGCTGCCATGTTACATCTTAGACAAGTTATAGTTGATTTTTATTACACATAGGCAGTATTTTATGGAGCATGTGTGTTACCTCTAGATGTGGATGGAGACTGTGCCTTACAAGGCAGGCGTGGCTTGTCATAATCAGGCGGTGGCCTGCTTGATGTCTCCGCTGGACAATCCCAAAGAATCAGCAGCTTTTTCAAAGAATGGGCAGGTCGCAGAGGGTAGTTGAGGCAGTTGGTGAAGCCAGATAGGAACTGTAGTGACAGGCAAAGGCAGCTATGCTGGGAAGGCTGTAAAACCTAGCCACAGGCTGGCTTAGCCAGAATTCCTATTTTTCCTGCCAAGAGAGTGTATCCTCCTTAAGGAGCTAACTGATTAGAAAGAAAACAAAGCAAAGCAATCCTTTCCAAGGGTAGTCCTTATCTTCAAGGCCATTGATTAGCATCTCTTGCTGTCTTAGATCTGTGCCAGGATACAGGTTGGTAATTTCTTTAGCAAAATAGCTCAGAAGCCTACAAAAAGAAAAACAACAACACACCTGTATTTTTTGTCTTGTGTATAGTAGACTCTTCCCAGTGCACATAGATACTGTGCTCTGGGTTAAGTTGTTGGGCCCCAAGTTGGTCCCATATTTGAAGCTAGCATTAGATGCTTTCTGAATAGGAGCATCTGTTGACTGTTGGACAGACACTTTTAGTATAATGTCTGTTCTCTTTTCAGAGGGCGAAGTTTCTTCTTTATCTGCTTCACTGCCACACTCAGCAGGGCTTTTGGTGGTTATCAAGTCATGTTTAATTACCCTCATTAGTAAATGTTCATCGGTGCACTTTTGGTCAATGGGGCTCGTTGCAGATACTGTGTAGCTTTTCATGTTTTTTGCAATGAGCTCCCTTCATATTAGCATCACGAATAAAATCAGGGTGAATGTACAATATAGCCGATGGCTCACATTTCATGGAACCATCCCTCTAGCCCCAGGATAGGAAACAGAAACTGTTAGCTTCCTGCTTTTTAAAGCTTAGGCTTAATTACGATTGCTTTTATATTAAATAAACATTTGTGGAATGTGTATTATGTTTACAACAGTCACTGGTGCCCACTTTAAACAACCTCTACCTAAATCACTCACCATTATATGGTTTCATTCTTCATAATAATAGCAGAAGCTATTGTTTGGGGTACCCTATGAATTAGGCACTGTACTTAAGTGCTTTCTATACATTATTTCACTTGACCCTCCCACAGTACAGTAGAGTAGACACACGCTGCTAAAAAGTACTGAAGTGGAGATTAAGTCTCTGTCCAGAGAAAGTGATACGTTTACCAGATCCTGTACCATCCTTGGCAAAACTCAGGTTCAACCAGGTGATTAAAACAACACCTTTCAGGGCACCTGGGTGGCTCAGTAGTTGAGCATCTGGCCTTTGACTTAGGTCGTGATCCCAAGGTCCTGAGATCAAGTCCCACATCAGGGTCCCCATGGGAAGCTTGCTTCTCCCTCTGCCTATGTCTCTGCCTCTCTCTGTGTGTCTCTCATGAATAATTTTTTTTAATTAAAAAAAAAAAACAGTTTTCCAAATGTCATTTTGAATTTATCAGAAGAAGGCCATCCTTTCCTTGAAGTAGACTCTGGGACATCCAGCAGCTTCCTCTGCTCTTAAAATTTGACTTGGGAAATGTCCAATTCTGAGTTTGGGGCCTGTGAACTCCATAAGGACTCTGGATCTGTAAGAGAGGATCTGTTGTCCATGTTAGGAGGTTTCACAGATTACAGATTACAGTGAGTCAACACTGAGATCTCCTGAACCATGGCTGCTGGTTCAAGGACAGCATTAAGGAAGCAGGGCTTGCCCTCTCCACAGACAAACTTAAATCAGGGCTGGTCATGACAGAAGGTGTGAGTAATTAAAAGTTCCTCATTGGTGTTCTCTTGCTCACTCTTGGATTCTTGGCCCTTACTATTGCCTGGGTACTAGGTTTGACTTCCTACACAGCTGCTGCTGAGTGGAACATCACAGTCGGCTAGATTCTTATCTCTCATTTCTTCAGACAAGGCCCAGCACCTCTTGGGCTCAGGAGGTTTCACACTCCAGGATTGTGAGTACTCTAATCTGAATTCCCACATTTGGTTCTTAAGTTTTTAGAGTCTTGCTCTCGAGCTGGAGTTTTTCTTTCTCATCAGAGATGGTTCTGAGGTCTCAGAGAAAGTATCTGATGTCAACCCTTAATGATTTGGGGTACGTGTCTGAAAGGTAGATTCTCTGTCACTTTAAAAGTCATATTTCATCAGGTGGGTGGGGAAGGGGTGCTTCTGGATTTTTTTTTATTGAGCTTGCAAAGTGTAAAAACTGAAAAATTTCACATAAATTTTGGATCTCCCAAGCCTTTCCAAAAAGTTGAAAGATCTAGAAACATGGCCAGCATTCTGTCTTGAGAATAAGTATTGGAAACTAAAAGAGGCTTCTTGCTTTAAGCAAGGCAGATATGTTCTGGTGATTGGTTTTATTTTCTTCTTTTTGTCCCAGGCCAGCTTTCTTGACTTATATTATAAGCCAGTCCTTTATAAAAATCTATTTTTTGCTGACTCTGATTAAATTATATGATTATTAGTCTTGGGATTAACAAAAAACAGATTTCTATTAGGGAAGGTCCCATAGTGCTAGAAACCATGGAACAATTTTCTGTAGTACTGTGTTTGTTTGTTTGGTTGGTTGGTTGGTTGGTTGGTTATTTTAAAGGGAAAGAAAGCAGATTGCCACAGATATACTTAGCCAGATGAATTGGTTAAAATAGGGTAGCTGCTATAACAAACTAAAATTTCAATGACCTAAGTCTGGTAGCCTGGTTGAAATGCACTTCTCACTTACTTCGTGGTAATTGGGTTTCAGGTCATGGGGATTGGAGGTGGGGAGGAAAGATCCACGCTACTCTACTCCATGCAGTCATAAGGGACCCAGAAGACCAGCGGCTCCCCAGCTCTGCACATGTGGCTTCCAGGGTCACCCCAGCCATGCATACTTGCAATCCCTGAATAACCAGAGGGCAGGGAGGATGATTTGTGGGAGATTTTTATGGGCTAGGCATGGCACGCATCACTTCCATTCTCTGTCCCCTAGGAAATGCCTTTGGCTAAGGTACCCAGTAAGAAGGAGGAATGAGTTCGGTGACCGGCTGGAAGTCTCTGCCCCACCCTGTTAAGTGTTAAGTTTAGAGAATCTTTTCTGACTTTCTTTGAGAAGAGTTTTCTCATAGTGACCCACCCAGAATAGAGTGCTAGCTCATGTGCATTGTTTTGTGACCCATGCAGATATGCTGGAAGGAAGTGGGTCCCTGGTCACAGAAGACACAGAAAATGCAGTAGCTCATGAAAATGGAGACACTGTATGTAAGGCTCACAAAAACTAGGGAGGGCAGCTTTCCCTTACCTGCAGAATGTTCCCAGTGCTCCCTGGGACACTGACATCTTCTTGATCAGGGATAGGAACGTGCACATGTAAATGATCACATGTGATTTCAGGATAAAGGGAGTCATGATAGGAGCTCTTTGTAGTGGCCCAGGATTTCAAAACCCTAAAGATCCAGATGTAGTTGCTGTATGAGTGACCATTGCCTTTTTTTTTTTAAGAAATTTAATTCTTATGTAATTTGTGGGAGTTAGTGTATTTCTGTAGCTGAGGTCCCCAGACCTTCCATGACACAGAAGGCACGTTCAGTGGAATTTAGGTGCCTGAGATGGGGTAAGAACCTACCCACAGTCCTATGAGTTGGGACTTGGATTTGGGGAATGGGAACTCTGAGGGTTGATGACTTAGTTTCTCCTCACATTGCCCCACCACGCTACATGTTAAACTGCAATAGGTTTGAGCCACCTATACCTCTGTACCAATGCAGGGAACCTCATACTTCCCCGGCGTTAGTCCATGGTCTTAGCCTGCCTAATAACTCTGTTTAGCCACTAAGACTCATCTCAAGACATCCTCCCTTGGAATCCCATCTGGATCAAGTATCTCTGCTTTATGATCCACAGCATTCCATGTCTACTTTGTTTTGAGCTTTTGTGTCCAGTCCTGCTTCCATCCTTAAATTCTGGGAGGGCAGGGATCCTATTCGTTTTTTATTTCTGTACTTAGGACGTCACACGCCTGAGAAGTGCTCATAGAAAGTTCGTGCATTGGGCCCTCTTCCCAAACCTCTTAATTTTTATAAGTCTGTCTACAGGGTTGATTGACACCCATGACAACTTGAATTTCATTCTTTGAAATCCCTGATGTCTTCAGGAAATGACGATAACATTCATAAATGCTAGCACTCATTACATACTTGATCTGTGTCAGGCTCTGTGCTCTGCCCTCAGTTTACATTTCTCCTATAATCTTCCCAACAACCCTGTGCCATAGACACTTCCAGTGTTCGAACCCAGGTCTATGTGACTTGAGAGGCTAAACTCCTAATGCACTTGCTGGTGGTCATATGACCAATGTTGCATATGGTGTTGCTGACTTGTAGCACGCAGGTGTGACTGGTAGGACCAGTGAGGCTGGGCACTTAGCCACGATTTATTAGAAGACTTCAGGTAATCAGGCTTTAGAAAAGGCAAAGAGTAAGACTTAGTTAACAGGTTAAGCATGGCTTGCAAAACTGAGCACATTTTAGTATTAACAAAGTTAGAATCTGGAGAAGCAATCTGAATAGCCAGGTTATTACAGAAAAAAATAATAAATTCAGGTATACAATCTGGGTGACAGAAGCTAAAATTTTAAATCCAGTCTAGATGCCTAGACAGAGGGGGAGAGTACAGATATAAGAAAGTCCCTTGAGACCAAAAGAGTCACTTCCCCCAGTCAAGGAATCTTTGCTTGAGCCAGAGGGTCTGTCTCCATGCACTTCTGGCCCATCTCAGGAGCCAGCCCTGGTGTGGGCAACCAACCCAGGCACTCTCTCAAGCAGAGAGTGAAATTTTATAACCATGGTGTATTTGATTCTTTTAAATGATTGTTTTATAAAATCTTCCTGCTAACCAAACTGACAGATGGCTGAATCTGGACACAGCTGTGGAGACCACTTTCAACATTTTTATTGTTAGCTGAGGCACACTCTGCTATGTTCTCAAGTTATTCGGCCACTTACACCCACCTGCAAATACTAGTATATTTTGCTACTGATTTCACAAGAGGAGAGTTTCACTAGGGATTGGATTAGTACATTGTCATTGCCTTTGTGCAAGCTGTTCTCAAAATACCACCAGGTGACACATGTCGATAGGCTACCAGAACCATATTCTCAACTGGCCAGGGCCCATTCATTCCCCATTGGACACAAAATATTTTTATCATGTGCATGATTTGCACACAACTTTTTATTTGCTATTCCTGTCACTTTGAATGAACAAAATATTTTATGTAATTCATTTTAATATTCATTCTTGAGTAATCATAAGTTTACTGTATTTAGTTTTAGAGGAATAGAAAGTTATCAATATCCCAGTAATGACAGTGATAAAGATTTTGACCGCCAACTGTGTGTTAACACTTTGCCAGGGGAAAAACAAAAGCAAAGATGCTAAGTGGTATTTGCCAAAGTTCTGCCAGCTGGCCGAATCCACCAACTGCCTTTTTTTTTTTATATTAATAAAGTTGTATTAGAATACAACCATGTGGGATGCCCGGGTGGCTCAGTGGTTAAGCATCTGCCTTTGGCTCAGGGCATGATCCCAGTCTGGGGATCGAGTCCCATGTCGGGCTCCCTGCATGGAGCCTGCTTCTCCTTCTGCATGTGTCTCTGCCTCTCTCTCTCTCTCTCTCTCTCTGTATCTCTCATGAATAAATAAATAAAATCTTTTAAGAAAAAAGGATATAACCGTGCACCTTGCCCGTTGTTTATGTGTTACCTGTGGCTATTTTTACACTGCAGTAGCAGCAGCGGAGTTGAGACCTTATAACAGAGATTATATGGCCCAAAGATACTAAAATGTTTACTATCTGGCCCTTACCAAAAAAAGATTCGCTAACCCCCTTAGAGTTTAGAGAATATGGAGCCTTCATTAGCATTTGGTCCAGAGCTTGAATGCTCTTTAGATTAGCCCAGGAACTTTATGGAACCTGCCCAAGGTCACACAGTTGGATATGGTGAAGTCAGGATTTGAATCAAGGCATTCTGATTTCAGACTCTGTCTTTTGCAGTCACCATAGTATGCTCCCTTTATATGTACATTTATCTTAAACAGTGATTAGTTCTCCTTAGGAAATTTCAAAACTATGTGTCTTATAGTGGAGAAGGATTTTTGATGCTCTGTCACCATATTCTGAACCAAATCTTGTCATTTCTTTATTCCCTATTTTTAGGTCTCCTCTAAGACAGAATACTAGGTCAGGCCAACAGAATGACTTTGATCTTGTCTGGATGGTGACATTCATATTTTTAGGTAGAAGAAGTTGGAGCTTGGGGTGGGAACATGGCCTGAAGGTGCATTTAGAAAGTATACTCTGTGTCTCCCAGCCAGACGTACTTAAACGGGCTAAGAAGTATGTTCATCTCTATCGTGCTAAAACTGAATTACATGGACAAGGTGGGAAATGACAAACATCAGTATAAAAATTAAATGTCAGATTTCAGGAGGAACATCATCTTTCTGAAGCCCTGTTGCTCTGCTCCATCCTGCAGGCCTGCACAGCCACATCCTTACTTCCC
The DNA here is from genome assembly GCF_018345385.1 of Vulpes lagopus. Taxonomy (NCBI): domain Eukaryota; kingdom Metazoa; phylum Chordata; class Mammalia; order Carnivora; family Canidae; genus Vulpes; species Vulpes lagopus. The sequence goes on along the minus strand of NC_054824.1, from coordinate 125,223,469 downwards.
CCAGCAGCTTACATCTTCCTCTTCCATATTTTTGTTACATATTGTTTATATATGCATGACATCAAGTCTCATCATTTCTGAATGCATTCTTTTAAAAGATGGTAGACTAGGGATCCCTGGGTGGCGCAGCGGTTTGGCGCCTGCCTTTGGCCCAGGGCGCGATCCTGGAGACCCGGGATCAAATCCCACGTTGGGCTCCCGGTGCATGGAGCCTGCTTCTCCCTCTGCCTGTGTCTCTGCCTCTCTCTCTCTCTCTCTCTCTCTCTCTGTGTGTGTGTGTGACTATCATAAATAAATTTAAAAAAATTTAAAAAAAAAAGATGGTAGACTGAGAGCTCTATGGGCAACTCCATCTGCGACCCAAGAGACTCTCCAGAAAGTATTTATTCAATCAAATCTAATGGAACCGTCTTCACAACATTTTTCCAAGAGGATATGCCATATTTTTACAATAGGAAGGAAGTTGTGATAAAATTCCAACAACGCCAGTTTCTGTGGCGGGACCACCATTTTGCACCAACGAATGAAACTTCAGCTCATTCAAAATTCTGAAGACAGAATTCGGAGAGAATTTTGAAAGAAGCTGTGACAGGGCAGCAGTAACAGTAAACCGTGGAGGCAGGAACAATGGATGTGTTCCCTCCTCAGGGGGGCCTGGCTCCATCCCTCCTGGGACAGGCAAACTGGCCTTCTAGTGGGATTACCGTGTAGATGACAGCAGAGAAGAGAGGTCCTTCCGCTGTCCCTGAGTTATTTTATCTTTGTTAGGTTCATGATTCAAACCAGAAGAGCTTTTAGCAAATCTTTTGTTTAGGGGGCTTTCAGAATCCTTGGAATCTACTTGGTCTCCACATCATTCCCCCCGGTAGTTACCATCATAACTGTATTTCGCTGGGGGAGGAAAGTCAGCTCGGATCGTCATTTACATAAAGCTCGCAAGGGCATTTGACTTACGTGTCAGCAGTTGTATGGTAATGTGTTGACACCTTATCACTATTTTATTCAATTATTTTAATGCCAGGAGCTATAGAGGGTGAGATAATAATGTTCTCCTCCTCCACCTTCCATTCCTTTTTGTGTCTGTCTGAAGAGTTTCTTGCCTGTGCCACCGTCAGCTTTTTTCCAGATAACTTTTTTTTTTTCCCTTCAGAATTTTGTCCATTGACTTTCATGTTAGTATTTTTACTTCTCTCAGTTACTCAGTCCCGAAACATTAAAAATGTTTCCCTTATCTCTATGGGAATTTTAAAGTCCCTTGCCTCTGCTGCTATAAAGGGAAAGTTTTCCGCTTGTCCCAGCCCTTGCCCGGGAGATAGGGAAGCTGGCTGCTGTGTTCTTCACTCCTCCCCACAGTGGAGGCTGATAAAGGACCGTGACCTTTCGGTGCCTCCCTTCCTGCACGGGCCTGCTTGTTGTTGGTTGGACCGAAATGAAGAATCCTAATTCTGCCTAAAAATCTGTGAGGCACGTTTTAACCAACCACGCACAGACCAGAGTACTAGACCCCAGTGCCTCGTTAGCTTAGCATAACCACCCTGAACTCCTCTCCTGGACCAGGAACCCTTCCCGTTTCCCACCTCGGTGAACTGCCCTGTGCATTTCTTCATTGGCCCATGGCAACAAGATGCAGCTTTTATTTTTAATTCGCTTGCCCTGGAGGTCTCTGTTTTATCCTTCCACGCTGCTTACCTGAGTCTGCAACCTTGGACGAATCATTAACCTCTCTGACCTGCAGTAACCAAGGGGATAGAATAACACCTACTTTGGAAGGATTTGTGGTGGGAGTATGTGAGGTACCACTTGAGAAAGCACCCAGTGTCATTCCTGCCAGGTGAGAGTTGGTTTCCTTCTTTCACTCAGAGCTGGAAATGGCATCTGGCACCCAGTAGGCTCTCCTTTAAATACTTGTGGGATAGTAAACGAGTATTTTCGTCACTCTCTAAAACAGATTCAATTACACGATTCTATAGATGCTATCAGCAAGGTAGCTGTCTGAATTTTTTTTTCTTTTTTTAGCTTTCTGAAATTTTTACCTAGGTTCCAGAATTTCTATCTATACTGATGCAGCATTTTAATTTATTTAAACATAACCAAATGCCTTAGGATAGATTCGTGGTATCTTTACTGAACCAATTATAAATTACTGCAAGTCAGTGGAATTTAACAAGAAAAGCCAAAACCAGAGTGTTAGCTGCTAACTAACTTTTTACTGACTCTCCCATAATTGTATCACCCTTAAGACATTTTAACTCATAGATGAACCAGAAAGAGGTTTTAGTTGCCTGCAATGTGAATATTCTTAAAACCATAATTCCATGCCTCCTTCTAATGGTTGTTGCCAAATAACATATGTTCTAAATATTTTAAAACAAGATTTTCCTTGGCCTTCCTTTGAAAATTAGACATCTTTAGGAAGTTAGCATTGCAAATAAAGGTTGACAATCATAAGAGAATTTTCAGATCTACTTTTTCTCTAGAGAGTTTTAGGAACCAAATAAAAGATTTCTTCTTGGCTTGTTTCTTTGTAATCTTCCGGAGACCATGAACCCAATGACCTTGAAAGTGTTTTCAGTCTCTGTAATTGTCTTTATAATTCTCATCCTACATGTTGTAATTTGTGTGTTTAAGTAAAGTATTATGGGATTGTAAAGATGTATAATTTAGGAGGTTTGCATAGAGTGACCCCTTATCAAAAGGCTTAAAATTGGACCCTCAGATCAGGACCTCTGCCACACAACACAGATGGATATGGACAGAAAACCAGCCCCTGTGACCTGAAGACACTTCTGCCTACTTCCTAGCATTGTCAGGTTTTTTTTATATCCTATGTTTATAATAGAAGAAACCATCACAGAGAAATGTTAAGCCACATTTAACCCAGTTCCTAACTTTCCATAAATCAGTGGTTTTCTGCTTCTTTTTTTGCTATCTGCACAACTGAGGAATATGACATATTTCCATCATTATGGGGGACTCACCAGAGCAGTGAATCTCAGTGATGAGACGGGGGTCTTTCCGTCCCTCCCCATTGTGAATTACTGCTATGGAGTATAATGTGATCCAAGGCACATTTCTTAAATTGGTTGCTCTTTTGAACATCTGGCATGAATATCATTGCTCAGGCTTTTTTCGACACATTTTTTAATGAGCACTTTCTACGGGCTTGCCATTTTGCTGGTGGAAAGGATGGAACAGGACTACAGACCTTTGAAGGCTTCTCCCACTCTCTAGTTCTTAAGGTGTAGGAAAAGGCTATCAAAAGAAAGATAAAAAAAACTATAAATTAATATGCTGCTTTATATATCCCTCTAAGTGAAGCAGGCGAGGTGGAGATGCTGTCCTTGCCTGGAAGAGACAGCTGCAATTGGCTACGACAAATTATATTAGAATTTAAGCTCTATTTTGCCACATCTTCCCATTTTCAGGTGAACTATCCCTATATCTAAGTGTTGGCAATTTATTAGAAAATTTTTATGACACTGCTGGCCAGTCAAAATGCATTCACCTTTGTAACTTTTGGGTATAGAGGGAGCGTATAAGAAATCAGGGAGCACAGGTTCTTTCCAGGTAAGGAATAGCACAAGCAAAGTCCGCATGCCCCTTTTGTCAACAGTTAAGCCAAAGAAATTTCTCTGTATTCTTATACAGAATTATCATGTAATACACTGAGCATCAAGGAGTTTGTCACCAGGGAAAAGACAGTCCTTAAACATTAGATTCCATTACTTAATTTCATGTAAGTCAGACTTCTAACAAAACATTCTACACTTTCAGCATAAAAATATTTATTGACTATTATCAGTATACTTACGATCTGTTTTTCCCTTTCTTCTATATAAAGCTTCAGTAAGTGTCAGAAGGCACAGTTATTCACGGTTTATCCCACTTTATTATACTTGGTAGTTATGCAGTTAAACATGACCTGGAAAAATATGCTTCTGGTGTGTAAGCATTTGGAATTCTCTAAATAAGTCCCTGTTTTTATTTTGTATGACATTTTAGCATCTCAAAGGCCTTCACATCTGTTATATCGTATGTCTTCAAGATAGTCTATAAATTGCTCATAAATTCTATAAAATTTAAAATGGAGCACAATTGTGCACGATTGAGATGTTTTCACTCAGGTTTTGTTTGGATAATCTGAAATATTCGATCCTAATAAGAGAAAGCAGCATTCTCATGTCTTTGCTCATGCTGTTGGTAATCCCAGAAAGGTCCTTTCTCCCTAGCACATGGATTGTTCAAGGTTCAAATCTAACACAGGTTTTCTCCTCTGAGCATTTTTTACTTTACAGCATACCACGTTTACATCCCAGGCTGGCTTGTCCTGCTCTGTGTACATGCCTCACCTCGACATCCCCTTGTACACTCTTGAGAGAAGGGGCTTCTCCTCAGTCCCTTCAGCAGTTAAGTTAGCTGAATCTCTTGGTAAAGGAATTGTTTCCAGGACAGTGGTCAGGATGAGAGTGTCTTAACAAGCAGAAAGTTACATTGTAGATGGGCGTTTTGAAGTCAGACACACCGGGTTTCGATTTCCATCCTAATCACAGTCTAGATGGGTGACCTTGGGCGAGTTACTCGAGCTCTCAGGAGTCTGGTTCTTCACCTAAAAAGCTGATAATGAAACATTCTCCACAGGTTTGTTAGAAAGTATCAATGAGAGGCACCGGGGTGGCTCAGTCGGTTAAGCGCCTGTCATCTCAGGTCATGATCCACGGGTCCTGGGATTGAGACCCAAGTTCAGCTCGCTGTTCAATGGGGAGTCTGCTTCTCCCCCTGCCCCTCCCCCTGCTCGTGCTCTCTCTCTCTCTCTCTCTCTCTCTCTCCCCCCCTCTGTCTCTCTCTCTCTCTCAAATAAATAAATAAAATCTTTAATTAAAAAAAAAGAAAGAAAGAAAGCAGATCCCTGGGTGGCTCAGTGGTTTAGCACCTACCTTCAGCCCAGGGTGTAATCCTGGAATACTGGGATCAAGTCCCATATCAGGCTCCCTGCATGGAGCCTGCTTCTCCCTCTGCCCATGTCTCTGCTTCTCTCTGTGTGTCTCTCATGAATAAATAAATAAACCCTTTAAAAAAAATAAAAATAAGAAAAAAGAAAGTATTAGTGAAAAGACACTTCTCAAGAGGCTGGTATAGTACCTGGTACCTCGAGGTCTGAATGCCAGTGACTTTTTTCCCCTTGGTCTTGGTCTCGTGGGTAACTATTATCATCCCTCACGTCTGGGCCCTCCACATTCATCTGTCTAGTCCGTTACTCTTTAACTCCGGGCCTTGTGGCTTGGACTTGACTCACTTTCCTGGGTGGCTGCCAAAGAGCTAAGCTTTAAAGTTACTGTAACCTGCTTGGAATCCAAACCTGTCTCTGAGTCTTAGTAGATTTGGGATAAGGGACTTAGTTATTTGGTTTATTTGAGACTCAGTATCTCAACTTGTACAAAGGGATAATAAAACTTAATAAGTGCTGATCAGAGGATTAAATGCACAAATACATGTAAAGCACCTCCACCAATGCCAGTACGTGGTGAGTATTCAAATGTTGAGTAAATTGAAACTACTATAGAGATATTCCAAACGGCACTTAAGCTGGTTTTAGATAAAAAGGTGAAGCCTGGACTCTGAAGAGTCCCAGAAAATCTACACTCCCTGTAAATATCAACATTAAATTAGAGAATTTTATATCATCAGAATTTGGGGGTTTGAAAACTACAAAGTATCCAAACCTAAAATTTTGATGCATTTCCACATTATAGTCAGCTTCTTTATTTCTGTCTCACTTTAGCATCTAGCTGATGTTAAAGCTGAAAATAGTTCTGAGGGCCCAGCCTGTGCCAAGAGCATCCTTCACAAGTTTGACTCTACCTATCTGAAAGTGGACAAGCTATTTTTCTAGGATATTCCCATTGGGCTGTATTGGAGGGGAAACCACTCCTCCTTGCCGTGTGCCATGGGGCCAGAGACTGGCAAACTTCTTCTGTGAAAAGCCTAATTGTAAGGCTTTGTAGATTACATGTAGTTTGTGTGGCATATTCTTCCTATTGCTGTTTTAAATAATCCTTTACAAATGTAAAAGCCGTTCTTTGAGAAAAATAGGATATGGGTCCCAAGAGGCTCACAGATCATAGTTTGCCAACTCCAGACCCCTGAGGGAGGGAGGAATAGAGATTGGCTTTGAAACCTTGGTGAACTCAAGCCCTACTTTAAGGAAAAGAAAACACATCTGTGTCATTTTTTTTTTTTTTTTAATATTAAAGACATTGTAGGAAAAGAAAAGGTCTTCCTTGACCTGCCTGGGGTCCCTGGCTGGATCTGAAAATTAAACTAACAAAGACAGATGAACAGGGGAAAAACATACACATCTTATTAAACATTTACATGTCCATGGGAGCCTCACAAGAAAATGAAGACCCGAAGAAGTGTTCTCAGAGGGAAGCTTTTATGCCTTTTAGACAAAGAAATAAGAAATTTCTAAGAATTGTCAAGACCAAAGGTTTGGGCAAGAACTAGTAAATGGTGGAGAAGTAATTAGGGATGTAAAGGTTAGTTTAACAAGGTTTGTTGGTACAGATTTCGTGGCCCCTAAGTTCCTGTCTCAGATGTTAAGGATGTGTTTTCTTCTCCCACTACAAGGAGGGGACCTTTCACATGGGAGTTTTATGACCTGTTTCAAGGAAGAAAGGCAAGGGTGAGGGGAGTTAGAGTGGCTTTCCTCCTCTGCTGTTTGTTTTTAATTCCTTCAGCTTGAGATACCTAATACGCTAAGACACTCCAAGTTAGGGTAGTAGGTTCCCAACTCCACATTAAGTTAGTACCTTTGTTTCTACGGTACAACTCCATCTTCTAGGCATTTTAGTCATTTTATAGTGGGGCCTCATCTCACTGCTGTTTTCCATTGGAAACTGATGAGAAACATAGGAAAGCAGATGGAGCACAGACTGTAGAAATGAAAAGCACAGAAGAAAGAGCTGTGTGAAAGAAATATTTAATCATAACATGAAAAACTCATGGTGGCAACTTTTCCATTATGTTAAATTTCACTCATTTCTATGCATTCTGGGTATGTGTTTAAAAACAAAGGTTGTAATTTCCATCTTTATGCCCATCTACCATGGGTTTTTGATTTTGTCTTTTGCAGGATTATGACTTGAGCCAGCTCCAGCAGCCTGATACCGTGGAACCTGATGCCATCAAGCCTGTAGGAATCCGACGTTTGGATGAGAGACCCATCCACGCTGAACCCCAGTACCCGGTCCGATCTGCAGCCCCGCACCCTGGGGACATCGGGGACTTCATTAATGAGGTGAAAAGACTAGCTCCCTCTCTTTATAAGGATGTTTACTTTATGCTAATGGTTTGCTGTACATAGACCACAAATTGCTTGGAATACAGTGATATCATTGGTGAAAACACCCTTGATTTTCTTGAGCTTATTTTCATGTTAAAGCTAATGTGGCTCCGATAGCAGAGAACAGATATAATTGGTTTGATGGGCCAAAAAACAGATCTATCAATTATAATTAAGATTCTGTATTTGTAAATGACATTCATATACATTATCAGTATTAGTCACACTATCTCCAAAAGGCTTTTTTCCCCAGATTACAAGTAATAAATAGACTAACAATATTATAGTGCATTCTGATTTCATTTATTAGCACTGATGAATGTAATAATAGTTCATTTTCATTTTCCTCACACTGTATACTTTGAATCCCACAAATGTTGAGAATTCAGTGCCTTCCCACCAACTAGAGAGTTCCATCAAATGAGATTAGTAGGAAGAGGAGCTAAATTAAATATTATGTAAGTGATTTAAATACTTGTCTAGTTGAGGAGTTTTAAGAGCTTCTGTAAGAGGCAGCTAATTCTCTGTTGAATATAACAGATATGATTTTCACTGTCAAAATTATTATGGCATTCTTTTATTTCATTACTGACCACGAGTTCTGCTACATTTAATACTTACATTTTGAAGTAAAATGATTTGTGCTGCTTCTTTTGATCATGCCTATAGTTTTACTGCAATCCTCCTTTTGAATTTTTAGTGTTAAGCATAAGAGAGCAATACATACTGATGTCGACTGTGACTATATGGCAGGACTCGCATTCTCTGGCCATGTCCTACCACTCAGTGTCTCTAAGATCAGAATAGGTTTCAATGCATTACAAGGTGGGGTACTTCTTTCTATATCACCTTCCATCATATGCTGATAAGACTCTAATTTCCTGGGGTTCCTTGGAGTCATATATTCTGTATACATAATCAATCTACTTTAGGTGTAGATTTTTTTAATAATAAATTTATTTTTTATTGGTGTTCAATTTACCAACATACAGAATAACACCCAGTGCTCATCCTGTCCAGTGCCCCCTCCTCAGTGCCCGTCACCCATTCACCCCCACCCCTTGCCCTCCTCCCCTTCCACCACCCCTAGTTCTTTCCCAGAGTTAGGAGTCTTTTTGTTCTGTCTCCCTTTCTGATATTTCCCACACATTTCTTCTCCCTTCCCTTCTATTCCCTTTCACTATTATTTATATTCCCCAAATGAATGAGAACATATGTTTGTCCTTCTCCAATTGACTTACTTCACTCAGCATAATACCCTCCAGTTCCATCCACATTGAAGCAAAGGGTGGGTATTTGTCGTTTCTGTTGGCTGAGTAATATTCCATTGTATACATAGACCACATCTTCTTTATCCATTCATCTCCCGATGGACACCAAGGCTCCTTCCACAGTTTGGCTATTGTGGACATTGCTGCTAGAAACATCGGGGTGCAGGTGTTCCGGTGTTTCATTGCATCCGTATCTTTGGGGTAAATCCCCAACAGTGCAATTGCTGGGTCGTAGGGCAGGTCTATTTTTAACTCTTTGAGGAACCTCCACACAGTTTTCCAGAGTGGCTGCACCAGTTCACATTCCCACCAACAGTGTAAGAGGGTTCCCTTTTCTCCACATCCTCTCCAACATTTGTGGTTTCCTGCCTTGTTAATGTTCCCCATTCTCACTGGTGTGAGGTGTTATCTCATTGTGGTTTTGATTTGTATTTCCCTGATGGCAAGTGATGCAGAGAATTTTCTCATGTGCATGTTGGCCATGTCTATGTCTTCCTCTGTGAGATTTCTCTTCATGTCTTTTGCCCATTTCATGACTGGATTGTTTGTTTCTTTGCTATTGAGTTTAATAAGTTCTTTATAGATCTTGGAAACTAGCCCTTTATCTGATACGTCATTTGCAAATATCTTCTCCCATTCTGTAGGTTGTCTTTGAGTTTTGTTGACTGTATCCTTTGCTGTGCAAAAGCTTCTTATCTTGATGAAGTCCTAATAGTTCATTTTTGCTTTTGTTTCTTTTGCCTTCGTGGATGTATCTTGCAAGAAGTTACTGTGGCTGAGTTCAAAAAGGGTGTTGCCTATGTTCTCCTCTAGGATTTTGATGGAATCTTGTCTCACATTTAGATCTTTCATCCATTTTGAGTTTATCTTTGTGTATGGTGAAAGAGAGTAGTCTAGGTTTTTAGATGCAGTTATAGTTTGTAAAAAAAAAAAAATCTTTTGAAACAAGCTTCAAGTATTTATCTCCCTTTACGATGCTTCATTACTGTCTATTCCTGACATGCATGCTGGTTTCTGAACATACACATTCACTTCTGTTAAACAGGTAATAGGTTAATTTGTTTTAGTCATGATTTGAAAGCAGATGGAAGGCCAAACAACAGAGTGCCAATAACTCCTTTATCTACAAAAATATGCCTTGACTTTACCAGTTATATGTATAGTGACCTGGTTAGGGGATTTGCAGGAATTTATATCTATGACTAGATTTTTCTCAATATTTAAGAGTGCCTGATAATTTAACTTCTCATTTCACATTTGTTGTCATGAGAAATTGTTCAGTTATTCTTGTGGTTGTTGGATTTCGAGATATAATGAATCATTTGAATGGAGGTGCAGGAGCTGGACTTTCTTAAAGCAAGAATTTTAGCTTCAGTGTAATTCAACAGATACTTAACTGAATGTTCCTGCTTGTTCCCTGAAGTGTCTCTATTCCATAGGATTCCATTCCATCTACAGCATTATTCTTTTCTCAGTGACAAGGTTCAAGCATTGAATGTCATGTATAAGATTGTAGTCCTAATCTGACTCCTGCCCTCTTCCCCTATGACATTTCCTTCCATTGATGCAGCCCCACTGAACTATTTGCAGTTCCTCAAAAGTATCCAGTTTTGACTGTAATGTAACTGCTGCAAAGCTTCTTAACCATCAGTGAAACACCCACTTAGCCTTCAGATTCGCCTCAAACAGCGCCTTCTCTGTGAGGCCTTCTTTGATCCCCCTGGGAAAGGTTAACAAGACACTTCCTGCATGATAGCCCTGGCCATGGAAGTGTGACTGTCAATGTTTCTCTCTCCTATGTGAGCATGGACCTTCTCTCCAGCATGGGGACAATTTCTTGTTCATCTTTGAGTAACCTCAGCATCTAGTATGTGATCTAGCTCTCAGATGTTGTTGCCTTAAGGAATCCAAGTACTGTGGCAGGTGTATAGGGCATCATCAAACAATGAGCATCACCCACCTTGCAGTTGATTAGGATTCATCAGGGCCCAAGTCTGGGGCCTTTATTCTACTGGAGCTGATAAATAAAGAAAATGAGGATATTGGTTGGTTCTAAGTTGTGGTTTTAGTGTATGCTGTGTGTTTGTGTGTGCACACTCATCTTTTCTACAGAGACTGGATTTTCTTCAGTAGGTAGAGAAGCGTGTCTAATTAATAAGATTCAGTTACCCAGCACCTCCAATGCCACAGGAGAAAGAGTTACAGTCACAATTTCCATTTGCAATTTCCTTTTCCTAGAACAGTACTCAGCCTAAAAAGTACACAGCCTAAAAAGTAGCTTGAGACCATAACGAACATGTTTCAATACTTAAACGAAAAACTTGCTGCCAAACGACTGACTTGCAAATTAACTTCTAGAATGCAGTCAGTTCATAATTTGGGAATTGTCTGCATTTGCTAAAAATGGCTCATTTTGAAATGATCTGGAGCTTGGTTTAGGATCGTTCATTCAGCAAATAACTATTGAATATCTCCTTTGTGTACATATTTGAACTAGTAATATGTAGAAAGAAAATAAATTATATCTGGATTCTCTTTGTGTGTACTCCCTGCCTTGCTGCAAGCACAGTCTTTGTACCAGGTAAACATTCTGGTATCCAAAGCCTACCTTTGGCAGACATGGGAGGCCCATTACATGTAATCCTTCCTTGGCTTTACAGTTTCATTTCAGTGCCCTTCCCCTGCCCCCTACCCCACCCCAAATTTGCATCTTACAGACCAAGGAGAGGGTATCTACTTGTACCTCCTGAGCTCAGCTTGTGATTCCATGTCAGCACCGGTTCCCATGCTATCCTTTCTGCATAGTATCCCCTTCCCTCTTTTTCTAGATGTTAGTTCCTTCATTTTTACCAACCCGAAAAAGGTCAAGCACACAGAGTTTAGAAGTAAGCACCATCCAGTGGCATCCCATCGTACCCAGGACTCACCTTCCTTCATAACCCCTATCCCAGGGTTCCCTTCTGCCTTCAGAGGAAGCGGTGCACGTCCTGGGGGGCAGTGTGGGGAACATTGCTTTGGCAAGTACATGAATGGACCAAAGCATCACATTTGGAAATGTTTCTCCAGATGAAGAATGTAATTGTAAGATAGTGAAATGTGGACGAGATGGAAGACCAAACATTCACACTAGAAATTCCCTACCTTTGGACATAGGAAGAAAGTCTACAGAGATTAATAGTGTCACAGAAGAAACTAAAATGAGGGTCTACGGATGAGATGGTCAGGTCTATGGAACAATTCAGGGGATTGAAACTGTCAAAAGGCCTAAATCAGGTAACATTCAAATACACCATATAGATTCTTCCATCTAAGGTGCCCATGAAGACTTCCTTAATATCTTTCTATAACTGGACCGATAAAAATAAATACATATAAAGTTTTAAAACAGTTGAGGGCACCTAGAAAGAATTCAAGCATATTTTACAAGTATATGTAAAATGCAAACAGATTTCTTTATCCCCAGGTCTTATTTGATTTAGCACAGTACCGAATGTTCCAAAGGAAGAATAGTATGGTGTAATTATAATTGGAGTGTTTTTGTAATGTAAGGAATAAGTAACCTCATGAGAACATTTTTCTACTTTGTTTATTTAAATAATCAATGCATGTTGCCTTGAATATCAAAAATATGACATATTTCTACCCTGGTAGATAGAGTAAAACAAATCACACATTTTAAATTTCAACTACAGAATTTCATTCTGTTTTGAGGTTTTTAAGTATGACCTTCAGAGGGTGAAACGTTGAAACAAATTCATTTAATCTCAGCCTGACTGTAGATATTAGCATACCTCCAATAATTTCACTAATCTTACATATTTTTTTTATCTCAGAAATATAAAAACCAAGGACATATTTCTGTTAAAAGATCAACTTTTGACTGGTATTTAAAAACTTAGGGAAAGTGCTTCTAAAATAACTTGCACAAAACTGCTAACGCTTAGAACTTTTGCCTTTTTTCTCATATTAAATAAATTTATTTATCCTCTTTAAAATAAAATATCCCTGTCTGCTTCTTACAGTAGTTGGGCATTTGTTTGAGTTCAAATCCAGCTGCCTCACCTAATAGTTCTGTTACCTTGTACAAAGTCAAGGTCTTTGGATTTAACCTCTTGGATTTCCAAGTTTTCGTATGTATGTATAAAACGAGGATAAAAATAAAATCCTCTCTTAAGATTTCTGTAAGAACTAAATGAGATAATCCACATAAGTATAGTGCCCATCACATAATAAAATCTCTTAATTATTATCAGTATCATATAGTTATTAGTACAAGTTACTTTTCAGAAAGAACACCTAATTGTAAATAAAACAAAATCCTCTCCCTCCAAAAAATTTGCTTTAAGTAAAATGAAGTTCTCAGAAAGGTACCTAGCAATGTTGGCGTTAAGTCGCAGAATTCTGCTGTAATATGAATCTGGACTTTTATGTCCACATATATTTTAAACTTACATCCTAGCTTCTTCTAAAAGGAGCATATATAAATATGAATAAGGTGATGAGATGAAAACCTCGTAAGCCCAAGACAGCAGTACCAAGGCATACCTTCTAAGATGCCTGCTGGATGTCAGGCACTGTGGTAAACAGCAAGATATGAAACGAATATAAACATCCTTGGCAGAAAAGCATGTCACAATCTAGTGTAACCAAAACATGGCAATAAAAGTAAAAGGGACCATGGGAATAACCCACAGTCATGACTGGGGGGAAAATTCTTGCAGTGGAAGTGACATGTTTAATGGACTTTAAATGATGGATGGATGGATGGATGAATGGATGGATATCAGTCAAATGAAAAATTATGAATGGGGAAGTTTCAAACAAAGGAAATCACATTTTAGCAGGAAAGGGATGTGCAAATAACATAGAGGACACAAAAACATGACATTTTTAGATTTGGGGGGATTTTGGTGAATAATTTAGCTATGGTTACTGGAGTTGAGAACAGCTAAGATGGAAAAGATGCATGAACAGTCCACATTCACTGAATGCTCTGCTAAAGAGTTTTAACTTAATCCTGCAGTTACCCAAACGTCAGGCATTTGAGTAACTCCTAGTTTTTTTCCATGTCCACACACCTCTTCTATTCACTTAAACTTTTACTTTTTTTAAGATTTTATTTATTTAAAATTTATTTGGGAGAAAGAGCACATGTGCACAAGTGGTAGGGAGAGGCAGAGAGAGAAGCAGACTTTTCACTGAGCAGAGAGCCCAATGTGGGGCTCAATCCCAGGCCCCCGGGATCATGACCTGAGCTGAAGGCAGCACTGAACCAGCTGAGCCACTCAGGCACCCTCACTTAAACCTTTAATCAATTTTTAATTTAATTTTTTAATAAAGGTAATTTTCTTAAAGTGCTCATGCACCAATAAAAATCATCTTGCACACCCCCAGTGGAACCCCTCCCTTATTTGGGGAACATTGCAAAAGGTGACGGAGAGCAATCAGAGTTTTACTTGGGTGAGCAACTTCAAATAATGTCTGAGAGAAGAACCACTCGTAGTTTGTAGGAAAGAAGCAGGAATAGTACCGGTGACCAGGAGACCAGTTAGAGAGGCTTTTGCTGTGGTCCAGGCAGGATATAAAGAGGGCCTGAACTGACGCAAGTGGCATTGAGCTAAGAGAAGACAGACTGTAAGGGAATCAATAGGCCCTCTTTCCTCTTATATCCCTCATGTGTTCCCTCACTGAAGAATGTGGGTTTTTATAGCTCCTATAAAAGCATATCTTTATCCATAAAGCATAGGATCAGAAGTCTATAAATACAAGCTCAGCAAGAATTCAGCCAGGGCCACAGGCTTTTTCATTTTACAGACACCTCAAACTATAGAAAATAGTTCAGATTCATCCAGAGTTCAAGATCTGCCCCTCCAGGAACGGCGAAACGGGCACATACTCTTCTAGATGTAGTCAAACTCAGGTGGAAAAAGAGAAACACATGCAGTCAGTTTGTGGATTTGACAACAGTACATTACACTTCATGTGAAATGGTGTCCACACCTAAGAATAAAGGAATCCCATAAGGGAGGAGCAGATGGGTACGTGGCCCACCGGATTTCTTCCACATATTCACTCTGGTTGTGTGCCTGTCATTTTCAGTCTCCTAGAACTTGACTATGATCTTTTTAGAATTACCAAAATAGTACCCAGAATTTATATAATACCTCTTCCATAAGAGTCGTCTTTTATTCTCAGATAAAAATCAGTGCTATTCCGAGTGGAGGGGACTTAGGATACTTAACATTCAGCCTAGAAAGGTAACTTGTGTAAGAATTCTTGAAAAGTTCAGTGACTTTTTTTTGCTCTTTTATAATCATTAAAACCTGAGACAGTGTGCAGTGTTCTGGTATAGCAGAGTGATCTCTAATGGACTGCATGTCCTTAACCTCCAGAGGCAGGGAGAAGGAAGGGAGGGAAGCAACAAATTCAAAAATGACCAGGAAAGGGACACCTGGGTGGCTCAGCAGTTGAGCAGCTGCCTTCAGCTCAGGTCATGATCCTTGGGTCCTGGAATCAAGTGCCGTGTCAGATTTCCCACAGGGAGCCTGCTTCTCCTTCTGCCTATGTCTCTGCCTCTCTCTGTGTGTCTCTCATGAATAAATAAATAAAATCTTTTTTTAAAATGACAAGGATGATCCAAAAACCAGGGCAGGAACTAAAAGCAATATAGAAGAAATGGATATATTTTAGAATCTCCATCATGAGTACTGAACTAGATTACCATTAGTGTTATGCTTATTCTAAGGCCTTGAATTATGTGGCTTGAGCATGCAGTGAAGGGCCTGAAGCCCTTTTACACATCAGTAAAGACCAGAGAGCTTCCCTCGTTCATCCCTATGTCATAGTAAACACAGGCCATTGCTTCTTCTCCCCTGAATCCAGACACACTCGACGCCCTGCCATGAATCTTTAGAACTAATTTGTCTTAACTTTTTCATATTTCCAGTTCGGTGCTGACCCCATAAAGACTGGGCAGGGCTCTGCATGTATGTCTATTTAAATTTTGAATTATGATACAAGCAGATGACCTGAACATCGTGACCTTGGCCGTTGTCTCTGTTCTTTGCATAGAAAACAGTCTTACTTAAGGTCATACTGAAAACTTAATACAAGTGCGCCGTGCTTTTCAAACATTTGCTTTCTGCCCCTTCCTTTCTGTGGAAGGCCGACATCAGTACCTGTTTTCACTAACCTAAAGAAATCCAAAGAGGAGTTTTGCTTTTACGAAAAACGGTGAAAAGTGAAACATAGAGTACAGTGTTGTTTTGTGGGGAGCTGTTAGAGAGGCAGCATGCACCCCAGTTAGCGAGAGCACCCCTCCCCACCCAGCTCCTTCCCCGGAACTACCCTCAGCTCCATGGCTTTGAACTGTCTGCAAGCATCTCTGCTGCATCTCCATTTATCGTGTGCATCTGTCAGCAACATGTGTCCTAAGGCACCGGGAGAGGCTAAGAGGCATTATTTTTTAGGTCTGGGAATGCTCAGAAAATGTCCTATATAATTGAATGGTGATTGGTTCTTTGCATTCTGCTGTTTCAGCTTTCGGAAGGTTTCATCTTCGTCATCGCTGAACTTTCGGATAGCCAGGGAAACCTGCATTTATCTTCAGATACCTATTTCTCCTTATTGAGATTTTCTTTGTTTTCTTGATTTCCCCTCCGATCTTTCTTGGGTCCAGTTCTTGTGTGGACCCAAGTTAGACTGTGCTAAATTAAAGAATCACCAGTTGCTTACATTTGCAGTTGCTAGATTTTGTAGGGAAAAGGCAAAAGGGAGCATGCTAACATTTGAATATAACCTCTATGAGGACAGGTCCTGGATCTAGCTTCTTCACAGCTGTGTTCCCACCACCACCAAGCAGAATACATAATAATATACATATTCAATCAATATGTCTTGAATTGAGTAAACAAACACAAACAAAAAGAATGAAGGTGCATTGTTTGACTTTTACCGGCTAAGGCTACAGTAACAGACAACTCCCAGGTATTGTTGGCTTATAATAACAAAGGTTTACGTCTTGTCCAAATTCTGTGTTCACTGTGGGCCAGCAGTAGCTGGGTCCTCATGTCTTCTGTCTTTCAGGATCCAAGCAGGAGAAAAACTCTCAGGTGGGGCAGGCCATTCTTCTGGGAGAGGGGGCCAGAAGGACCTGGTGGAAACCCATCAGACAGAGGTCTTACAGAGTCTGCTCTACATTGCCGCTTACGTTGTGTTGGCCAAAGCCAGCCCGTAGCCAAGTCTGACAGTGGGTTTAGGGAGTAAACTTTGGCTGCAGAGAGGTACTTGTGGTAGTGTGGGCATGTGATCCACCTACAAGGAAAGGATAATGAATCATTGAGGACAGTAACATGGTCTACCACAGAAAGGAATTATGACTTCTGAGAAATTGTAATTTGTGATTTTTCAGTCTTAGCAAAATTGCCTGGTAGCTTATTCTATAAATATGATAAATAAAATCCTTTCTAAAATTATTTATGTTTTATACATTGAAATCATTTTCTGAAGACGTGCCTGATTTTATTTTACACTGGCTTTTCTGGGTTATACACGTAGTGCAACCACACATGAGGAAATGTGGTGTTTAATTAAATGGTTAGGATGGTTGGTAAGAGACTTTTTGGGATGGTTTGAAAACTGGTATGTGTGCTTTTCTCTCTTGTTTTCGATGGAAGTCAAGCTGCTGCCATTTTGTTTCATAAAATATTATGTCTTCACATTTACTTTTCTTTTTTCAAGCTCCAAAGCAAAAAAAAAAAAAAAAAGTTCATCTTTATGCAGATGCGTTGCCAGACTTCAAGATCTTTCCTCCTCAGCTTCAAGTAGCTGGCCATTCAGGTCTACCACCTGTCAAGCACATTTCTCCAATTAACTCCCCTCCCATTGTATCTCTTGGCCTCACTGAGCTAGACTCCTTAGGGTTCTTTCCTGCAGAAGAAAGACATGGTAGTTTTTGTCTAACTTACAAACATGGTGATAACCCCAGTTTCTGTAGGTTGAAAATGTTGTGGTCTGCAGGTGGAAATGAATAAACAAGTGTTTGATCCCATGGAACCCCTAGGATCTGCCTGTGGTTTGCAAATTATAACCCTCTCTACATTCTTTCTTTGTCTTTCCAAATTGTAGGGCCTTAAAGCTGCTGACAATGATCCCACAGCTCCACCATATGACTCCCTCTTAGTCTTTGACTACGAAGGCAGTGGCTCTACCGCTGGGTCCTTGAGCTCCCTTAATTCTTCAAGTAGTGGTGGCGAGCAGGACTATGACTACCTGAACGACTGGGGGCCACGGTTCAAGAAACTTGCTGACATGTATGGTGGAGGTGATGACTGAACTTCAGGGTGAACTTGGTTTTTTGGACAAGTACAAACAATTTCAACTGATATTCCCAAAAAGCATTCAGAAGCTAGGCTTTAACTTTGTAGTCTACTAGCACAGTGCTTGCTGGAGGCTTTGGCATAGGCTGCAAACCAATTTGGGCTCAGAGGGAATATCAGTGATCCAATACTGTTTGGAAAAACACTGAGCTCAGTTACACTTGAATTTTACAGTACAGAAGCACTGGGATTTTATGTGCCTTTTTGTACCTTTTTCAGATTGGAATTAGTTTTATGTTTAAGGCTTTAATGGTACTGATTTCTGAAACGATAAGTAAAAGACAAAATATTTTGTGGTGGGAGCAGTAAGTTAAACCATGATATGCTTCAATACGCTTTTGTTACATTGCATTTGCTTTTATTAAAACACAGAATTAAACAAACAAAAAAACAAAAACTCATGGAGCGATTTTATTACCTTGGGGGATGAGACCATGAGATTGGAAAATGTACATTACTTCTAGTTTTAGACTTTAGTTTTTTTTTTTTTTTCACTAAAATCTTA
Source organism: Vulpes lagopus (assembly GCF_018345385.1). Taxonomy (NCBI): domain Eukaryota; kingdom Metazoa; phylum Chordata; class Mammalia; order Carnivora; family Canidae; genus Vulpes; species Vulpes lagopus. The sequence continues at coordinate 125,204,974 of NC_054824.1, read as the reverse complement.
AAACTTACGCAGCTGGTTGCAAATAAAGGGAGTTTTCATATCACCAATTTGTAGCAAAATTGAATTTTTTCATAAACTAGAATGTTAGATACATTTTGGTCTTAATCCATGTACACTTTTTTTATTTACTGTATTTTTTCCACTTCACTGTAAAAATGGTATGTGTACATAATGTTTTATTGGCATAGTCTATGGAGAAGTGCAGAAACTTCAGAACATGTGTATGTATTATTTGGACTATGGATTCAGGTTTTTTGCATGTTTATATCTTTCGTTATGGATAAAGTATTTACAAAACAAAGTGACATTTGATTCAATTGTTGAGCTGTAGTTAGAATACTCAATTTTTAATTTTTTAATTTTTTTTATTTTTTATTTTCTTTTTTGTTTGGGGAGGGAGAAAAGTTCTTAGCACAAATGTTTTACATAATTTGTACCAAAAAAAAAAAAAAGGAAAGAAAAGAAAGGGGTGGCCTGATACTGGAGGCACTACTAAGTGTGTGTTTTTAAAAAAAAATGAAAAAAAAAAACAAGCTTTTAAACGGGAGAGACTTCTGACAGCAGCTTTGCCTCTGTATTGTGTACCAGAATATAAATGATACACCTCTGACCCCAGCGTTCTGAATAAAATGCTAATTTTGGATCTGGTGACTGGTTTGAACTTTTTCTTTTCTACTTGAGCTACTTTACATGTTGCGAAAATCCCAAGTATTGATGTTTTGTTGAGAACAACAGTTTTACAAAAGTATGTATTTGTTCTTGCACTCCTCACCGTCAAAACCCTTAGCATGGCAGCCGTGTCCAGTGAGCAACAGAGAATCACCGCAGATCTAACCATCGCAGAAGAAAAACATCAGGAGGAGATGATGCTGATGGTGGTATACAAATGATGTTTGTAATGTCAGTGGACTTTGTATACTTCTTAATATCACTTATGCTCTCATTCCTTTCTGCTCAAGCTTATGATTATACTGACACTATTGGGCTTTTCCCATTAAAGCATCAGGACATGGAAAACCTTGGTAAAAAGTTATAGGACTGGCCCTGAAAACTGCACTGGGCACCTAGTATCTTGGGGAATTCACTGAAGCCATTTTCTGTATTTAGTGAACTATCCTCTGGTACTTCTGTTTGTTGATTTGACTTTTTTTCTGGCTTCATTGAGGTATAATTGATAAATAAAATTTATATTTACATCCACACCACAATGATTTGATATATGTATACATTGTAAAATGATTTCCACTATCAAGTTAATTAATCTGTCACCTGACATAGTTACCTTTATGTGTGTGTGTGTGTGTGTGTGTATGTGTGTGTGATCAGAACACTTAAGGTCGACTCAGCAAATGTTGAGTATACAGAACAATAGTAGCTCTAGATAGAGACTCACAGAGAACAAAAAAAGGAAGTGATCCTACTAAATCTTGTAAAATTATCAATGCATCCTACTATGATTCATAAGTGAATTTTAAGAGACCAGAGTTTCACTATTCTCTATTTGCTTTGTGATGATTATTACACTGTATTTTCTTATACTGTACAGTTTGAAAAACATTTATACAATATTCCTCCTCTAAGTAGCTCTGTGTCTTTTTGCTTAACATAAAGGTTATTTTATATTAGGGAAATTCACTTTTCTATTGATTCACTTTGTAAGCAATACTTTCTTGTTACTTTTCTAATCATTAAATGCCCAGGTTAAAAAAAAATGCCCAGATTGCCTCTGGGAATTTCTGTAATGAAACTTACTAAATTTGCTAATTGGAATAGTCTGTTTAAAAATGTATTCTTAGTCTGTGCCACTGTGCTGCTATATATCCAAATGAATGAAGAACTATTTTTTTTAATTCAAACACAGAACTTAAATTTGCATCATTTAGGTAAACAAACACTCTCCCAACTATTTACTTATTGTTGACATACAGTCATAGGTCATATCTAATATATATAAACCTTAATCATTAATAATAAGCATTCTATACATGCACAATCAGTAAATATAAACAGTATTTTTCAAAAGTTCCCCTTTCTGCTAGAATTAATACATGCCTCTATTTCCTTTCTGAAAACACTTCAAAACAAACCAAAGGCAACCAATAAAAAGTGGAAGCTCTGCCCCTACCTTGCTACACAGAAGTAAATTTTATCAGCTCTTTATTGTGTAATTTCTAGTCTTTTCCAATATTTTATACACACATTCCATTAAGATTCTATTTTTGGTTTTCATCAAATTGGGATCGTATGTTACATATTTCCTGTAACTTGCCTTTTTCACTAAGCCATGTGCCTTGGAAATTTTACCATATTAGTATACATACATACCTATATCAGTCTTACCACTTGCTATACAGTATTCCTTAATATGGACATACGGTTAACTTAGCCATTTCCTAAGTAATTTGTTGTTTCCAAGTTTTTTTACTACTGAAAACAATGCTACAAATAACATTCTTTGACATATCTCTTTGCATGGGGTATTTCTCTAAATGAGACCCTTGCAGATGGAATTGCTGGATTAAAAAATGTGGAGAGAAATTAATTAAATATGGCCGACATTTTAAGTATTTTAATGTTATTTCAAATTGACTTTTAGCTAAAAGTAGATGAGATTTTCTAAAAGCCAGCAACTTCTTCCTTTGGCAAAAGGAGTTTTTGCAGCTCAAAATAGTAACCACAAAATGTAAGACAATCTAGCCAAGGCCTTATTCCTTTTCTTTGGAAGGTAGTCTTTGAGCTCGGCAACAGTACGAGTTTCAAGTACTTTGAAATGACTGTCACTGTGTGATGTAATAAAACCTTGAAAATTATATTTGTGAAAGTGGTTTATGAATCTCATCCAGAAACATGTTTCACTAGGTAGTTCCTAGTGATTTGGATCTCTTCAGCAACATTCCTGCGTCCCTCCCCCTGAAAAAAAAAATGTGTACAAAGTGCTAAAATCTTTGTGCAATGGTTTTTTTCCATGATAAAATATGTACATTTTACATTTTAATGCAGCACAGTCAAGTTGTCCTAATACAGACTAAACCAATTGACACTCCATCAACACTGTGTACAAAAACCTATAGATCTTCATCCTCAACAATCGTGGACATTATGCATTTTGAAAATTCTACCAATATGATGAGCCGCAAGAGATAGCTTAGGCTAATTATGAGTTGCCTGATTACTAATGAGAAATAATGGTGGTTTTTTTCCTTATGTATATTAGCTATTTGTGTTTCTTTAAACTGCCTATTTTTATTTCCCTATTAAATACTTGGCTTTTCCAATTAATTACTAAGAACTTGTTGTATGCGTTCTTTTTTCCTGGTCTTTTGCTAGTCTTGTAAATTTGTCTATGGTATTTTTACCTACTGAAATTTTTGTTTTACGTCGTTTATTCTCAGTATTTTCAACTGTAGATTTTTGAGAAGGTCTTTCTGCCTCTAAATTATAGTTATTATCCTACATTTTCTGGTTTTTTGTTGTTTTGCATTTGACTTTTTAATTCACCTAGAAATTCCTTTGTATGAGGTAGAAATCTAATATTTAAAAAAATGTCTAGATACGTATCTATTTTCTAAACATCACTTGTTAAAAAAAATCTAACCTTAACCCAATCATGTGAAATAACGCATTCATCATACACACAATTCCCATCTAAGTGTATGTTTGTTTCTAGATCATTTATTGTTTGTGTTCCATTGATCTTTAATTCCCACACAATGCTAAACTCTTATTCTAGAATATCACCATTCTTTTCTTCTAAAATTTTTCTATATTCTTTTCCCACATTGTCTTTTGTGCCTAAATTTTATTTTATTTATTTTTAAATTTATTTATTCATGAGAGACACACAGAGAGGCAGAGACAGATACAGGCAGAGAGACAGCAGACCCCACCCCCATGGAGAGCCTGATGAGGGACTCTATCCCAGGACCCCTGGACCATAGCCTGAGCCAAAGGCAGACACTCAACCACTGACCCATCCGGGTCCTGCCCCTTGTGCATAAATTTCAGAAACACCAAGTTTTGTAACAAATTTTATAGGAAATTTTATTAAGTTATGAAAAGTTAGTAGTAATGTATTATCCCATCCAATATTATATGAATCTCTCACTTTTCAGATCACATTTATACTTTCATAGGGTTTCTTTAAACATTTTCTTATACTGTTTTATAATTTTAATTGCTATAGTGAGTGGAATCTACATTTCACAGCATTGTCTTGAATAATTTTTTTACTGTGGTATTGGAAATTTATCCACTTTTGTGTATTTATCTTCTTTTTGTCTTATTTTACTTCTATGTTAGTTCTAATTGCTTTTTGGTGATTTTCCTTACAGATTATCATGCTGCAAATCATGACAGTCTCTTTTCTCTAAGATTAATACTCAATTCATTTTCTGTATAGTTAACAGTAGTGATCATAAGCATTTTGTTGTTTCTCACTATTAGAGGAAGGTTTTGTATATTTTGTCATTATATATAATGCCTACAATAGATAAAAATATATTTCATGGTACAACTGGATTATTTTGAGATTTTATGAATATACGTGTTGAATTTTATAAAAATTTTCGTCATCTACAGATATTATAATATATTAACCTATTAATAATAGTGAAGTATGCCATCAATTTTCTAATATTGAATGAAACTTTTTTAGAATAAACCCTGCTTGGGGCGGCCCTGGTGGCGCAGCAGTTTAGCGCCGCCTGGAGACCCGGGATCGAGTCCCACATCAGGCTCCTGGCATGGAGCCTGCTTCTCCATCTGCCTGTGTCTCTTGCCTCTCTCTGTGTCTCTCATGAATAAATAAATAAAATTTAAAAAGAAAGAATAAACCCTGCTTGGTCATAATAATTCCTTTTGTAAATTTTTTTAAAAAATTGTAATTCAGTATAGTTAACATACAGTGTTTTATTAATTTCAGGTGTACAATATAATGACTCAACAATTCTATATATTACCCAGTGTTCATCATGATAAGTGTCCTCTTAATCCCCTTTACTTATTTACCCATCTCCCTACCTCCCTCCCCTCTGGTAACTACTAGTTTGTTCTCTATTGTTAAGAGTCTGTTTCTTGGTTTGTCTCTTCTTTGTTTATTTGTTTTCCTTAATTCTATATATTAGTGAAAACATATGGTATTTGTCTTTCCTTGACTTATTTCACTTAGCATAATACTGTGTAGGTCCATCCTTACAAATGTCAAGGTTTCATTCTTTTTATGGCTGAGTAATATTCCTCTGTGTGTGTGTCTGTGTGTGTGTATACCGCACTTCTTTGTTCACTTATCTATGGATGGACACTTACATTGCTTCTATAATTTGGCTATTGCAAATAATGCTACTAGAAACATAGGGGTGCATGTATCTTTTCGAATTAGTGTTTTCATATTTGGAAAAATACCCAATAGTGGAATTACTGGATCATATGGTACTTCTATTTTTAATCTTTTGAGGAAACTCCATACTGTTTTCTATAGTGGCTGCACCAATTTACATTCCCACCTACAGTGCACAAGGATTCCTTTTTCTCTACATCCTTGCCAACACTTGTCTTGTGTTTATTTTAGCCATTCTGACAGGTGTGAGGTGTGAGCATCTTATCATGTGTCTGTTGGCCATCTGTATGTCTTCTGTGGAAAAATTTCTATTCATGTCTTCTGCCCATTTTTAATTGGATTATTTTGTGTGTGTGTGTTGAGTTGTGTAAGTTCTTTATATATTTTGGATACCAACTCTATCAGATAAGTTATTTGCAAATATCTTCTATCCTTCAATAAGTCGTCTTTTGGTTTTGTTGGTTATTTCCTTTTCTGTGCAGAAGTTTTTAATTTCAGTGTAGTCCCCAAAGTTTTTGTTTTTGTTTCCCTTGCCTCAAGAAACATATACAGAAAATGTTGCTATGGCTGATGTCAGAGAAAGTCCTACCTGTGCTTTCTTCCATGGTTTCAGGTCTCACATTTAGGTTCTTAATCCATTTTAGGTTTATTTTTGTGTATGGTGTTAAAAGGTGATGCAGTTTCATTTTTTTGGATGTAGCTATCCATTTTTCTCAACAGCATTTTTTGAAGAGATTCCTTTTTTCCATGGCATTTTCTGGCCTCCTTCATTGAGATTAATTGACCATATAATTGTGGGTTTACTTCTGGACTCTCTATTCTGTTCCCTTGATCTACATGTATATCTTTGTGCTATTGATTACTACAGCTTTGTGGTATATCTTGACATCTGGTAGTGTGATACTTTCAGTTTTGTTCTTATTCAAGACTGCTTTGGCTTTTCAGGGTCTTTTGAGGTTCCATACAAATTTTAGGGCTGTTTGTTTTAGTTCTGCAAAAAATTCTGTTGGTATTTTGATAGAGATTGCATTAAATTTGTAGATTGATTTGGGTAGTGTGGACATTTTAATAATATTAGTCTTCTAATCCATGAATAGGGAATATCTTTCCATTTGTTTGTGTCATCTTCAGTTTCTTTCATTAATGGTTATAGTTTTCAGAGTGCAGGTCTTTCACCTCCTTCATTGTTTGTTCCTAGCTATTTTATTCCTTTTGGTGCAGTTGTGTTTTCTTAATGTCTCTTTTGCTATTCATTTTTAGTGTATAGAAATGCAACAGATTTTTGCACATTGGTTTTGTATCCTCTGACCTTACTATATTCATTTACCAATTTTAGTAGTTTTTTTGGTGAATTTTTAGGGTTTTCTATATATACTATCATAGCATCTGCAAAAAGTGAGTTTTATTTCTTCCTTACCAATTTGGATATCTTTTTTTTTCCCCCTTTTCCTCATGGCTACAACTTCTAGTACTAGTACTATATTCAAGAAAAGTGGTGAGAGTGGATATCCTTATCATAGGGGAAATGCAGTTTTTCATCATTGAGTCTGATGTTCGCTGGTGGTTTTTCATATACCGTCTTTATTATGTTGACGTATGTCCCCTCGACCTATTTTTGAGGCTTTGATTATGAATGGATGTTGTATTTTGTCAAATGCTTTTTCTGCACCTATTGAAATGATCATATGGTTTTTATTTTTCCCCTTATTGATGTGCTATATCGTATTAATTGATTTGCAAATATTAAACCACCACTGCATCTCAGAAATAAATCCCACTTGATTGTGATCATAATGTTAGTCCTTTAATTGGCTGATGGATTTGATTTGTTGCCATTTTACTTAGGAATTGTAATTTATATGTGATTTTCTTGTATTTTTCAGGGTTTTTTTTATGTTCTTGGTCAGTTTTAGTCTGAGACTTATAAATAAATAATTTATAAAAAATTAGGAAGACTGCCATTTTTTCTGTGTTCAAATTGTTTATATAAACTGGGATTATTTATTCATAAAAATTTGTTAGAATTTTCCTACAATTTTACCATTGTGGTGATAGGTTTTCTGCCATAGGAATTGGTGTATTCAAGCTTTATGGGTTTTTTTAAGCCAGTTTTCACAATTTACATCTTCCTGAAAAATTGTCCATTTTCAGTAGCTTCTAAAAAATTTATTGCTTCAGCCCAGGATGTGATCCTGGAGACCCAGGATCAAGTCCCACGTCGGGCTCCCTGCATGGAGCCTGCTTCTCCCTCTGCTTGTGTCTCTGCCTCTCTCTGTCTCTCGTGAATAAATAAAAATCTTTTAAAATAATAAAATAAAAAATTTATTGATAGAACATTACATACAGTATTTTAAATATCCGTTGTAGAACTTATATTTCTTTTTTCATTTTGCTTTTTTCCTTTTTCTTTAGGAGACCAGTTAAAAGTGTTTATTGCTCTGTTAAAAGAACTAGCTTTTTATTTATTGATATAGAATATTTATTCACTTGCTTATAAGGCACACATTTTTCTATCTCTGTAACTTTTGTTTTTCAAATAATTGGTGTTTTACTTCTTTTTGATTTATCATTTCCTAAGAGAGGTTTACTAACATCTCACTAGTGTTTTGGATTTGTATTTCCAGGCCATATTGGTATGTGCTTAAAACTGTTCTATCCTCAAGTTTGGATTGTAGCTTTTATCAATGGGAAATATCTTGTTTGGCAACTTCTAGTGCTTTTGGCTCTAAAATCCATTTTGTTGAATATTAATTAATATCTGTATAGCCATGCCTGTCTTTCTTTTTCTCTTTTTAGCATTTGCCTGAGGAAACTTGGTCCATCTCTTTATTGAAGACTTTTGGATAATTTTGCCTTTTATATCTTTGTAAACAGCATATTAATTTAAATTTTTTATTTTACTGCCATGTTCAGTCAGGCACTATACCAGAGGACTGACCAAAACATCAATCTTCACAATGATTTGGTTTTTGCAATTCACTGTTATTGCACCCAGTAATCTCCATTCATATGTTTTTAGAGTGACCTCAGTGAATTAGGCATGTGAGAAGTCATTCTTAGTAATCGTTCACCTTGCTTTTCGGGATATCTCCCAGCTACCAGCATGTAAATAGACCTCAATGACATAAAGAATAGAAAAAGGTACTAAAAAGACAGGTTTCTTTCCCTTCTCATTTACCTCTTGGCTTTACAGTTGTTTATTTAAAATCCACTATATTATTTTTCCTCATTAAGAGAATAAAAGTATCATTTTCATATTTAAAGGAAAAACTGGAAGACCTAAGCTAAGAGATTCATATTATCCTGAACTCAGAGTGATAATGATGTAAAATAAATATAAAATACCTGGTGGTATTTTACCATGTGTGCAACAACAAACAAGCAAACAAAACCCCTCCTTCTTAGAGAAATATCATTTGATTGATTCTTGTTAAGAAGACATTTGAAAGGAGGACAGCAAGACCATTTCTCTTTCTTTTTCTTGATGCAGCAAATTCAGTCTTATTAATAGGTACTAATTTTAATTGATCATTAGCACTTTGGCAAGATTAATAATACAAGCTCCTATTTTTTTCTGTGTATTAGCCAGTCTGATTAAGAGTTCAGTGGATGGAAGAAGAGATACTGAATGCTTCAGCAGCTAAAATGAGTTTGGGGGGGGGGATTATTTGTACATGCAAAGTAATTTAGATTCCCTCAATTTCTCTTACAACAAATGATTTGCTGTACAGGTTAAAGTTGGGAGAATATATTTACGCTCTACAGATTGTTTTAGGAAAATAGGTGCACATAAGAGTTGTGATACTGATTATTTTCAGTGTCTACTCTTAGATGGGGTTGGGGTGGGGTGGAGCAAGTCTCAAAGAAAAACATTTTTTCTGAATCAGAAACATGATGGTGGACAGATATTTTTGAGATATTCCATTGCTCTAAACCAATATATAATTAAGATATTGGATTCATTTATTCGTTTTTTAAGGTTTGAACATGCTGATGTCAAGAATGATTCTTAAAAGGATCTACATGTTTGGGGATGTATAGTGAACTTAATTACTAAGTGGCTGTCGGCTTCAGTAATTTGTTTCTTGATTCTTCTCTGTAAATAGCATACTTGGAAAAAGAAACCTCAAGTTTAAGAATGTTTACTTTTATCTTATTCATCATTATATAGACATTTGTCAGCAATAGTTTATTTTTTTTCAGTTTCTGCCTTTTGGGAAAGTTGGTTTACATGGCAAAATTTTAGAGTTTTTTGCCTTTTTCTAATAGGGTATCTGTGGTAAAGACATTTATTGTGGTAACATCTGAGGTCAGAGGAGAAATATGACTGTATTGGATAAGAATATTTTCTAATTTAAATTCTTTTATACACTGTATAATGTTTTTCTTGTTTCATTAGATATTTTTCCTATATGTGTCAACTCCATCTTGATAAGTATCAATAAAGGCATCAACAACCACAGACTGAAATAAAAACTTCTTCCCTTGGCCCAAAGTTTTTCCACTTTCTGCACTTAGCTCATGTCAGTGCACTAGGATCTCTGGAAACTTCAGAGTAATTCAAACCAAATCAATGCCCTGTTTTCCAGACCCCATTATGAACATTATAAATTGAAGTTGATTTCTTTGGTATTTGAAGAGAACATGGCCTCATAGGCCATATGAACTAAAAGTACTGCCAGGATCAAATAAACCCATATATGCATACACATTCAACAATGTGGATAGATTTCAATAATACTGAGTTCTTTTTATATGCGAAGATTCTCTTCTATTCACTTGGCCTATTCATTTAATCTTTCCAATAATTACCTTATTTCATCCCTTCTAATGGACTTATCACTTCCCTCCACAACTGAACAATTCTAAGATCAAGGAGCATCATACGATGAATGACTCCCACCCAGGTGGTTCGGTGCCTTTATAATTGTGTGGAAATTTCACAGTGATACCTTGCAGTAACAACAATAAAACAGCATTGGTGTCTTTGAGTCTGAAATATGTATTAAGGGGGTGAGATTGCTTTCATTTTACCCAGTTCCTTCAGATGGAGAGGTCATAACTGAAGTCATGTGGCTTGTCCACTGACCCTCAGGTGGGCAGTGACAGAGCTGAGATTTAAGCCCAACTCTCTGGCTCCTGAACTCGTATTTCTGTCTACCACCTGGCCACGGCAGGCATGGAGTGAATAATCACAGGGCCGGCTGAAGAAAGGAGAAAGCTGTTCTGTCAAACAGTATCATTTTTACATTCAAGTGAACCATATATCGTCGCCAATTCTTAGATGTCAAGACAGTCGAATATGTTAATTTACATATTTAAGTTAAACTTTCAAATTAGTTCAACCTACATTTTCAAGATCAACCATATATTTTACATAGCCTGTGAAACACTAAGCAAATTAGCAAGGACACATGTGGGATGGAAGAGAATCAAAGATGCTAGGATGAAAAGGAATTATCTTTTTTTTTTTCCTTTAATAATTTCTTAGACTTAGTCCTTTTTTCTCACTGCTGACACCATGACTGGCACATTCTTAGCATTCTTACTCATCAGTCTCTCCTAAGTCCCAGGCAGCCAGCACTGTGCTCTGCTGACCCAGGATCCAGAAAGCTACCCCAAGCATCTCTCTGCTCTCTGCCACTACCCACAATCTCTCTCATTCATACGTGCAACGAGACCCACCTGCCATCTCTGGCCCAAACATTTCATTTTCTAGTTGTAAGCTGAACAATTTTGGGGAATCAAAATAACATTTCCAGGCTCTAGGGGAACATTTAGTCTGCTAGCAAAGACTCATTTTCTTCTCCACGAAGAAAGATGAATCTTTTATTCTGTTTCTTTATCCGACATAGCTGGTTTGTTTTTCCAATACTCCTGGCTTTCCATAACACAGCGGCAACTCCAAGTGCTTTGAGGAGCAACTGAAGTTTACTGGAAGGCACAGATTGATTCTCTCTGGGTCCAGATTCCCCTTCTGCCTCTAAATGGCTGCATAGTGTCTGACAATTTGTTTGATCTCTCAGTGTCCTTGACTGTAAATTAGGGTACAGCGCAGGGCAAAGCCTGTGACCTGGGATCTAGTAAACATTCTGGAAAAGTTAGCTACTTTTATCTGTTGTTATTAAGACGCAGTCACATTTATCTCCATACTAATACGTCCTTTTATAATTTACAAAAGAAGAAAATGTTCTCATTCTCAAGAAGCTTTTCCACTTTAAGTTAGTGTCATTTCTTACTTTTACAAAACTGTCAAGGTTCAGTCAGAATTTTTATAAGAACTTTACAATTCTGTAACACATATTCTTTCCATGCATTCAATGTATATACACTTACTTTATAGGAGACTTCATTTTCCTTCCTAAAGTTAAAGAAAAGTTCTGTTAGTTTTGCATTTTGTGTTTTAAACTCTTTGGCCGTTATTGAAAGCAGTATTAAATGTGTTTTATGTAGTGTATTTGGCCCTAATAGTGAAGCTTGTTGAAGTAACAGTGCATGATTCCAGATCCTCAATGATCAAAATGCTTTAACACCTGTCAATGTTGTTTCCTTAATCATCAGCTCTAGAAGAACACCCAAGTATATCCAGGAAACTTGGAACTACAGGAATTCTAAAACTTGATTCAATTGCCTGGAAGTGATAGATCCTAGCGAGATCAAACTTTATTACTTTGGAGATTTTCCTTGTGGACTTGGGCATGAAAAATGCAGACTTAATAACTCAGCTATGTGAGCAGAATCATCCATTTTAGCTTGGCTCACCTAATTCTAAATCTACTTTCTAATATTCCCCTTCTTAATAGTACTATTCCTCTTAAAGCCTTTGACTGCATTTATAGGAATCTTTTAAAAATTAGGTCATAATGGACACTAAACTTTAATAACTGGATTACAGGGCATAGAAGCAAATATATCATACTGCTTTTTGTTAATCATGACTACATTCTTTAAAAGACCCTAATGCTGATATCACTCAGTTTATTAAATCACTCAGCACAGGTGAAGAATGACAAGTGAGATAATCAATGTGAAGATACATCACAAACTATAAGGGACTGTATAAATGTTAGGCTTAAAATATTAAATTAAAAACTTGGAAAAGTGGATGTATCATCAAAAAGATGCTACTTAGATGGAAGCCTCAAATATATATCTCTTTTATGTACTGAAAGCTAGTACTTGGCTCTCCCAGAATGTACTGATGTCACAATCCAGAAAGATGGACAGATATAGAACTATTAGTTTGTCCATTTGGTCCAGGATTTGTTTGCTTTTTGTTTTTATTTTTACCAAATAATTTATTGTATGTATGACTTCTTTTTTAATTGGGATATAATTGACATATAAAATCACATGAGTTTTAGGTATACAATGTAGTAATTTGATACAGATACATATTGTGAAGTGATTACATTTACTTAATATCTATCACTACACATAATCACAATCTTTTTCTTTTGATGAGAGCTTTTAAGATCTACCCTCTTTGCAACTTTCAAATATATAACACAGTACTATTAACTCTAGTCACCATGTTGTTGATTATATCCCCAGAATTTATTTATAACTGGAAGTTTGTACCTTTTGGCCACCTTCATCCATGACCCGTTAATAGTCAGATAAAATGATTAAATGGTGTAATAAAACAATTCCTTGTGTTTGATAGATACTGTTTTTTGTTTGTTTGTTTGTTTTGTTTGTTTTGTTTTTTACTATTTCTTCATGTTAGGTTGATTCTTCTATTGTCAAACTATAATGGTAACATGATTACACTTGTCCTCTAGAAAAGATGGAATATGTTTAATTTAAAATATTAAATCATGGCATTCTTGAAGAATAAAGGAGCTATAATCTCAGCTAAGAAGACTGGAGTCACCCATTAGTCTCAGGGTGCTAAAAGCATGGCTCTTCATATGAGCATTAGTTAAAACTATTCACACAGGTCAAATACAAAAACACCAAAGAGGTAGCAAGAGTTCTCTGAAGAAGGAAATGCAGCCAAGGAGGTAAAGGGACTTGAAGAAGGGCAGGGAGATTCTTGAATGGACCCCTACATTAGTGCACCTGAGGATCTTTAAAAAATACTGATACCTATTTCCCAACCTAATATGCCCAAGACCCAGCCTGAGCAAATGAACCTGTTGCACAGGCTCGCCCAAGAGAAGAACCTGTCCTGGTTTGCCTAAAAGCATTGTTGGCATTGTGACTGAGACACTTGGTCACCATATGGAGAAATACTGATTAAGAACATGGCCCAGGATGAGTTCCAAAGGAAGCAGATTCTGAGATGATTGGCATGCAGAAAGTTTATCAGGGAGAGATTTGGGATCAATGCGTAGGGATGGGAAGAGAAAGAAGCTGGATTAGACAGAAGAAGCTGGGCTGCCTTACAGTCTCAATGAAGACATCTCAGGCTGCTATAAAGTTACAGTGGCCTTCTGGGTAGTTCCAAAGAGAGATGAGGGGACCAAACCTACCTACATAGACCAGTCATTGGATGTATATCACCCTAGGAGGGTTTTTGACCTTGAGCAAGTAGACCCTTTTCAGTGGAGTCAACCTTGGAAGAGGGCTATCGGTAGGGCTCTGTGGCAGCATTTGTCTCTGCAACTGGGGAAATACATACTCCAGTTCTCCAGAAGGTTCTGAGAGGCACACCATATTGAATGCTTATTAATTTATTTTAACTTTGGTAACTTAGCCATTCTATTATGTGGCATAATAAAAACAAATTAAAGCATCTAGTATAAGAATCCCCCTTACAGAAAAGAAGTCTTTGTTTAAGAATATAACTTCTTGGGAGTGAGACTGAGGACAAAAAAGAGGTGAATAAAGAGTACCGCTTTTGAAATGACAGGAGTGTGGCAGCCCTGGTGGCTCGGTGGTTTAGCACTGCCTTCAGCCCAGGGTGTGGTCCTGGAGACCCGGGGTCAAGTCCCATGTCCGGCTCCCTGCATGGAGCCTACTTCTCCCTCTGCCTGTGTCTCTGCCTCCCTCTCTCTCTCTCTCTCTCTCTGTATCTCTCATGAACAAATAAATAAAATCTTTTTTAAAAAAAGAAATGACAGGAGTGGGGTGGCAGGGGGAGTAGAGGGAAGATAGAGTATAGAAGTAAAGGTGGAAGAAGATATACAGTTAAATAACATAGGGAAAAAGTTTAATATCGGGGACACTTGATATTCTATTTCTAGTTATTGGCATTATTGCAAATAAATCACCTCCTCCATTTCCAAATAAAAAACATGTATAAAAGTTTGAGGATTTAGTTTTCTTTTTTATCATATTGTGTGTTTCTTGAGTGTTGTGGAAATCAGGTAAAGAGTCAGCAGAAATGTTAGCGCAGTGGAGGTGGCAGACTGAAACAGAAGTAATGGAGTTTTCAAGGACACTGAGACCCCAGGAGATAGCTAAAATTACAGGTGTTTTGTTTTGTTTTTCCCTCTCCCGACTTTTGTCCACAGCAATTAATTCATATATGAAAGGCTTGTATGCTTTCTCTGGTGGCTACCAGAAAGAAAATGGAGGGAAAGTCACAAGGTCTTAATACGCAGCCAAACTGGAAGGAAAGGAAGTCCAAAAAAAAAAAAAAAAAAAAAAAAGTGGGAAATCCAGAATGTACTCCTGAAAACACAAAATAGAAAATTAATCTGATCCCCAAAACCCACAAACATTCTTTGTGTAAACATCTAGGCATATGTTTCTACAATTTAAAGGAGTTCTTTCTATCTAGATGGACGCCTAGGTAGCTCAGTCAATTAAGCAACTGACTACTGATTTCAGCTCAGGTCATGATATTGAGCCCCTTGTTGGGCTCCATGTTGGGCTCCATGCTGAGTGTGGAGCCTGCTTGAGATTCTCTCTCTCCTCTCCCTTTGCACCTCCCCCCCCCCCCCCCATGTGTATGCACTCTCTCTCAAACAATTAAATTAAATTAAAAAGTTCCTTCTAGGGCAGCCCTGGTGGCGCAGCGGTTTGGCGCCGCCTGCAGATCCTGGAGACCTGGGATCAAGTCCCACGTCGGACTCCCTTCATGGAGCCTGCTTCTCCCTCTGCCTGTGTCTCTGCCTCTCTTTGTCTCTCTCTCTGTGTTGCTCATGAATAAATAAATAAAATCTTAAAAAAAAATTCCTTCTATCTAGATTGTAATTATGACCCCTGAGTATTTTAATTTTTTGTTAAAAGTGTCTTTGCTTTCCTTCAAATATCCTAATTTAGTAAAATTTGCATGTACTTACACATTAGGAGACCAATTAATTGGTGGGCATGCCCTAATTCTATTAGATTATACATATAGTAGTTTAAATATGGTATTACACTGTGCTGTTTAGTTCTAATTAGGAATAATGAAAAAAAGACTACAGGTTGGTTTCTCAAGATAAAAAAATCTAGACAGTAATAAAGTATAATCTGCTGAGTAAAAAGACATAGCATATAATTAATTCCCACTTAAATATATTAAGTAGCATCTTCTAAAACGAATTTAAACTTAACTGTAACCTCAGAGCTTTGAAAAACTGCTTTCAATTGGGAAAAGACAATCAAAGATTGATTCATCTCATTCTGCTATTACAACTTTCTATCACCTTAAGAACGTTGGTGTCAGAGATAAGAATGATCTGTTATAAAATTTATCAAGATGCAAATATGTGAGGATAAATGTGGTCTATAAACATTGACTATATTGTCAAATTATATATATCCAATTTACGAATACCATGTATGATTTTCCAAATGTGTCTCTACTTTTAAAGAAGGTTAAAAAAATTGATGTTTTCAAAATAAATGCAAGCTGCAACTCTCCATTACAGCAGATGTTTTTCTGACTTGACTATCTGGATTCTACATTTTCTTGATTAACCAAAGTACTCAGCTATTAGTTCAATTTGTCAAGAAAGCTTAAAATGTAGTTCCTACACTTGTGACTCCCTACTAATCCTACTATTGTGTTGTGCATACCATAGGTATTTTTAATAAACAATGAACAGAATTTTGAGAGAAAATCAGATCAGATGAGTGTGTAGATTTTTCTTTCATGTTATCCAGGGATACATATCAATGACTATTGAATAAAAACCTAAAAATACGTATTAAAAATAGCAAAGAGATAAATTAGTCTAATGTCATGTGATAACAATAATTCATTTTGCACATCTTACATTTATTAATGTGCTATAAATTATCTTACTTGATCCAAAAATCAATCTGTCTTACAGTTGAGTAAACTAATGTTCAAGAAAATAAGTTACCTAAAATGGCATAGTGAATTTGAAGGAGTTTGAAGGAAAACTCAGACATATCTAATACTAAAATCCCATTATTTTTAACCACTACATATTCCTTAAAGTAAGTTTTTATTTTAATTATAATAAGTATCCATAAAAACTGGTTTTATCCCTAATAAAGCAAAATTTCAGACTTCACTTATAAGTTTTGCATGCTCTGGTAAGATATCAGCCTTTTAACATATTTGAAAGATGACTTTATAATTTCAGTGCTGTTAATGTTCCCAGCAAAGAGAAATAAAATGTGGAATTTGAGGATGTTAGCTATCCCAACATAAAATTTACTCTGTATTTTGAATTCAAATGAATACAACTATTCAGCTTGTACTTTTTCTTCATATTAAATTGGCATTAATAAAGGTTTCCTTTCAAACAGAGTATCTTTAAAAATTGAGTGTTTTATTACTTTGCATAAAGTGAATATGTCAGCTTCCTATCTCAAGTTTTTTTGAGGCTAAGCAGAAATAACTACTTCAGTTCAAAATAGGAGAAGAGGAGGTAAGAAAGAAAAACATAATCTAAAGAAGAATGAGTGAGAAATAGACTGCCGTGCTTATGAAAAGGGGTTTGCAAGTAGCCAGATTCTTGGAATCAGGAAAGATATATAGTTTAGTGGAAAGAGAACAATTTTGAAGTTAGAAGCCCTGAGTTAGTACCCAAGAATGACAATTAGTGATGATATGACCACATATGCATGTAGACTCTGGCCACACCTGCATCCTTATCTGTGCCATGGTCATAATAACGATGACTGCTATGCACTGAATTTAAAGGGCTATCCTGAGAAGCAAAAAAGAAAATGTATAGAAAAGACTCTGTATTTGTAAATGTATATAAATATTAATTTTGATCTTTTAACCCCAACTGGTAATTATCACAGCAGTAGTTCATTATGAATAAGCCCATAAACTGAGCCTATAACTTCAGCTCAGTTTTTCCATGATCAAGACAAAGTGAAGTTAAAGACATAAACAAAAAATACCTGACCTTCCCTAGATTATCTATTTTCTGACAATATTATAGTTGCATCCACAGTGCAGCTGAATTATAGAGTCGTTCATATAGATCAGAGTTCAAATGGAAGTCTCTTAAACAAGTTTTGTTAAATTTATTACTTTAAATGGGGAATAAAAATATTTTTTTTAATCCTTAAGAGACAAATCCTGTAGTGCAAGGAAAAAAAAAACACACACACACAAAAAAGCAAGGTGTTAAGGAAGCACATTCTACTTTATCCTTTAACCTAGAAAGGTACATAGCCATTGATTAATGAATGTAGGTTGAGTGTCTGTACTGTGATGAACACCATGCCAAGCATAAGTCTTGGATTAAGACTTGTGGTCTAACCTCAAGGACCTCCTGGTCTAATAAGATAAGTCACATGACCAGCCAATACAGAAGGTGGTAAATGCATAGCAGAAATGAGCCCTATTTCACTGAACTATCAAAAGGAATATATAGCTCCATTTTGAATTATCTCTTCATCATGGCAATACTTAATATGAGTGAGGAAGGATAGTTTTCTTAAGCCCAAAGGAGGAGAAAAAGAACTTTCTAGAAAAGAACAACATAATCAAAA
Source organism: Vulpes lagopus (assembly GCF_018345385.1). Taxonomy (NCBI): domain Eukaryota; kingdom Metazoa; phylum Chordata; class Mammalia; order Carnivora; family Canidae; genus Vulpes; species Vulpes lagopus. The sequence continues at coordinate 125,186,778 of NC_054824.1, read as the reverse complement.
ACATCAAGATGTGATTACAAGGCACAGTTTAGGAATGGTCAGGTCATTTGACACAACTGCTAAATAGGGTGGAGTGGTAAGGAATTAGGCTTACTTGAAGTGAGGCTGGGTTCAAACAAAGCTCAGCCCTGTGTAGCTAAAGAATTCAGAATTTTATGCCTTGGGTTATAGAAAGTTGTGGAAGGACTTGAAATGAAGGACAGATATCACTAGATTTGCTAGATTTGTTTTTTTTGAGTGGTCACACCAGTAGCTCCATAGACTCTACAGGGCCCAAATAAAATCTTCAGAGTTCCTATGTACTGAAAATATTGTAGTGATTCTGCCATATGTAAAATGTAAAAACAACATTATAAGGGGATCCCTGGGTGGGCTCAGTGGTTTAGTGCCTGCCTTCGGCCCAGGGCATGATCCTGGAGACCCGGAATCGAGTTCCACATTGGGCTCCCTGCATGGAGCCTGCTTCTCCCTCTGCCTGTGTCTCTGCCTCTCCCTCTCTCTCTCTCTCTCTGTATCTCTCATGAATAAATAACTAAAATCTTTTTTAAAAATTATAAAAATAAGTGTGCAGAAATCTGACCATGCTCTGATATTGCTCATGTTATTTCAATGCTGTTTTGAAAAGTTAACTATGAAGTCATCTCAATTATTTCCTCACCTTCTCATATGCTAACATTTAGCCCAGCATAGAACGAATGCATTACAGAGGGCTAGGGCTACAGGAGGGAGACAAGTTAGATATCCACTGCAGGAGTCCTCATGAGAGATGACAAAGTCACAGATGCTTGGTCTGTGAGCCTGGAAAAAAGATGGATAGATTAAATAAATTTAAGAGGTGCTTCAATATGGTTCGAATGAATGAGTTCATAGAGCAAATAAAATCAACAAAACCAAGGAAATGATTGTTGATAGTTGATGGAGAAAGAAAAAGACTAGTCAACATAGAATTTACTAGATTTACCAGGTTTCCAGCCTGGCAATTGGGACAACAGTCATTGCCTTTAGTCTAGGTAATAGAATAAAAGTGCATTTTGAAATAGCATAATGTCAAAATGCTGCTGCTGCAAACCAACCAAACAGATATAACCACTAGGTGCTTAGTCTTTCCTTCTTGCTGTCTACTGAAGAAGAAGAAAGAGAAAGCCACAAAAAGCTGAATGCTGAAATCCTTACTGAGAACTGAAGAACAATACAACCCTAAAGCCCAAGGCAACATTGTAATCCACCTATGTGGACAGTATTTGGGATTTGGGGACACTAATCCAATTGGCCACTGAATTCCACAGGTTTAGCACAAAGGTTAACTTGTTTTCAATGTAGATATGACTGTTCTAGACTCTTACAACCAAAAAAAAAATAAACTATCATAAAATTAAAAAAAAAAACACAGAGCATTGTGGCAGCATAAAATATCTCTTGTAAACCCTCTCCCTACTACCAACAAAAATTTGGCATCCATCTATAGACAGAGTGCCTTTGTGGGAGCTTTGGGATCCAGCACCATATGCCAAAGGACTTGAAAGTTTTTATCACCTACACGTTCAGTAATAAGTAGACAGATCTTGGTCCTAACTACGGACACTGTAGTGGCCTGTAAATCAACTTCAGCACTTCCCTACCATGGTCTGGGAGCTCTTGGACAATACTGTCTTAAACAGTCACTCACAGGTGAGAGGGCCTTTTGGAAGTCCAGGTTTCCAGAGGAGAAGTTCCAGCACACCACTAGAAAAAAAAAAAAAAAAAAAACGAACACACACACAAGTTTGGAAGCATTGCAGTGGGTAAAAGAAATAGCCTGACTTTACCTGCATCATACTTTCTCATTGCAGCCCAGCTTAGAGCTGAGAGAAATATTCCTAACCATGATTTCTTCTGTGAGGGAGAGTGAGTGTGTGAGTGAACTTCCCCAGCTTGCATGTCTGTGCAGGTTGCCGGCAAAAGGGTTTACTGTTCACTCACCCCATCCAGAGTACTGAATCATGAGCTAATCAACTGGGGGGGGGGGCAGAAAGAGGCCAGGAGAGCAGCAGGTAGGAACTCTTTCCCAGGGAGCATTCCAAAGGATGTGGATTCTATTATCTGCATTGCAGACTCCATCAAGCAACCTGCCTGTAAGTTACTGGCAACAACTGACCTTTCAACATCCCCCAACTGGCTCGGTGTTTCTCACCCACATCCCCACCATCACCACCACCTTGTGGCTGGCTCTCTGTGAGGGCTTCTAATGGCAGGGCAAGAGGGGGCTTTGGCAAACTGCTAGTAAGCATGAAGAGAAAGCTGACCTGCAGGCTACTGAGAGATCACAATATTGATTTTTAGCATCACGTTTGGAAAAAAACTAAGAGAAACTGTCAGCACTCAGCCTGGAATATTGCAGGATCCAGAGAAAGCCATCAAGCTCAAGAATTCCACCACAAGAAAGAACTAGAAACATGGAGCAAGTGTACTCATGGAAGGTCTGCAATAGCATCCAAATTTCTAGCAGGGCTAGAAGATGTCTGTCTTCTGAAGGCAGTTAGTAAAGACTGGAGAGATGACTACTACTTCAAATGTGAGGACAGCAACTCAAATCTTCAAGGAACACGAATAATCAAGGTTCATGGTATCACAGAAGAATCACAATAATCTTCCAGTAATTGAATCCAAAGATAGGGAGATCTGTGATTGACCTGACAAAGAATTCAAAATAGCCCCTTTAAGGAAACTCAATGAGCCACAAGCAGAAAGACAAGTCAATGAAATCAGCAAAACAACACACAAAGAAAAGAAGTTTAACCAAAAGACAGAAACCATAAAAAGCAGCCAAACAAATTGTAGTGATGAAGAACACAATGAATCAAATGAAAAAGAAAGGTAATAGAAAGCAGTAACATTAGGCTTTGATGAGATAGAAGAAAGAATCGGTGTAAAGACAGGCACTTAAAATTATCCAGTCAAAGGAGAACAAGGAGAAAAGAATGAAAAAGAGTGAAGAAAGCCAAACTGAGCTCCAGATAGAACCATCAAGAGAACCATTTTGTGAGTTATTGGAGCACCAGAAGAAGAGAGAGAGAAGAGGGCAGAAACTTAAAGATATAATAGTGGACAACTTCCCAAGTCTGGAGAGAGATTCAGATATCCAAGTTCATGAAGCTCATATGTCACCAAACAAAATCAATTTAAAGAGATCTCTTCCAAGACACAGTATAATAAAGCTGTCAAAATCAAAGACAGAAAATCTTAAAAGCAACAATAGAAAAAAAAAATGCCTGTAACGTATAGGAGAACTTCCATAAAATGAATTTCTCAGCAGAACTCTTACTAGTCAGAAGTGAATGGAATGATATATCCAAATACTGAAAGGAAAAAATTGCCAACCAAGAGTACTCTACACAGTAAAGCTTTCCTTCAAAAATGAAGGATAGATACTTTCCCAGGCAAAAAAAAAAAAAAAAAAAAAAAGCTGGAGGATTTTATGACTACTAGAGCTATCTCACATGAAAAGCTGAAAGGCACTCCTAAACTTGAAATGAAAAGTTACAGCTTAGTAACATGAAAACATATGAAAATATACAACACACCAGTAAATGTAAGTATATACTCAACTTCAGAATAATATTGTTATTAGTGGAGTATTAAACAATTGAACTCTACCATAAAAGTTAAAGGACAAGAGTGTTAAAAATAGCCATGGCTATAATAATTTGTCAATGAATAAGCAATATAAAAAGGGATAAATCAGGACATAAAAAATAAAAGGAGGGGGAAGAAAGGGTAGAGGTTTTGTATGTGATCAAAGTTAAACTGCTGTCGGCCGCATGAAATAGACTGTTATGTCTATAAGATGTTTTATGTACAACCAGGAAATTAAGGAAGAATTTAAAAGATTCATGGAAACAAATGAGAAAGATACAACTGTTCAAAGTCTTTGGGATGCAGCAAAAGCAGTCCTAAGGGGGAAATAAATCACAATACAAGCATCCATTCAAAAACTGGAAAGAACTCAAATACAAAAGCTCACCTTACATATAAAGGAGCTAGAGAAAAAACAGTAAATAGATCCTACACCCAGCAGAAGAAGAGCATTAATAAAGATTCGAGCAGAACTCAACGAAATCGAGACCAGAAGAACTGTGGAACAGATCAACAGAACCAGGAGTTGGTTCTTTGAAAGAATTAATAAGATAGATAAACCATTAGCCAACCTTATTAAAAAGAAGAGAGAGAAGACTCCAATTAATAAAATCATGAATGTGAAAGGAGAGATCACTACCAACACCAAGGAAATACAAACGATTTTAAAAACATATTATGAACAGCTGTACGCCAATAAATTAGGCAATCTAGAAGAAATGGATGCATTCCTGGAAAGCCACAAACTACCAAAACTGGAACAGGAAGAAATAAAAAACCTGAACAGGCCAATAACCAGGGAGGAAATTGAAGCAGTCATCAAAAACCTCCCAAGACAAAAGAGTCCAGAGCCAGATGGCTTCCCAGGGGAATTCTATCAAACGTTTAAAGAAGAAATCATACCTATTCTACTAAAGCTGTTTGGAAAGATAGAAAGAGATGGAGTACTTCCAAATTCGTTCTATGAGGCCAGCATCACCTAAATTCCAAAATCAGACAAAGACCCCACCAAAAAGGAGAATTACAGACCAATATCCCTGATGAACATGGATGCAAAAATTCTTAACAAGATACTAGCCAATAGGATCCAACAGTACATTAAGAAAATTATTCACCATAACCAAGTAGGATTTATCCCCGGGACACAAGGCTGGTTCAACACTCGTAAAACAATAAATGTGATTCATCATATCAGCAAGAGAAAAACCAAGAACCATATGATCCTCTTATTAGATGCAGAGAAAGCATTTGACAAAATACAGCATCCATTCCTGATCAAAACTCTTCAGAGTGTAGGGATAGAGGGAACATTCCTCAACATCTTAAAAGCCATTTATGAAAATCCCACAGCAAATACCATTCTTATGGGGAAACACTGGGAGCCTTTCCCCTATGATCAGGAACAAGACAGGGATGTCCACTCTCACCACTGCTATTCAACATAGTATTGGAAGTCCTAGCCTCAGCAATCAGACAACAAAAAGACATTAAAGGCATTCAAATTGGCAAAGAAGAAGTCAAACTCTCCCTCTCCGCCGATGACATGATACTCTACATAGAAAACCCAAAAGCCTCCACTCCAAGACTGCTAGAACTCATACGGCAATTTGGTAGCATGGCAGGATACGAAATCAATGCCCAGAAATCAGTGGCATTTCTATACACTAACAATGAGACTGAAGAAAGAGAAATTAAGGAGTCAATCCCATTTACAATTGCACCCAAAAGGATAAGATACCTAGGAATAAACCTAACCAAAGAGGTAAAGGATCTATACCCTAAAAACTATAGAACACTTCTGAAAGAAATTGAGGAAGACACAAAGAGATGGAAAAAGATTCCATGCTCATGGATTGGCAGAATTAATATTGTGAAAATGTTAATGTTACCAAGGGCAATTTACACATTTAATGCAATCCCTATCAAAATACCATGGACTTTCTTCAGAGAGTTAGAACAAATTATTTTAAATTTGTGTGGAATCAGAAAAGACCCTAAATAGCCAGGGGAATTTTAAAAAAGAAAACCATATCTGGGGGCTTCACAATGCCAGATTTCAGGTTGTACTACAAAGCTGTGGTCATCAAGACAGTGTGGTACTGGCACAAAAACAGACACACAGATCAATGGAACAGAATAGAGAACCCAGAAGTGGACCCTCAACTTTATGGTCAACTAATATTCGATAAAGGAAGAAAGACTATCCATTGGAAGAAAGACAGTCTCTTCAATAAATGGTGTTGGGAAAATTGGACATCCACATGCAGAAGAATGAAACTGGACCACTCTCTTTCACCATACACAAAGATAAACTCAAAATGGATGAGAGATCTAAATGTGAGACAAGAGTCCATCAAAATCCTAGAGAAGAACACAGGCAACACCCTTTTTGAACTCAGCCACAGTATCTTCTTGCAAGATACATCCATGAAGGCAAAAGAAACAAAAGCAAAAATGAACGATTGGGACTTCATCAAGATAAGAAGTTTTTGCACAGCAAAGGATACAGTCAACAAAACTAAAAGACAACCTACAGAATGGGAGAAGATATTTGCAAATGACGTATCAGATAAAGGGCTAGTTTCCAAGATCTGTAAAGAACTTATTAAACTCAACAGCAAAGAAACAATTCAATCATGAAATGGGCAAAAGACATGAAGAGAAATCTCACAGAGGAAGACATAGACATGGCCAACATGCACATGAGAAAATTCTCTGCATCACTTGCCATCAGGGAAATACAAATCAAAACCACAATGAGATACCACCTCACACCAGTGAGAATGGGGAAAATTAACAAGGCAGGAAACAACAAATGTTGGAAAGGATGCGGAGAAAAGGGAACCCTCTTACACTGTTGGTGGGAATGTGAACTGGTGCAGCCACTCTGGAAAACTGTGTGGAGGTTCCTCAAAGAGTTAAAAATAGACCTGCCCTACGACCCAGCAATTGCACTGTTGGGGATTTACCCCAAAGATACGGATGCAATGAAACACCGGAACACCTGCACCCCGATGTTTCTAGCAGCAATGTCCACAATAGCCAAACTGTGGAAGGAGCCTCGGTGTCCATCGAAAGATGAATGGATAAAGAAGATGTGGTTTATGTATACAGTGGAATATTACTCAGCCAACAGAAACGACAAATACCCACCATTTGCTTCAACGTGGATGGAACTGGAGGGTATTATGCTGAGTGAAGTAAGTCAATTGGAGAAGGACAAACATATGTTCTCATTCATTTGGGGAATATAAATAATAGTGAAAGGGAATAGAAGGGAAGGGAGAAGAAATGTGTGGGAAATATCAGAAAGGGAGACAGAACATAAAGACTCCTAACTTTGGGAAACGAACTAGAGGTGGTGGAAGGGGAGGAGGGCGGGGGGTGGGGGTGAATGGGTGACAGGCACTGGGGGGGGCACTTGACGGGATGAGCACTGGGTGTTATTCTGTATGTTGGTAAATTGAACACCAATAAAAATAAATTTATTTAAAAAAAAGATGTTTTATGTAAGCCTCATGGTAATCACAAAACAAAAAATTAGAGTAGTTTTACAAAAGATAAAGACAGGAGAACCAATGCTACCAATCTGTAAGTCATCAACTCACAGAGGAAGGCAGCAAGAGAGGAAGCGAGGAACAGGGAACCAGAAAACAATTGATAAGTTGATATCCTTACCTATCAAAACTACTCTACATGTAAATGGATAGAATTCTCCAATCAAAAAGAGAAGAGTAGCTGGATGGATCAGAAAACAAGACCCAACTATATGCTGCCTACAAGAGATGCACATCATCTTTCCTGATATACAAAGGCTGAATATTAAGGGATGGAAAAATATGTTCCATAAAAGTGGAAACTGAAAGAGAACAAGGATGGTCATAGCACACAAAATGTACTTTCAGCCAAAAACAGTAATAAGAGACAAAGAACATCCTTATATAATAAAAGGAGTCCATTCATCAAGAAAAAAATCATAAATCTATATCACCCAATCAGAGTACCTGAGTATATTAGGCAAATACTAACAGATCTGAAAGGAAAAATAGACAATAATATAATATTAACAAAGGACTTCAATACCGCACTTTCAACAATGGATAGATCACCTAGATGGAAAATCACCAAGAAAACATTGGACTTGAAAGGTACTTTAGATCAAATGGACCTGATAGACACCTACAGAATGTTTCATCCAACTGCAACAGAATACACACTCTTTTCAAGCACAAATGGAACATTCTACAGGATGGATCATATGATAGGCACAAACGAGTGTTAGCAAATTTAAGAAAATTGAAAAGATACCAACAATCTTTTTTGACCAGAGTGGTATGAAACTGGAAATCAATACCCAGAGGAAAGCTGCAAAATTCACAAATACATGGCAATTAAACAATACACTCCTGAACAACCAATGGGTCAAAGAAGAAATCAAAAGGGAAATCAAAAAGAACTTGGAACAAACATAAATGAATACACAACATACCAAAACCTACGGAATGCTTCAAAAGCAGATCCCAGCAGAAAGCTTATAGTGATAAATGCCTACAATCAGAAAAAAGACAAATCTCAAATAAATGCTTAACTTTACACCTCAAGAAACTAGAAAAAGAAGTACAAATTAAGAACAAGCTTAGCAGAAGGAAGGCAATAACAAAGTTCAGAGCAGGAATAAATGAAATAGAGACCAAAAGAATAATAGAAAATACCAACAGACCCGAGTTGGTTATTTGAAAAGATAAACAAAATTGAAAAATCTTTAGAGACTAAGTAAGAGAGAAGACTCAAAAAAATTAAAAGTAAAATCAGGAATGAAAGAGGAGATATTACAACTGATAACACAGGATTACAAAAGATAGTAAGAGACGACCGTGAACAATTATATGCCAAAACTGAATAGCAGAAACATACAACCTAGGAGTTTGGAGAAATGGGAAATTTGGGTCAAAATGTACAAATTTCCAGTTATAAAATTAATTAGTTATGGGGATGTAAGGCACAATATGGTGATTATAGTTAATAACATTGTATTAGTAGTAGTGGTAGTATATATTTGGGAGTCACTAAGAGAGTAGATCTTAAATATTTTCACCCCTAAAAAGAAATAGTGATTATGTGACATGATAGAAGTGTTATCTAACAATTTTGTGGTAATCATTCTGCGGTATATAAGCATATTGAATCAACACTTCAAGCTTGCACAATGTTACATGTTAACCATACCTCAATAAAGCTAGGGAAAAAATGAAAGAAATAAAAGATAATGGTTTAGCATAAAGTTCTGTGGCGAAGACCAAAGAAAGCACAGTTTTGTGACCATTTCACTGCGTTTTAAATGTTTATAGGGTGGTGTAGCACTTTCCATGTTTATGTTTTATCTAACAATGGATTATTAAAATTGTGGCATGGCCCTTTAAGGGACATATTCGGTTAAAAAATAACTGATTTTTAGGGTAGAAAGAGATATCATACTAAAATTGGAAAGGGTCCCTGAAAGAAAATCCAACAGTATCAAAGAGACAATAGACCACTCTGATTCTAGTAGAAAAAGAAACCTATTCCTCCTAGTTGCCGTAATGGAACCTTCACTGCCTTGAAAGGAAATCTGAACATCAAAGCATAAATGGCACTCAGATTGCTCTTAGAATCATGTCAGAAGGTGATGGGGAGTTAACTGACGCAACCTACTGACTTGCTTGATGGACATGGACACAGACAGCAGCATAAACCAGACCCAGAATGGACACAGACAGAACCAGGAAAAGAAACAGTCTCAGAATATACATCTGTGTGTGCTTTGCCCCCACTTGCTCTAAGTAAAATAAAATTGTAATAAAAGAGACATCATAGTCATTTGCGGTATATTTTACCTTATTATATGTTTATGAAATGAAAAGTGTAGGCAGGTCCGTCTTCACCTCATCCTTTCACAATTGTGTGAGAAATACTTTAACTGCTTTTATTAATGGACAATATTCTCTCCTTTAATCTACTCATGGATCCCAAATAGGTCAAGCTCTTCAACCAAAGCTACCTAAAATTACCAGTACTTGCTAATACACTGTATCATCAGTCAGGAAGTTCTGGGAAATTTTTACCTGGGTTTGGAAACCTTAGTTGAGAATAACTTCAAATTTCGAAGGAAATATACACAGGCATAATACTAGGTTGTGTAGTTCCCAAACACTCCTAGCTTACTTTCCTTGAAACTCGTCAGCTAGTTTTAAAAGTTAATGACTTTGGGCATCCAAAATAGATTAAAGTTACGAGATGTTTAACTCCTCATAGCCCAATGATGGGCCCCAAGTCATGTATTTTCTTCTAAGTTTATAAATATTTATTTCTCTATCTCTTTTCTTCCCCCTCATCTTTTTCTAACCTAAGAGCTGGAATTAAATAGGTTCAAACAAATAGCTGGTATTGTAGTAAAATCACAGTATTCATGAAAAGTTATAGATTTCAGGAATGATATACATTATGATTTATTTAAGCCATGGAAATGGCTTCACAATTGCTAGTTCACAATGTACTTGTACCTTTCGTTTTTAGATTAATAAAGTAAAGAGAATCTATTTCCATAAAAACCAGAGTATAGGGATCCCTGGGTGGCGCAGCAGTTTGGCGCCTGCCTTTGGCCCAGGGTGCGATCCTGGAGACTCGGAATCGAATCCCACGTTGGGCTCCCGGTGCATGGAGCCTGCTTCTCCTTCTGCCTATGTCTCTGCCTCTCTCTCTCTCTTTCTCTGTGTGTGACTATCATAAATTAAAAAAAAAAAGCCAGAGTATATAAATTTCCTGGATTCACTCTTCAACTAATATACTCTTTTGAATAAGTAAAAAGCCCTCTTTATATATGAAGTTGACATTAGACACAATAAAGAGGAAATGTATTTTGGTTAAGAAATCTCTTTAGTATCACCAGTTTCTCTCCTGTTTAATGGTATGTGTTAATAATAAGAATAAATGAGGTTTGAGATGCAGGCTTTTCATTTTCCCTCTACAGAAATCATGGCCCACATAGAACTTATACCTTTGACCTTGGCTTCAACAATACCCATGATCTCAGCAATTTGTCTACCATCTGTGCCTTTTGACCTCATGTGTATCAGCCGTATTACATCAGAGAATGCCAGGATCAACAATTAATGTTTTAGAATTACAACTACATATGACCCTATGTGCTTGCATTTTCTGCAATATTGTTGTCTAGTGCCATTTATTTTTAAAATAAAAAGGGAGCAAATATAGGATTTGTTAACAAATATGATTCCAAATGGGCAAATATTGCTCACATCTCTGTAGTTGGATTCTATATAGGCCTGCCTGGTTACAAACCAAAGCAAATTCTAGCTTTCCCCTCCTAGGTTTATTTGAATGATACCTGATTGATCATTGATAAATATTAAAAATCAATGAATGTAACTGATTGGCCAATACTATACATATCTATCTCTCTAATGTGTCAAAATTTTACATAAGCAATTTGTAAGTTCAGATCAAGGCATCTTGTGCCTTCAAACTAAGTGGGTATTGCAGTACAGTGCCTCCTTCTTAGATGTTCTTTACTACCAGCCCACTGCCACCTGTGGGTTCCAAAGGACACCCCAGCACTAAATTTGACTTTCCTTAGAACAATTTTCTTTTAGTTAAAATCAAAGAAGTCCAAAGAAATATAAACAGGGCCCAGGAGGTCTCAAATCAAGGATGGTTGACTGGTTCATAATCCCCAAAGAGTCTGGCCAAAAATTTCTTGGGAAAGGAAAAGTAAATTTCATTTACATGTTTTCCTTGTGTATATAATATCAATCAATCTTCATAAAGAGCCAGTAGGAAAAAAATTTCTAATAAGCCTGCTATCTCTTATACAATAACCTCCCAAAATAACTACACCATGTGAAGAGAGGAAGGCCATATATTATGTTAACAGTTTACCCAAAAGCATGTCATTCTGCATGTCAGGCAGGTGGCATTAATTTCTTACAATAAGCAGATTAAAATGAAATTTCAATTTGATTCTTGTTCATTTGGGGAAAAACAAGGTAGTGCCCACCCTGAGACAGAAGCACATATGGAGATTAGCACAAGCAGTGAGAAAAAGGGACTAGAAGAAGGCACATTGCCAACTATCATGACTTTAATCTGTTTACCAATTGCATTCCTACACACCTCTAAAGGCCTTTACTTTTTACCTCTGAGTTTTCAGGCTACGGCAAAAATATAAATATGTATAAAAGGGGATAGATGATTCAACTAGGATTTATTCTGTTAGTGAAGAGAGCCAAAGGCAATTTCATATTTGCATTTTTATCATCTCTTAAAATAAGATTATATAAATTCTAAATTATGCAGTTGTTTTTCAAATCTTTTTTTGGCATCAGATTTTGAATTAAAATTTATATTTCAAATAATTCAAATCATTTTTTATGGGGAAAATTATTCTTTTCCACCTATGGAACTTGGTGGAAACTTTATACTTCTGTTTTTATAATACTTTCCAAAGACTATCGGCCATGCAATAAATATTTTTATTTCTAAATTCAAGCCTGGTGGTTCGTTAATGCTAATATTTTAAAAAACACAAAGTGATTCAATGAGACAAGGTAAGTGTGCTGGTTCATGCATCTAGCAGAAATGGATCAAACCTCCCAAAACCAGCAAATATCAGATAGATTGTCTTGTTCCATAAATTACACTAAATAATTGAGGTGTCCTTTTATTTTAATAGTTTCACACATTCATCAAATGCTATTCAATAATCTATCTGTGATTTTCAGTCATTGCTAATTCCATTACTTTATGGGGCAACATAGTTTAGAAATTATTATGAACAGAAATCTTGACCTCTTGAACTGGGGTTTGAAAATGGTAGAAAGAGATTTAAAAAGATGTTATCAATTCCTAGATCTTCGTTCCAGGAAATTACATTTCTGCTGCTCACTCACTGTTATTTTTATAAACAAAGAGAAATGGTTATTGCCAGTATAATTATGGGATACACTTCAGAGACTGATATTATTACACAGTAGATAAGGCACTACATAAATCAGAACTTTAGAAACAGGCAAATTTGACATGTTGCTTCAAGAGCACTTATGTGCATAGTGCCCTCTCAATGTGAATGACTAACCTCCATTATTGTTAATAATATTTTCTCATCCAGGCATCTCAGAGAAGGAAACCATTTTCCTTTTATTGGTTGCCATTTCCATGTTTCTCAGTAAGTGCCAGCTCTTTGCAGATTGAACTAAAAATACTGATTTAAATGTATACTAAAGCTCCCCATAAGATGTGGAGCTACTTTTACTAGTTTTTAATACTAGAACAAAGATGATGCCCCATGTTGAAATGTTCCTAAGTTATTACTTCATTGGAAGGGATGGCATCCCACTGCCTTTTGTATTCTGGTAGAGTATCTTATAAGGCTGCAAAATTTTTTTATTATATCTTTTATAAAAAAGCAAACTTCAAAATTTAAGTACCCGTGATATGAAAACAAAACAAAACAAAATCTATCATCATCCTCACTCAGAAGGTGTTAGGACCCAAGGACTTAGAAGAAATGAGATTGAGAGATTGGGAGTGTCAAATCCATCCTTACTGGATATCAAATCACATCAGTGTATCATTACACATAATTCAACATGGAGGACAGACAATTGAAAATAGTTTGAGGATTGTTGTTCCAGGGACAGAAATTGCCTATTGCTTCTTGTAATAGTAAAGGATTATTTCTTAAAGTCAAAGCAGTATTAGTTACAGGAAGTCTGAAAATTAAAAAGACAAAACGGACACTCACTGTAGTGATGGGGAAATGTGAATGTTTGCCAGAATTGGAGAGTATTTTTAAGTATAAAGAAAATTAGATTTTAGGTAACTTACCACTATTAAAATCATATCAAGTGAAGAACATGAAAAGCAAACATAAGGTATTAAAGGAGCAAGGAGTGGGTAAAATGCAAGCACCAAAAATAAGTATGGGAAGATAGATTATTCTCTTTACCTACAGGTCAGGTTCAGGTTTTTGGTTATAAAAATAAAATAAAATCTTTGATTTTAACTAATAAATGTTTTTTTTATAAAGATTTTATAAAAAAAAATCTTCAGCTTGTTTCTATGTCTCAATTTCCTCAACCAGAAAGCAGAAATATTAATAATTATCTCTATTTCATAGTGTTGTTTTCAACATTAAATGAATTAATACAGATGAGGTGCTTTGAACAATACCTTAAATGTATAGCAACAAGTCAACAAATGTTGGTTTTTACTATTTTGATAGTTATACTACTTCATGAAAAAGAGCTTGAAAGTGATCACTTTCCAGGTGATTGTTCCTTCTCTTCATATCAGAAAGAGATAACATATTACATAACTCTTCCCAAAGAATATATAACAAAAACATTTGAAGTCTTTGAATGCTTTTTTCTTTTTCTCTTTCTTTTTCTTTTCATTTCTTTCTTCTTTCTTTCTTTCTTTCTTTCTTTCTTTCTTTCTTTCTTTCTTTCTTTCGAAGAGTTTCTTTCTCTTTCACTAGCAGGTCAAGTAGGTGTCAATATCACATCAAATTCACAATTAAATATTTGTCTTTAAAAGTGTCTCTATAAGTGGTGGGATATATATAGTGTGTCACTTCACTATTCCTCTAAGCCTCCTGTAGAGGCCTACTGAGAAAAATTTTGGAAAAAAACTAGAGAAAAATGATGCTTTGTGTACAAAGATATAAATTATGGTCAGGTTTTCTTTCCTTCAGAAAAAAATGACACCAAAAGACAATGGAACAACATTCTTCAAACTGCCAAAAAATAAAACCTAACAAAATTCTATATCTAATTTAAATATTCTTCAAAAGTAAAGGTTACCATTTTAAGACAAACAAATATGAGCCTATTCTTTTCCATCCAACCTGCACTACAATATATGCTAAAGGGAGTTCTTCAGGCTATAGGAAAAGCACCTATGGCAACTCAGATCTCCTGGGCAAAATGAAGAGCACTGGAGATAATACATTTAGGTGAATGAAGAAGAGTTTATATTTTTCTTCTCCTAGCATAAAGAAACACTATTTTCTTAAAAGATAATTGAAATGTTATAACAATGGAGTTTACAGTATGTTTAGACTTAATACATATGAAAAGGTTAGGGCAAAAAATGAGGTTGATAAATTAAAATATACAGTTGCAATGTTCTTACCTTTTAGATGAACTAGTACAATATTAACTGTAAGAATGATCATTTGAAGATACATAGTATAATTGCTAGAGTAACTCCTAAAGAAACAATAGAGAAATTAAATGGCATACTAATAAAAATATTTATTGACTCGAAAGAGAAGGAGACAAAGATAAATCACCTACAGATGAGATAAATAAAAAGCAGATACCACAATGGTAGACAAAATCAGGTCAACAGTAACATTGACTATAAGTGGAACAAATCCTTTGTTTAAAGGGCAGTGAATGTCAGAAAAAAAGAGAGACCCCAATTTTGGCTGTATAGAAGAGATGCACTTTAAATATAGACTTAGGAGAGCCTGGGTGGCTCAGTTGGTTGAGCATCTGACTCTTCATTTTGGCTCAGGTCAGGATCTCAGGGTTCTGGGATCAAGCCCAGCTTTGGGTTCTGTACTTCATAGCAAAGGACAAAGAGGAAGATTTGAATATGATGAAATGGTTAATTTATCAAGAAGACAAAATATCTTAAATACATATGTACCTAGCTACACAACTGCAAAATACAACAGCAAAAATTGATGGAACTAAAAAGAGGAATAGATAAAGCAATAGTGAAAGACAGATTTTAACACTCCTCTCTCAATAACAAAAGAAATATACAAAAGATCCAGTAATGGTATAAAAGAATTACATAACACAATTAAATGATCTGACCTAATTGACATTTATGGAATAGTAACAACTGTCCAATACATATTCCTTAAAAGTATACATGAAATTTTCAACAAGGTAAAACCATATGATGGATCATAAAACAAGTCTCAATAAATGTCAAAAGATTAAAACATTACAGATTGGGAGTTCTGGCCACAAGAAAACTAAAGCAGAAGTAAATACGATATTTTAAAACTCCAAAATTTTGGAAATTAAACAACAAACCTCTAAATAACCCATGTGTCAAAGAAATTATGAGAGAAATTAGACATTACAGCAAACTAAAAGATAATGAAAATACTTGTCAAAATTTGTGGCAGGCAACTGAAACAGTGTTTAGGAAGAAATGAATAGCTTTTAATGTTTATATTACAAAAGAAGAAAGTTTGAAATTATTTACATTTTCACCTTAGTGAAAAGTTGCACAAATTAAACCCAAAGTAAGCAGAAGAAAGGAAAAAATAAAAGGAAGACAGAAATTAATGGGAGAGGAAAAAGACACAATATAAAATACAGAATACAAAAACAGTAAATAAAGCCAAAATTTGGCTCTCTGAAAGGATCAACAACTTGACAAGCATTTAGCATGACTGATTAATAAGAAAATAACTACCAATATCAACCAATATCAGGAATGAAAGGAGTTGTATTAGTAAGAATTCTACAGAGAAACAGAACCAACAGGATATTTATCTTGTTTGTTTGTTATGAGGAAATGGTTCATGCAATTATGGAGACTGGCAAGTACAAAATGTGCAGACTGGGGTGGCAGGCTGGAGAGTCAGGAAAGCCAATGTTCTAGTTCAATTTCAAATGCAGTTTGCTATAGATGCATGAAGAGTTGATACTGTAGATGAAATCCAAAATCATCTGCTGGAGAATTCTCTTTTGCTCAGGAAACCCTCGTTATTGGTTTTAGTCAAGCCTTCAACTAACTAGATGAGGCCCACCAACATTATGAAACTCAGTTTTACTCAAAAACCATTGATTTTAATGTTAATATCACCCAAAATTATGTTTTGGAAGCACCCTCACAAAAGAACCCAGAATAATATTTGACCAAATAAATGTACATCTTGTGGCCCAGCCAAATCAACCATAAGATTAACCAGTAGTGTGATACTACTATAGATTTTACAGACTTAAAAAAATAAGAAGAAAATACAATTATAAACTTTATGTACAATACTTGATAATTTAGATGAAAAAGATTATTTGAAAATGGTACTTATCAATACTAGCATAAAGTAAAAGGAAAAATTGTATATCCTTTTATTTATCAAGAAAACTAGGGGATCCCTGGGTGGCTCAGCAATTTAGTGCCTGCCTCCGGCCCACAGTGTGATCCTGGAGTCCTGGGATCTAGTTCCACATCAGGATCCCTGCATGGAGCCTGCTTCTCCCTCTGCCTGTGTCTCTGTCTCTCTCTCTCTCTGTCATGAATAAATAAATAAAATCTTAAAAAAAAAAGAAAACTGAATTCATAATAAAAAACCTTCCGTCACTGAATATGTCATATCTAAATGCCTTCACCTGTGATTTTTTAAAAAGATTTATTTATTTATTTGAAAGAGAGAAAGAGCAAGCAAGCATGGGGAGGGGTAGAGGGAGAGGGAGAGAGAAATTTTAAAAGACTCCTTGCTGAGCTAAGAGCCCAACACAAGGCTTGATCCCATGACCCTGAGATCATGACCTGACTGAAACCAAGAGTCAGACAGATACTTAACCAACTGTGTCACCCACGGACCCCCACCTGCAATTTCCAACAAACAAACACTTAAGAAACAATACAACCATGGCACGACTATTTCGGAAAATAGAAGACTGAATACTTTGAAACTCCTTTTCTGAGGCCAACATAATCCTGATTCCAAAACCTTGCAATGACATTATAAGAATACTAACTACAGACTGATATCAGTCCTGACCATCAAACATGCTTCAGACAAGTCTCCTGTATATTAAAAGGATGATACTCCATGAAAACTTAGGATAAATCCCCAAATTGGTTTAAGATTTGAAAATCAATCAATGTAATTGACTACATTATTAGAACAAAAGAGAATAATCATACAGTCATCTCGATAGATGCAGAAAAAGAACAAAATTCTAAAATTCAATACTCATTCATGTGTTTAAAAAATTATAAGCAAACTAGGAATTGAAGGAAACTTTCCTTTTTTAAAAATATTTTATTTATTTATTCATGAGAGACACAAAGAGAAAGAGAGAGAGAGAGAGAGAGAGAGAGAAAGACAGGCTCCATGCAGGGAGCCCGATATGGGACTCCATCCCGGGTCTCCAAGATCAGGCCCTGGGCTGAAGGCGGCGCTAAACCGCTGAGCCACCCGGGCTGCCCTGAAGGAAACTTTCCTAATGTAAAATCTTCTTAGATACAGAAAATAATAACCGTAAAAGAAAAAAAAAAAAGATAAATTCTTTTTAAGAATTTAGCCCCCTTAAATAGAGGGCTTCTTCAAAACTAAAGCCTTCTGCTCATCAAAACACACTGTAAAGAAAACGAATAGGCAAACTTGAGCCTTGGTGAAGATACTGTCAACAAATCTACAAAGAACTTGTATACAAAACTTTTAACTCTCAGAATTCAATAAGTGAATGACCAAAAAAATCAAAATACCTTGCAAGAAGACCCTCTCTAACAAATCCAGGAAACGTCATTATGAGACAAGGTTGTTTCTTTCCATAGAATAGACAATGCCTCCCTTTATTCATTTGTGCATCTAATTTAATAAAAATTAATTTAGTCTCTGGAAACACAAAAGGGAGTAGCATCTAGAGTTGCCAGTGATAGCTCGCAACGTCAAAGGGAGCAAAAGGACTGAGTGAAATTGCAAGAGGCAGGCCAGAAAACAGACAGTGACCAGACGCTTTGATGAGCACCAATATAAAGGAAGTAGAGAACCCTGCAGAAGCAGATTGGAGGGCCAGCACACTCTCTGGACATCAGCAAGTTATCTGAGGGGAAGACCTCAAAGCCAAGGCCTGAAGGACAACGAAAGTTGATATCTGGAAGCATGCATGCGGGGTGGGGTGAGGAGGAGACATGGTGCAACCGGGAGATTTTGGACAGATGGAACCAAATGAGCAAAGGGCAGAGAAAACACAGCACATTTGGCAAACTGCAAATAACTCCGCATGGGAATTCACATGGGGTCTGTCAGCAAGGCTGCTCCAAGGAGCACCCGGGTTGTCGGAATCTGCCAAGGTAGCCATGAGGCTCGCCCTTGTTTGGCACAGGGAGTAAAAAGGAAATTGATCATTTGGAGAGATGCTACACACCAGTGTCTCCAGCGCCTGCTTTCACCAGCTGCCCATCCTTCAAAACAGTTCAAAATTCATCTCTAGGGACGCCTGGGTGGCTCAGTGGTTGAGCGTCTGCCCTTGGCTCAGGTCATGATCCTGGGATCAAGTCCTGCATCGGGCTCCCTGCATGGAGCCTGCTTCTCCCTCTGCCTGTGTCTCTGTCTCTCTCTCTCTGTGTCTCTCACGAATAAATAAATAAAATCTTAAAAAACAATTCATCTCTAGGAGGCCTTCTTTCCTTCTCTCATAGCATTCTGTAGCTATCTTTGCAGAGATATCACATTGTATTGGAATTATTTGTTTCCTCACCAGATGAGTGCCAAAGGCAGGAGTAACGATTCACTAATCTATGTTAGCAACTCATAGTAGGGAGCCTGGCACACAGCTGGTGTTCCGTAATCAACAGCAGCCTACTCCCCAGGCCATATACAGTGTCGACGTCGTATATGCTGCAACAGTGTTCCTCTGACCCGGAGGAACAGGCTGATTTTTCAAATTCTCTCTCTTGTTCCCTCTCAATAAACAATCAAAATATCCCAGCAACTCCGAAAGACATCTTTCACAATGCCTTTTGCAATTTGAGTGAACACAGCAGCTCTTTGTCTGACCATGGGTACCAATTTTTTTTTTTCACTCAGAGAATGAGTTCACCAAAGTAGTATATGCCATGTTGCCTTCAAGCGTCAGTGCCTAAGAGGCAGAAATTAATTGTGAGAATGTTCAGCTCAATTGATAGCATGCTGTGGTGGCTCAATACTTATTTAAACTATCAACAAAACTTGTTTCTTTGCTTTGACATTTGAACCAGCTATATAACGTTGGGCAAGAATTTTGATTCCCATACATCTACATGCCAAAGTTGAAAAATAAGGGATCTATTTTCCCCTCAGAATTTGTTTCATGCCTGTATCAAAATACCAAGTTACCATGGTGATAGCTTCCCTTGTAAATAGGGCAACTCTACCCCCTTATAGCAAACCTACCCCCCTGAAGCAAATGTAGCACAAAAGGGAGGCAAAATAAGCTCTGAAATAGAGGACAAAAGAGCCTGGGGAAAATCCCCACAGTGAAAGAGATAAAGGCTGTTCCAGATAAAAGTCTTATAAGGTGACAATTCTCCTCACAGGCCTGAGTGCTAGCCAGCCAGCCCAAAGGGTTGGGCCCTGAAATATGTGCGCCGCGAGCGCCCTGTACGGTGGCGCAGGGAGGTTGCATTTGCTGAGCGCAGTGAAGTCAGCTTGAATAGCAACGATCATAACTACCCACGGAGGGCTCGTTCTGGCTTTTGATGCTTTAGGGGCAGGAACTCATTCAATCTTCATAAGGCGTTTGTGAGGTAGATCTTACAGCTATTAAGGAGTTAGGCAGAGATTCGAACTTGCGCACTTCACCTCCCCCCTGTAATGAGGAAGCCATGTGAAGAGCTGGAGGAGAAGAAACTGGCCTTGTCTTATCTTTAGAAAAGAGGGGGAGAGGAAACAAAATCAGAAGCAGCCATCAGTTGCCCTAAGCTCTGTGGGGGCCCTGGGCCCTTAGGATGGACAGCCGGGCAGGAGGCCGAGGATGCAGGGTGGGGTGGGGGAGATAGTGGGAGGCAAGCTGCAGTTAGGAGAGGAGGGGAGGGGGGTGAGGAAAATTGGCTGCCAACTATTTTCTGCAGAAATGGAGGTCTCTGCATATAATTAGTGCCTGTAGGTGAAAATATCCCTTGCTTTGCTCCCCCCATGTCTCTCGGCTGTACGCCTTCCTTTAGTGAACTTGTTTTGTCTTCCTTTAGTGAACTTGTTTTCTATTTCATTTTGATCAAATTTCAACAAATTGGTAGGTTTGGGGGGTTTGGTAACCCCGTGGCTTTTATTGTCATTCATTCCAACTCTTTGAAAGGGCCTGGCCTTCCTTTGCGGCTTCCTTCAGGCTGTGGGCTCTGTGAAGAAGGAAAAGAGAAGCTGCAACAGCCTGTGCCCCGCTCCCCACACACATTCTAGAAGACAGAGGAACTCAGGGCAGAACCCCATAATGATGGTGTTGATGTGACTTCTAGGCAGGAGACCTCGCTCAGCAGAAACAGAATGGCTTGTAGGAGATGTGTGCAACTCTCCTCCAACGTTTAGGACAGCAAAGCAGAACCAACCCCCTATTTAAATGTCAATACCATAACTATTGCAAACAAAGGAATATTGTTCTTCACAGTACGTGCTTTGGAAGCGTATGTACTCATTTTAATGAAGGTGTCATTTGTGTAAAATCCGTCTGAATGCAATCATGCCTCACTTTGAGCCCAGAATTCCACGGACAGGATTTATCACCCATTTTATTTGCTATCCTGAATTCCACATAACTTTCTTTTCCAGAATTGAATCCCATTGTCAAAGGATTAAGATTCTCTATTGAGGATTCCCTGGAACGTATCCTAACTCTGAGAGCAATCCCGAGAGGGACTCCAGAAATGTTTTGGTCAAGGGTCAGCATCAATGGTAAATATGACCTCCAAGGTGGCTGCTTTGATGTCTGTGCTCACACAGACATGTAAAATTGCAGACTCAAAATAAATCAGCCACTTTCCTTATCAGACATATCTATTAGATTATGGCTAACAATGTGGAATAACAACCTAAACAATGAAGACAATTTTAAGGAAATTTATGGCCAAATGTCCGTATCTTATTGGAGGGATTTTTTTTTTTTATTGTAAAGTTTTTAGAAACTATATCTTTAAGGCAAAAAAAAAAAAAAACCCTTACTAAGGAAATTCAGACTTGCATTCATTCGAGCACACTTGTGGTATTAAATACATATTTTTCTACAACAACTGGATGGAGTTTCCCTGAAAGTGATTTCAATCTGTGATGAAAGCAGATCCAATTACTTTGATCAATGAAATTACTAATAGACACTTTCCAAGGATATTCAGAGTGTCTGGGCCATTGTTGTGCTCATGAGTAGGCTGCTGTCCATTTTATGCATTTAGCTCTGCTCAAATTACCTAAAATGCATGCATCTTATTCAAACAAAATTGTTTGCTCTTTGAGGGTAGAGCATTACCTGTGATAGTGCTAAATGCCCGAGAAAGAGTCTGACGCTTTAAATGCAAGTGGTCATAATGAGCAAAACAACAAGTCAATAATCAGTGCAAGTAATAAAGGTGTAATGAAATGTTTTTCTCTATTATTACTGTTCCCCTGATTTAAAAAAATATATAAAATGTCTTTGTCTTTTCTATAGTTCCTTGCTACTTGATATAAAGAAATTTGATAATAAGACTTACCCCTGGCAAATTTAGCTGGATCAATATTTGCATGATTTAATTTTATCTTAATTGGGTATCTTGAGACTCACTGCAGGGGGATTTTTCTCAGTATGTGCCAATAAGTACTATCTTCCATTTGTTCTTCTTAAAATTGTATCCAAAGGCAAATATTCCAACTGTTTCCCTTTCTCCACTGATACCATACTCAGAACTCAACTGCATTGTTGCCAAGATTTTACTATCCTTAAATGCAAGCCAGCTCACATTGGGGACCTACAGATGGAGGAGCAAGCAAACCTAACACTTCAAATTTTAACATTGAAAGGCCTTTTAAGGAATATTCTGCTTTAATGCAATGCAATTTCAAATTGTGACAAAAAGCGTCTTTGCGGTGTAAACTCTTTATTCTTCTGCTAGGATCATCTGTAGTATTTATTAAATATATTGCATGGATTCAAAGGAATTATCAAATATGTAAAAGGTATAAAATACTCATGTTACAGTGAGCTCCCATAGTCACACCTATTCTAAGAACAGTAATATTATAATTACCCTTGAATAATTATATTACCCTGAGTGCTCCTCCTCAATCTGTTTTCCATATGTCACCTTCAGATGTAACCTCTAGTCTATATTTTATTCTTACCATCCCCTTATGATTTGTAGTAGTGTTACTGAAAATGTTGTAACCCTAAATATATTGTTTTTTTAAAGAAATTATTTTAGACTTACTGAACTATTACAAAAATGGCACAGAGAATCCCTGTACTGTATATTCTTCATCCAGCTTCCCCTAAAGTTATTGTCTTGCAGTGGCTGATGATCAAAGCCAGGAAGCTAACAGTGGAAAAATGCTATTAACTACAAACCTTTTTGAATCTCACTGTATTTTACACCAGTGCTTTTTCTGTTCCAGGTTCCAATCCAGGATCTAACATGGCATTTATTAATTTACATATATCATTATGATTAAATTTGAATGTTTTCCCATATGTTTCAGGATTGTTTTATTTCTTTTTCTCTGTGTGTGAATTGCTTTACTGGGTTTACTGGGTTTACTGGGGTCTTTTTTTTTTTTGGAGACATTTGATCCTTTGTCCCTCAAATTTTAAAAGTTTTATATATATAAATTAAACATTTAGCTCTTTGAAGTATATTTTTCAAATATTTTCTCCTATTTCTGCAATTGTATTTTGTCTTTATTTCTGATACTTTGTGCCCCATGAAATTTCAAGTTCAATGTTTTCTTTTACTGCCTCTATATCTTGAGTTGTAATTGGAAAGCCTCCATCTACTCTGAAGTTAAAGAATGACTTACCCATGGGGACGCCTGTATAGCTCACTAGTTGAGCATCTGCTTTCTGCTCAGGTCTTGATCCTGGGTTCCTGGGATGGAGCCCTGCCTGCATCAGGCTCCTCGCAGGGAGCCTGCTTCTCCCTCTGCCTATGTTTCTGCCTTTCTCCCTATGTCTCTCAAAAAATAAAATCTTAAAAAAAAAAAGAATAACTTATCCTTGTTTTCTTCTTCTACTTCTATGGTTTGATTTTTTACATGTAGATACCTAAACCATTTGGAGTTTATTTTTGTGAATGATGTGAGATATAGGGCTACTTGTATTTTTTCCCCAAGTACCTAAATGTTTATCTTGGCACCAATTATTATAAAGTCAATCTTATCCTAGTGATAAGATGCCATCTTTACCATATACTGAATTTGTACACGTACTTGATTCTATTTCAGGGCTGTATGTTTTATTACATCAATCTATGTAGTCATGTACTGGTGCTATATAAAGGTTTAATTGTAGACTCTTTAGCAGCAAGCAGAGTGGTGCAGTGGAAATATGCTGAACTGGTAATTACAGAATCTCTAATATGTTTCAATATCTGGTGAGGTAGTCTTCCTCATAGTTTTACTTTCTTAGTAAAACTTCTTACTTTCTTACTTCTTACTTTCTTAGTATTTTTCTGGCTACTCTTACATATTTGTTATTTTCATATGAATATTAGTATCATATCAACTTTTATTCATCTTTTGCCTTTGTTTTGTAGAAGTATAACTCAGTTATTTATTACGTTTGTGTAGTATTCCATTATAAAACATGCCACGGTTTATCCACTCTACTTTTGATGGGCATTTAGATTCTTTTTATTTTTTTATTGTTACAACCTCTACTGTTTTGAACAATTTATAGTATGCCTTTTATTACACACATGCAAGATTTTTTCTAGAGTATATATCTATAAGTGGAACTGTGGGAACATAGGATATAAACATTTTCAGCCTAACTACATAACACCAACTTCATTTCCAAGGAAGCTATTTCAGTTAAGATTTCCATCAGTTTTTTTGTCTGTTTTTTTTTTTAAAGATTTTTTGCTTATTTATTCATGAGAGACACAGAGAGACAGAGAGAGAGAGAGAGGCAGAGACACAGGCAGAGGGAGAAGCAGGCTCCATACAGGGAGCCAGACGTGGGACTCGATGCCCAGTCTCCAGGATCACACCTGGGGCTGAAGGTGGTGCTAAATTGCTGAGCCACCCAGGCTGCGATTTCCAGCAGTTTTAAAAAGAGCGCTTGTTAATTTTTAATCACATAGAATTTTCTAGTTATTGTTTTCTTTTTTATTGTAATAAAATACACATAACATAAAATTTACCATCTTAACTATTTTTAAGTGTACAGTTAAATGGTATTAAATATAATGTGCAGCCATCACCATCATCTATACCCAGAATTCTTTGCATTTTATAAAACTGAAACTCTATACCAATTAAACTTCCGATTCCCCCCTCCTTTCAGCCCCTAGCAACCACTATTCTACTTTCTGTCCATGACTTTTTACTATTCCCAGTACCTCATATAAGTGAAATCATACTATTTGTTATTGTGACCAGCTTGTTTTATGTAGAATAGTGGCCTCAAGGTTCACTACGTTGTAGCATATGTCAAAATCTCCTTCTTTTTAAGACTGAACAATATCCCATTTTATGTATATATTACATTTTGCTTATCTATTTATCTGTCAATGGATAAGGGTCGTGTTCATACTTTAGCTACTATGAAAAATTCTAGTCTGATCATGGGTGTGAAAACCTCTCTCTAAGACCCTGCTTTTAATTTCGGGGGGGTCTATATCCAGAGGTGAAATTGTTGGATCATATGATAGCTTTACTTTTGATTTTTGAGAAACTGCCACACTGCTTTCCACAGCCACTGTACCATTTGACATTCTCACCAGCAGTGCAGGAGGGTTTCAATTACTCTACATCCTCACTAACACTAGTTATTTTCTGGTTTGTTTGTTTGTTCTGATAGAAGCCATCCTGATGGGTATGAATTGGAATCTCACTGCAGTTTTGATTTGCATTTTCCCAATGATTAGTGATGTTGAACATCTCTTCATGTACTTATTAGCCATTTGGAGATCTTCTTTGGAGAAATATCTATTCAAGTTCTTTGCCTCATTTTTGAACTGCATTGTTCCTGGTTGTTATATTTTAGGAGTTCTCTACATATTCTGGATATTAATCCCTTACCAGATACATGATTTTCAAATACTTTCTCCCATTCTGTGGATTTCCTTTTTATTGCATTGATAATGTCTTTTGGTGCACAGAATTTTAGATTTTCGCGAGGTTCAATTTTTGTTGTAGTTCTTGCCTAGGCCTTTGGTGTCATATCCAGAAAATCATTGTCAAATTCAATGCCATGAAGCTTTTGTCCTACATTTTCTTCTAAGAGTTTTGTATTTTTAGCATTTACATTTAGGTCTTTGATCCATTTTGAGTTGATTTTTGTATATGGTATTAGGTAAGAGTCCAACTTCATTTCTTACCTTTGTATAGAGCTTTCACAGCACTATTTATTGAAAAGATGGCCCTTTCTCCATTGAATGTTCTTTGCACTCTTGTCAAAAAAAATTTTGACTGTATATCTGAGGGTTCATTTCTGGAGTCTGTTCTACTCCATTGGTCTATATGTCTGTCTTTAAGTTAGGAGCATATTGTTTAATGAGTAAATTTTATAGGGTCTATACAGAATTTACAGAATGAGTAAATTTTATAGGGTCTATACAGAACAAAAAAAACAAGTTACAAATTAGAATACAGTATTTCCAAATTACATATTCAACAAAGAGCTTGTACTCAGAATATATAAATAACTGTTAAACTTAACAATAAGAAAACAAACAACTCAATCAAAACTGAGAAAAGGACTTGAAAAGACAGTTGGCCAAAAAGATTGGGAAATAAGCACATGGAAGAGAGTCTAATATCGTCAGTCATCATGAAAACACAAATTAAGGTTACAATGTGATACCATTACATATCTATTTTAATAGCTAAAATAAACAATAGTGACAATACCAAATATTGACAAGGATACAGAACAATTGGAACTCTTATACATTACTGGTGGGGATTAAAAATGATATAGCCACTTTGAAAAATGGTTTGACAGTTTCCTACAAGGTTAAATTATATATTTGTCTTATGACCTTTCAATTCCACTACTGGTTATTTACCAGAGAGGATTTATGTTCAATACAAATGTTTATAGCAGCCGTATTAATAATTTGCCCCAAACTAGAATTAACCTAAATATCCTTGAATGGGCAAATGAGTAAATAAACTGTGTTATGTTCATACAATGGAATACCAGTCAGCAATAACAAAGGAGTTTACAAAGGACATAACAATAGCTCACAAAGGTTGAAATTTGTAGGGCTGTCTAGCAGTCTGGAAATTCAGGTGAAAATTGATGTCCTATTTTTTAATCTGAAGGTAATCTAGAGACAGAATTCCTTTCTCTTTCTCGTCAGTAGACTTCTGACTCTTAAGGCCTTAACTGATTGGATGAGGTCCACCCATACTGTGGATGGTAATCTGCTTTACTCAATGTCTACTACTTTAAATGTTAATCACATCTAGAGGCACCTGGGTGGCTCTGTACCTCAAATGTCTGACTCTTGGTTTTGGCTCAGGTCATGATCTCATGAATCTTGAGAGGGAGCCACGTGTTAAGTCTTTATGCTCAGTGTGAGTCTGCTTGAAGATTCTCTCCCTTTACCCTCCCCTGCTCTAAAGTAAATAAATTCATCTTTAAAAAAATTTTTAAATGTTAATCACATCTAAAAAATATCTTCACAACAACATCTAGCAGATTTTTGAACAGAAAACTGGGCACTGTGGCCTAGATAAGTGGATACATAAAATTAATCATCACATTGAATGGGTAGTAGCATGACAGTGAGAAACTCCTAGGACGATAGTGTTAGGGAGACCCCATAATTTCATAGGCATTAACTCAAGAAATCCCACCAGATTTTCACGGTAAAGATCTGAGAAAAATACTTCATATTTCTCACAGGGAGAGAAAAAGAATAACTGCTATGGGCTGAATTATGTGTGTCCTGTCCCCTCCATTTCATATACTAAAGTCCTCAGCCCCAGTGTAATGGTGTTGGAAATGGGGCCTTTGGGAAGAAATTAGGATTTGATGAGGTCATGAAGGTCAGGGCCCCATGATGGGATCAGCACCCTTAAAAGAAACACCAGACAGCTTGCTTCCACTCTCTCTCTGTCTCTTTCTCTCTGTCATGTGGAACGCAGCGAGAAGGCAAATGATTACAAGCCACAAAGAGGGATCTTGCTAGGGAAGTGAATTGGCCAGCAGCTTGAAGTTGGATTTCCCAGTCTCTGAACTGTGAGAAATAATATCTGTTGTGTAAGCCACTCAGTGTATGGTATTTTGTTATGGCAGCCCAAGCAGACTAATACAGTCATCTCTGTGAAATATGCCCAGAACCATCTCCATAGAAAAGCTTATGAACCAGAGGAGGAGAGTCTTACCAAATTGGGGAACTCTCATTCCTCTTATTCCAGCATCCTTTAG
Organism: Vulpes lagopus; assembly: GCF_018345385.1. Taxonomy (NCBI): domain Eukaryota; kingdom Metazoa; phylum Chordata; class Mammalia; order Carnivora; family Canidae; genus Vulpes; species Vulpes lagopus. The sequence goes on along the minus strand of NC_054824.1, from coordinate 125,158,810 downwards.
CCTTCCTTCTTACCTGAGAGAGAAAAACTTAGTGAACAAGAGGTCAAGGTTTCAAGGAAATGTACTGGAAATGCTGTGGTCAGAAAAGGGAGTGGGGGATGTGAAAGAAAAGTTATAATGCTGAAGAAAAACTTGTGAGGTTCACAACCCCAAGTTGCAGACCCACTAAAAGACTAGGATTTAAGCATAGGTTGCAGAATGCTTTCCCACTCCCACACCTCTTATTGTCACTCCAAAAGGATTCCAGTATAATAACAGAGCATGACAAATGAAAGAATCATAGAACACAGATTCTTTCTGTAGAGGAACACTTAGGGAAGTTTAAAGTCAAGATATTGAGACACAAATGACAGTAGAGGAGTTTAAAGCCTCTGGCATATATACGTACAGAAGACATTAAACACAGAGGATTTAGGCTGATTACCATAAATCTTCACACTAAATGCCTATTTATCTCTTCTTGTATTAACACTATCGATATATTTTGCTTTCAACATAAAGTGACAAGGCAAAAAACAAGCAAATAAGCAAATAAAATAAAAACACTGCCCCCCTCAAATAAAAACAGTTTGAAACAAAGCAATCAGAATTAGACTGAAATATGACACAGATGTTGGAGTTATCAGACAGGGAATTTAAAATAACTACAATTAACATATCAAAGTCTACAAGAGAAAAGGAACACAACATACTAGTACAAATCGGTGATAGAGGAGACAAACTGGAAGAATCAAAAGGAAATTCTAGAAATCAAAACCATAGTAACTGAAAGGAAGAAGCCTTTCTAAGGACTCATCAGTAAACTTGACGCAGCCAAAGAAAGAACCAGTGAGCTTGAAGGGTGGTCAAGAGAATCTTCCCAAACTGAAAATGCAAAGAGAAAGAGCAAATCAAAAGAAGCAAAACCAGAGTTGAACGTGCAAGAACTGTGATTCAAGAGCAAAAGGAGCACCACTCCCCACACTGGATTATCAGAGGCAGGAGAGAATGGAGTGGAAGAAACTTTCTGAGTAATAATGGCCAAGACCTTTTCAATATTAATGGCAGCAGGAAACCAGAGATCCAGGATCCACCTCCACTTCACTGCTTCTACTACCAATATCCTATCCTGCATGTTTGATAACTTGGAGACATACCCAAGTGAATGTCAAAATAAATGAGGAATTTGAAATAGAAAAAAAGGGAAGGGGCATCTAGGTGGCCCAGTGGTTGAGCATCTGCCTTTGGATCAGGTTGTGATCCCAGGGTCCTGGGATGGTGTCCGGCATCAGGCTCCCCGCAGGGAGCCTGCTTCTCCCTCTGCCTGTGTCTCTGACTCTCTATGTGTCCCTCCTGATTAAATAAATAAAATCTTAAAAAAAAAAATCCAGGAGCATGAATATCTAATAACACACACCTTGGCAGATTATATTCTAACTGCAGAAAATCATAGACAAAGAGGAAACCTTACAGTGATGGTTACACAACTCTACCAGTTTATTAGGCACCATTGAGTTATCCAATTAAAATAGGTGAGTTGTATGGTATGTAAATTACACCTCAATAAAGAAGGCAAAAGAAATGGAGTTAGTTGCTCAGAGAAGTATTAAAAGCGAGTGCTGATGTCTTGGCAGAAAACCATTTACCTACATCAGGCAATCATTTTGTATCTTTCTGATACAATCAAGACTCTTGGGAAGTGATCTAAAAGGGGAGGCCCAGCTGTGGCCAGGTCCTGGGACAGGTGGATTACTGAGCAGAAATCCATGGCTTTGCCATTCTCTTTATGCTTGATGATCTCTACGACCTGGGTGAGGCAATGTGAAATAAATTGGCATTTTATCTGTTGTTGCTCTACCACCCGACTGAATCCGAATGTGCTTCATCCGTATGTTTTTCCCTTATTTAAATTTTTTTTCTGGGACATCTGGGTGGCTCAGTGGTTGAGCGTCTGCCTTTGGCCCAGGGTGTGATCCTAGAGTTCTGGGATCGAGTCCCACGTCGGGCTCCCTGCATGGAGTCTGCTTCTCCCTCTGCCTGTGTCTCTGTCTCTGTATCTCTCTCTCTCTCTCTGTCTCTCATGAATAAGTAAAATCTTTAAAAAAGTTTAAAAATTAAAAAAAATTTTCATATGTTTAACATTTACTTTTATACCTGACTGACGGATATTTCGGAGTCTCAACTTTTCAAAAAAGATCAGGGCGAGCTACCTTGGCACAGGGTTACACGCAAAGTAAGCCCCCAAACTCCCAGGGACAAGAGCCTACCAGGCAAGATATGCCTCCAGGGACACTCCTCTTTCTTTTTAAAATGCACACAAATTTTCAGTTTCTAATCAGCGCTTTCTCCTCTCTCTAAGAGAGAGCAAAAAAGCTTCTAGAGCAAAATAGCTTCACTGACATTTTCCCTCTGATGCGATGCTTATCTGCTTCCCTCCGAAGGCTTCTCATTGGGTTTATCTGTCTTATGCTTTTAACAGTTTCTGGTCTGATTATTGTTATTTGTACAGCCCTGAAGCCTTTTAATCTCTGCGGGTGGAGATCTATTATGAGAGCTTATTGCTAGAGAAGAACACGATTTTCAAAAAGACTTTTGTCCTTCAACGGTAATCAGCACACAAATGCATCCTGCTTCTTCCCCCTTTAACCTTTGTTGCCATTAGGGATGTTTTCATACGGTTTTAGGTTTCCTAATCCAGTAATTAGTTACAACAATTTTATTAGGAAAAAAATAGGCAGTGAGAGAGGATAGAATATTGGTGTAGGAATGAGGAAATCCAGTCTAAGCATAGTCCTCCACTCTGTGTAACCCTGGAGGGGCAAATTATTTCAAGCAGTTTGTTTTGACAGCCTGAGCACCTCCAAAGCATTTAGGGGTTGACCTGGCAAGATTCACATCTATGGGACAAAGCAAGTTATCTATAAAACGTTAACTGAAATGATTTCACTAAAATTGATTTACCCCATTCAGACAAAAGGGGTAAAGGGCAAGATGATTCCTCCAAAATTGGTTTTGTAAAATTCCTCTTTAGGGGGCAGTGGGCCATTATACAGATGGCGAATCCAGAGGCCCACTTGCCCTGCTTCTAGCGGCCTGCTCAGAGTAGACCCATCTTCACGGCGATGATCACAGAGGAGAGTGAATGAAAGATTGTTTTCCTTCCTTGTTTTAACAGAGCAAGGCAGAGAAAGGGGATGGACAGAGTATTGGATTCAATCAAGAAATCACACTGATGGAGAGAGAAGTTCCTCCAAGGAGAAAAGGAGGAATTGTAAGCTTTCTCAAGGGATTCTACAGCATTGTTGTGTGAATAAGTGAACTGTGTCCCCAAGGCTGGCTGCAATTTAATGTCATTCGGTTTTATCTTTCTCTTTCCAATCTCTTACCAATGGTGCAGACCTTAAAACCTAAGGCTAAAGACACTAGAAATGTCCCTGGACTTACAAATGTGATGTCAAACTGTTGGAATTTTTCCAGGAAGTATACTTCTACTGCATTTTGGTAAAGCAAATTGATTCATGACATATTTCTTAGATTTGTTTTCATGGGGTTCTGGACTCAGACAATTTTCATGGGGTTCTGGACTCGGACATACTTAAATATGTAACACAGGTATATACCTTAGCATAGATCAGATGAACGAACTGAACACCACCAACAAGAACAAAACAAAACAGTATCTGACAAAGTTACGATCTCAAATAGAATGGAAGAGAGCAATTTTATTTGGGCCACAGTTTGTAATAATTTTGAAGTATAATCTCCAACTGTGATATGCAGTCTTTTGTAGGATTGAGTTTCTTCACCTTGAAAGTGGGTATAATTCCCAACTTCCTTGATTGTTGTGACTATTAAATTATAGAATGTATTTACACATCAAGCACAATGCCTGATGAATAAATTACAGTCTTCACTTCCATTTTCTGCACCTCAATTTATTATATTGCAAACTGGAATTGCTTTTACAACCTGCTTTACAATTATTGTGAGACAAAGGCCTGACAAATAATGGGAAAATAATGATAAAATCATGAGAGGACACATTGAGTATTAATAGAGCACTTCTATACTTTGAATTCTAGTAAAGTTTGAGCCAAGAGAAGAGCTCAAGCGTTCTGCTGCATGAGGATGCATGATTGGACAAGGAAGCACTTGGGCAGGTGTTCCACTGGTTGTTGGTCAGAAAACCACAACAAATGATGACATCTCTATCTCTAGGTCCTCCATGTGACTCAACCCTATGGGGAAGCTGTGACTATTCAACCTCACCACACTTATAATCCTGGCATAGTTTGTTCATCAAATGATCCAAAATCACAGTCGTAAGGCCCTTAAACCTAAAAATATGTGAATCTTTCAAAATAAGGACGCCTGAGTGTCTCAGTGGTTGAGCGTCTGCCTTCTGCTCAGGTAGTAATCTCGGGGTTCCGGGATTGAGTCCTACATCGGGCTCCCTGCAGGAAGTCTGCTTCTTCCTGTGCCTGTGTCTCTGCCTCTCTCTCTGTGTCCCTCATGAATAAATAAATAAAATCTTAAAAAAACAAAACAAAACAAACAAACAAACAAAAAGAGATAGCAGTACCTACTAGGGGTGACCATGTTTGTAAACATCCCTGGGAGGGGCCATGCAACACTTCCAGGCTAATTAGATGGGCAAATGATGTTAGAAAATGAGGACAGAGGTCTGATTGTGCCGCAACACAGAATAGTAACCATGTCCTTGGGTAGTCTTTCCTTTCCTCTTGAAGTAATGGTGAGTATAGATCTCCTTTAGGATCTAAGAACAAACCTGCAGATATTTTGAGCAAATCAGTCTCAACTTTTTTCATCACGTTGCATCCCTGCTTATGCAACACTGAGGCATCTCCATGAACTGTTCTTTGCCATCATACTGTTCATTCAGTAGTTACTGTTCTTTTTTCCACGTGCCAAATACAGTGTATGACGCTGGTCACTTTCAACTGAGTTTCTCACCATGGACTGTAATTTCCTCTACTGTATTTCAGATCATTACCTCAGGTGCTTCTGCTGCTCCAGAGAATCTTTTAAGTACTCTTTGAACTCCATGAAATGCAACTGTTGCAAGTTCTTGTTCTTTAATTAATCAAAGATGTTCCAGGCAGTCAAATATTATTCAGCACTCACAGGATGATGCTGCACATATGTGCCATAATCTAGGAAAATAAATCTGAGTTATACACCTTACTACATTCAGTTAGTGCTTTCTGGGAAAATAATTAGTGGGTTATATTTAAGCTTATTTTTCTCTTTTGTTCCCTTTAACAGTGGATTCTAGCTTTTGTTTTGGCATAAAGTTGCTAATGAGATTATTACCAAGCACAGCTATTCTCTTTTTCTAACAAATTATTTCAGATCACATACTTTCTCATTGTTAAAATGATTAGTCTATCCTGTGATAATCAAACCTTAAAGTATTCTTTGGTATAGTAAATGATCCTAGTGCTACAGAAATCAAAATACTTAATATGCCCAGGCTATGATTCAGGTCTGTATGAGTTACAGTAATTCTTAGAAAAAAAGCTTGCTTGCTAAATTCATACCAAACTCCCGTAGCAGGCAGCAGCCAATAGTGCAGACATTCACATGAGTCTAGTAGAGGCCAACAAGAAAATTAATTACATGTTCTCCCAAACAAACAGCTAAAGCATATTTGTTTCCCAAAGCCAAAGCGTAGATGCTCTATTAAAGGATGTGTAAGACGAATAAAGACAAGAGGATCAGATATGCCTACTAGATGAGCTAATCTCTCCTCTTTTTACATTAGCTTTCATTAAACTATGGGATTCTCTTCATACCCCTAGTGCCTGATAGAACCTGGCACATAGTTGAGGTACCATAAAAGACTACTGAATGCATGAGGAACAGCACATCTTTAATCTTAAAAGAATATAATGCTGGGTATTTTTTTTTTTTTGGTAATTTATTGTGTTTGTAACATTTTGTGTTTGTCTTTAGCCATCAAATGGCTGTGTTGTTGTATGTATGTGTGAAGACTTTAGACTGCAGTTTCTTTAGTTAAAAAAATGTGTATAGACTATCCATGCTAGCTGATGAAATGCAGAAATAAGTATAGTAGAATGTTCAGCCTCCAAGGAGTAAGTACATCATTCATTTTCCTCATGGACAGCAAGATGGCAAAAGGAAATTGATTCCATGGTTGAAAATATTAAATTTTCACTAAACTTTTAGGGTAGGATTGGCAGTTAAAATATGGGACACTTGTTAAATTTGAATTTCAGATAGTGAATACCATATCCTGGAAAGGTATTCCCCAAATACTACATGGAATGTACTTATCCTGAAAAATCATTTGTTGTTTATCTGAAATTCAAATTTAACTACACATCCTATATTTGTGCATGTGTGTGTATATGTGTGTGCATTAAATCCGGTAACCATACTTTTTAGGCTACTTTTTATATAGTGGAATCATCCAAATTGGTCTTCCTCTTTTTTAGAGACTGTGGAGAGGGTATAAATTGTAAAAATGCTTTAGCAATAGTGAAGCTCAGAAGAGCATCAGGGAAGAGAGCATGGCCCTTGGATGATAATTAACCACTAACCACTTCAAAATTTTGAAGCTGATTGTGGGAACAGAAATATTTATTTGTCTGTTGGTGGAAGCATAATACTGTGCTTTAGGATCTAGACTTTGAAGGCAGACTGGCCAGTTCTATAACCTCATAACATTATGACTCTGGACAAGGAATTCATGCTTTCCATGACTGACTGTCTCCTTGTGACAAATGAAGACAAGCAGAGTAGCAAAAGAGAGAAGGGCATTCCTGGGTTTGTAAGAGCTAGCCTGGCACTTACAATTAGGACTTCTCCTATCTAGTATAAGCTATTACACAGAACGCTAAGATCAGACAAAGCCACTCTGACCATGATGGGTCAAGACAAAAAAAAAATCAGTCCATAATCATGTATGAATATAGACAAACACATGAAGAGTAACCGTACATCAAAAATGACCTAACATTGCCCCATCCTGGCTACTATGAATGACTGGCTGACTTAAAAGTCATAAGGAGTTCCTTATTTACAACTTTACCCTTGGTCTAGTTTTCTCTCTTTCTAGAAAAGATTTATTAAGTTGTCCAATCGTGATATTAGTGCCACTTCCTGAGAGTATCCAATTCAGAACAAAGACCCGAGTCCTTCAAACCTCTAAATCACATGTAATACAAACCCCAGTCCTTCCTAGCTCTGTCTTATTGAAATGTCCTTTGCCACTCCCCTCTCCCATGGTGTGAATTTTCCTTTTTTGCATTCAAGCCATTCAACTTGTTCAACAGTAGATGAGTTCCTGGTGGTCATTGTCTGGAGGGCACTTCCATCCTCACCTTTTCTTTCCTTTCTTTCTTTGTCTTCAGGGTCCCATTTTCTCCTTGTGCCTTTGCCATTTCTCATCACTAAATGGAGTCAGAGAGATGGGTGTTATAAAAATATCAGTGAAAGAGTCATCATCATGAGTTCAAAAAGTTAAATAAATAAAATCAAATGCCAAATTCTGATTCTCCGTGATTTCCTCTGGGTTTCAAATAGGTATTTCAGGCTTCCCCACTTTCCAGGTCCTTCTCACTTTTAATAACTGGTCTCTCAAGGACACTAGAATATTTTCACCCTTGCTCACATTTTTCCCATTTTCTAACAGAAAAGAATCCAGTGATATAAAAGCATGAAGAAAAGCTTTATGAATAACAATATTTATTATGCTGTTTTTTCTTGAATGTAGCTTCAGAGAACAATAATTAATATATATGGGAAGTGAATGAGACTTCCCATCCTCAAAGGCACTTTGTACCAACTTCTAGGCTAACTGTAGAGGTGTGAATTCTGGTATGGACACCTTGAAACCTGGGACACAGCAACCCTGATTCTTTATGTCCCACATCCCTCTACAGTCCTCTTCTATCACCAGAGGTAAAAAGATTTCCCTTCCTTGTTATTTTTTGTTTGATGAATAACCCCATGTTATTTCAGCTCTAAGTTTGGCAGCATAAAACCCACCCCAGCAATCCCCACAATTTGTGATATTGGAAGGAACTCAGTATCAAAAATATCCATTGATATTTTTTTTCAGATCACACACATCTGGGGTGGAGAAAGTTAGAGAATTGGAATGGAAGGTTGAATCAGAAGTATGAGTATTTATATGCTTTAAAAACTCCCCAGGTGATTCTTATTTGACCCAATTCCTAATTCCCCAAGAACTACTCCATAGATGCAACACTGCCTCTAAAGCAAAATGAAATAGAGTATGTTAAAGAAATCAAATTTAGGATCAAGGTATGATCTACTATTTAACACTCTTTGTAGTCTGAATTCTTAGCAAATTTGAAACAGAATCACAATCCCCCTGAGCTGATCTAATTTGCTTGTTCTGCCACAATTCTATGGCACATGATGAACCAAGGCAAAGCCCTGAAGAGCAGTAGCAGATCTTGCTGAAAATCTAATTTAAGGGGCAGGGGCAGTGTTGTTGCTGAGGCCATGGCTAGCTAACCTCTATTTTTCATTCCCTAATAATTATCTCAGAATAACACCTTTGGGTATACAATTTATCTTGCTTAGTTTTAGGCTCAAAAGTGAATTTGAGAGAGAAAGTCTTTGGTGAAATTCACTAGGTTTTAAAGTTATGCTTCTGTGATCAGCTGAACTGTCTTTGCTTCAAGATAAACCAGCAGAACTTGCTTCAGGATACACTACTAGATGTTTACGGCTTGATTTCAACCCCAGAATGGCTTATTTTAAATGTCAAAATTATGTGGACATTCTAATATGGGCAATGATAAGTGATGAACAAAATATTTCTTGTTTACTGGAATGTTCAAAGCATAAGATAGCTATGAACTAATGAGTCTTTCCTCCACACTGAAAAATAGATGAATAGTAAACGTTTTCTCCTTAATTTAATCACAATGTCTTCAAAAGAGAAGCCATAAGCGACTTATTGGAGAGCACATAATCATTGTAAAGTCCAGTAGTTCAGCCTGACATTTTTCCAAATAGAAGAAGACTTTTAAAATATGCTTTTTTCAACCAAATCACAACTTGAGTTTTGGTATTGGGTAATTCGTGAGCTACTCAGAGGAAAGACATATAACTAAGCCTTTGCATCCAAGTACTTGTTATAGTGTCAGATACTGGATAAAACCACATACACATATAAAAATCAATAAAAAAAAAACAAGCAAATGACAACAACAAAAAGATGAGTCAGGCCTCTGGCTTGCTATTATCAAGTCTTTCAAAAAGGAAGGCCTAGATATTCTTTGGCATTCCTAGGTTTGGTCATCACCCAAATAGAGTGCTAAGGTTAGAATCTGGAGGGAAGTATCTGGAGTGCTCACCAATTAGCAAAGTTTCAAATGTTTTAAGGTCAGTTAAGTATTGGATAAAAACCACCTTTAAGAAAACCTATCACAAAAAGCTAGCTAATTATAATTTTTATGTTTGTTTGATTGAAAAAAAAACACTATTGAGGGACATCTGGGTGGTTCAGTCATTTGAACACCTGCCTTTGACTCAGGTCATGATCCCAGGGTCCTGGGATTGAGCCCTGCTTTGGGCTCCTTGCTCAGTGGGGAGCCTGCCTCTCCCTCCCCTCTGCTGCTTCCCCCTGCTTGTGCTCTCTCAATCTCTCTTTCTCTGTCAAATAAATAAATAAAATATTTTATCTAAAAGAAAAAAAAGGAAAGGAAAAAAACACCATTGAAAGCAGGAGGTGACATTCGAATCCTTCTGTTCATTGTTCATTTTAAGATGTGGTGATTTCGGTGCTGGAAAATGGGAGCAATCAGAAGAAAATACTCAACAACTTCTTCAAAGCAAAAGTGATTTTCTGTAACATATCAATGTAAAGAATTTCTTTGCCTTCTTATCTACCAATTTAGCTTGTTGCCCCCATCTCCTAACCACAGTCCCTGACCCCCACCAATGCTTGGTTTCCCCTTCCCTTTAGCTATCCAATACCAGGGTAGACTTGGGCTCTGTAGTCACCTGCAGCATGGATTAGATTAGATGCAGGTTAGATTAGACACTACTCCAGCTTCTCACGTTTGAATATGCTGGCTTCTAACTTCAACTCATGAAACTCGTGAAAATTAAATATACCTCTTTCTAGTACAACATATATCTATTTCTAGTATAATAGGTACATTTATTTTCCTATATAACCTACAACTGCACGAGGGGAGGGTATCTGGAATCTAGTCAGTTTGGGATATTTCTCTTGTGTAATTCCTGGAGAAACTCTGACAGTTTAATGGTCCTCTGTAGTTTAGCTTATAGGACAGGGGTGGCATTGCGATGAACTTCAATCAGAACTGGCTTCTCTGTGAGCCATCTGGAACAGGAGGGAAGGGGAAGTGATCCTAAGCAGGCACGCTTACTGGCCTGCAGGGAGGCATCTGGTGATGCTTTACTCACCACCACTCAGGCCTGCAATCATCTTCACAGCAACAAATAAGTTCTAGAAAGTATAATCCTGATGAATGCATTTCTGAGAAAACCCCTTGATTAAGAAGTGCTCAAAAAATATTCCTTTTATACCTTTATCGTTCGGTTTTTTAAATAATTGACTATTTTTAACTTTTGCTGCTTTTCTTCAGAAGTAAACGTTGGCATTCCTGAACATGAGACTTGATACCTCATGGCATCAAATAGAGAGAGTGTCTGAAATCTTGGAAGTACTAAAAAATGACAATTAGGAAAGTTAAAAGGCCATCCATTGACGTTATCGGCTGTGTTGTTTGATCTGCCCTTCTTCTATTTATGAGTTTAATTAATGCATTTGACCCCTGCATGTGGGAAGCACAGTACAAGGAGAGGGTGAAAGGAGACAAGAGAAAACAAACACCCACCTTAGCCTTCCATGGTTATGTGACAAAGAGAAGAAAGAATAAAGTGGTAGAAAGAACAAAGTATTGCAAGAGCACTAAAGAGAAGCAATAATTTCTGCTTGCGAGATCTCATGGAGAATAAATCATTCACATGGTTCAATTTCATCTCTCTTTACAGATAGATGCCAATGATATGCCCAGCTTCATGCAGGTGCGAGGGAACTAGGAGGGCCCTAAAGCCTCCCTGCAAGGCTCTGAGAGTCTAGCCAGGAAACAGAAGCAAACGAACAACCAGGTATGAGTAGAGGCATGAGTGAACATGGACCATCTTTAGAAATTATTATTTCTGGGTTGTACATTGAAATAAGAGGAAGTGATTGGAAATACGTATGAGCTAGATGAAAGACAACTGTTTCTGTCATGCAAACGACTTAACTTTCACATTAAAATATTACATTTTATGCTTATGAGAGGCCATCACCAGCATTAGAGTGACTCCAAAATATTTATCCATACTCCTATCTTAAAATATATGATACATATCTTAATTTTAACTCAGTTTCTCTTGCCATATTCTAAATTCCTTCAAGATAATCAACATATCTTGATGGCCATACCTCATCCAGTAGGTGCTATGTAAATGTTGTTTGAACTTAATTGATTATCAGCACAAATTATTTTGGAGGAAAAACATACTTAACACAGACCAAATACACCAACTATTTCCTAAGTGGTAGTTTTTAAAATAAGCTGGTATTTGCCAAACAAACTCACTTTTTTCTCCAGACAGATCTTTGCTGAAAATACAGCCTCAATTGCAAGCATAATTGCTTCTATAATTCTAGAACTAGCAGTGAATAAAAATTAGAATAAGTAATAAACAGCAAATAGTTTGCTGTTATTAAATAGTCCCATTTTTATGGAAGATTTGGTGGCATGTTTATATATCATCCATGAGAAAAAAACACCCTAAATTCTTTTATCCACTGTAGGCTTTTTTTTATAAAGAATCGTAATACCTGAATATTGTCAGGGAATCCAAATGATGCAATCGCTTTCTCATGATTTAAATATTTTTACTTTTAATTAGCCATGATCCTGGTAGTTAAAAATCAGAACCATCTAATAGTGTTCCATTTCTTAAGAAAATTTTATTTTATTTATTCATGAAAGACACAGAGGCAGAGACATGGGCAGAGAGAGAAGCAGGCTCCCTGTGTGGAGCCAGATGCAGAACTCAATCCCAGGACCCCAGGATGGTAACAGAGCCAAAGGCAGACTCTCAACCACTGAGCCACCTCAGTGTCCCTAATATTCCATTTTTAAATCTTGTTCCCTAGATTATTTGGGATGCTCAATTCTTGACTCAGTTTAACTACTAGTGTGCCCCTTATGTTCTCAAAGAGTATGTGCAGAAAATCCACACCAGAATGATGCATAATTTATACCTGCCTGAGCTTCATCCCTGAATCTCTGGCTGGGCCCTTCCTCTGCTGAGCTACATTTCCCCGTGGATGTAGTACAAACATCCACTTTGTTAAGAGCAGAGAGGAGAAACCTAGCTCCTGCCTTCATTCTTCTGGCCCCTTCTTTGTTTTCACTCCACTTTCCAATAGAGAAGGCTCCTACTATCCTGGCTACATAGGAGTGATAGAGGGAAGAACAGCAAGCTATGTGAGGAAAGCAACTTTCAAAGGAGTTGTCCCAGACATGGACTAGTCATTTCCTCTTTAAAAGCTACACCCCTTAGTAAAATAACCTAGTCATACATCTTCGGCATATCTTCTTCTTTTGGAGTGAGAAGAATCCTTGATTCATGCTGAGAAATGAAAGGATGTGACCAATTTGAACCTACTTAGAATTGCTGTCAGAGGGATGCCTGGGTGGCTCAGTTGCTGAGCATCTGCCTTTGCCTCAGGGCGTGATCCTGGGTCCCAGGATCGAGTCCCACATCGGGCTTCCCACAGGCAGTCTGCTTCTCTGTTTATGTCTCTTCCTTTCTCTCTGCATCTTTCACAAATTAAAAAAAAAAAAAAAAAGAATCGTCAGAGCTAGAAGAGACTTTTGAGGTGCTCCAGACCAGTGGTTTCCAGCCCTCACTTTGCTCCATGGCCCCTGGAAAAAGTGACACACTCCATTGGGAACATGGAGGGTGGTGACTAGTGAAGGGATTCTTCAGAAGGGAACACAGAGAGGGGCTCTGAAGGGTAGTAGAGGATTTGCATAATTTTAAAAGACCAGCCTGCCACCAATGCCATGCAGGACATTCTGAGACATGGCTTGGCACAGAACTGCATAGGTGTGTGGAGGGGTACATTTGTGGATTGTTGTTTTAAACAGTCCTTTCTATTTAGAAGGGAGAAAACTGAAGCTTAGGAAGGTTAAGAGATTTGTTCTCATCCCACAACCAATTATCAACTGAGTCAGATGTAGAAACTGTAAACCTTACCTCCTTGAAATGTTTTCTTTATCACATTCCACTGTTCCTCATTAAATTTAGATTTTATATAGCATTTCTCTGTGCCCAATTAGAAAGAAGGAAGGAAGGGAGGGAGCAAGGAAGGAAAGAAGGAAGGAGAGAGAGAGGAAAGAAGTTGAAGATTCTCATGCCGGGAGTCTGCAGGGTGGTCTCTGGTTCTTGCTGTTGAGATCACAGCTACCCGAGCACGCAGCTTCCCTGAGGCCTGTTTCCTCTTCTTTTGACTCATTGAGTCCCTGTTGCTCCCAATTACTCCCCTCTTTTTTGGCTTAAATTAGTCAGATATTACTCTTTAAACAGAAGAACCATTTTGCACATACAATTACAGGAATAGAGAGGTGAAGTAAAGTCCCATGACTGCTAAGATTTTTATGGAAAACTGCATTTTCAAGAGAAAGTTATTTTGCTGATTTGTTGTTGTTTCAGACTACTTGTCTTTTTATTTTTTTTCCTTTGGCACGGTCATCTTACTCTTTTATTCTTTTAGTTAAACCAACTTCAGTGCCAGAAATGAAAAGAATTTCTTTGGCCACCTTGAGAAACACTCTAATATTCATTTTAAGTGTATAAATTGAAATCCAGTATAAAATTCTGATTAGCCCTTCTGGTGAACTCTGGAGTTGCAAGTATGTTTCTGAAATGTGATTGTTTGCACTTGAAAGGATTTTGTTCCATTCTTTGGTGTCCTCAAAGCATCATTTCTTCTTTAACATTCTGCATTAAAAACTCAAAGCTACTCTTTTCATTTTCCAAAGTTTTTCTGAAAAACATACTTTGTTTGAAATAGACCCTAGTGTACGTAGAGCAATGGCTGATACAGATATTGGAGAGTGTTGGCTAATTCTTCCATTTTTATTCTTGTGAATTAGCAAATGCATTTCTGATTATGACCCTTAAATCAAAAGCAAATGTTGGATAAATTCAACATTATAAATAATTCAGTAAGTAGGATGCATAATTTTATCTTTCTTTACAAGATAACATGCTGACATTGCTGTATTCAGTAAGGCTCATTTAAGTAGATATGATTAGAGACAGTCTTCATTTAAGGGGCTATGAATACTTTTCTTTATTTTTAGAAAGGATACATGAAATTCTTCTTTTTCCTAACAAAGAATGGTATTTTTGATCTTGAAAACAACAAATATTCTGATAGAGATAGAAATTTAACATATTACTTTGGAGTCATCTCTTTCATTGCACTCTCCTTACTCTGTAGAACACTAATTAAACTAGAGCAATAGATATAGTTTCACGACAAATCTCTAAGTAATGCTAAGCAGAATTGAGAAGTTCATAGAAAATGTGCTGGGTAGCCATTCTAATTCCCCCATTTGTCCAGAGAAGTTTTGGTAAAGGAAATTGTGTATATAACTAAGTAAATAAAACACAACTCAATACCTCTTGACCAATTTTTTTCACTAGGCACACAATTATTTCCATTCATTCCCCCAAGTCTCTACTATTAAAAAGATGAGTAAATTGCAGATTGAAGCTTTTTAAAGGTGCTGAAGCACAAAGAAAAGATTCTTTGTGAAAATGATTTCACATTTCTGAGAATTATAGTATTGCCTTTAGAGTGAGTTTTACTTATCATAATATCATGTCAATTCAATAGAAGTTAGGTAAAAGCAAATGGTATTATTGTGTTTAGAAATCGAGAGGCAAATGAAATATCCAAAATATATACTTAGATGTAATTCTCTCTATTTTGGTAGATAACCTAGTAGTAGTTTTCTTTATAGCAGCTCAGAAATATTTTTTTTCCTTTAGTCTCTTTATATTATGAAATGAAATAAAGAGATTCTAAGATACTTTATAAAGACAATTTTATTTAAATCAAAATTTATCATATGTGAAAAATTTATTTTATCCTTATGTTTTGCTTTGATCATAGATATTAACAAACTAGTTTAAATATAAATTATAAATATTTTTATCAATAGTTACAACATTTCAAAATCAAAATTATTTGATTACTTTATAAGCTTCTCTGCTATCTAATATACAGAATTGTTTGGAAAACTTGTTTAGGGATTAATTCGTTATTTTGTGAGACAAACTTGGATCAATTGATTTTTTAAAAATATTTACTTATTTATTTGTTTCTTTATTTGTTTATGTCATCTCTACACTCATTATGGGGCTCAAACTCATGACCCCGGGATGAAGAGACACACGCTATCCGACTGAGCTTGCCCAGTACCCATGGATAGACTGATTTATTTTTTATTTTTTATTTTTTTCGGTTTCTTGCTAGACTTTTAGTAATTGTGTGCCTAAGCTAAGAAATGGTCTGCAGAGCTGGAGACTGAGCCTTAATTAAACCTAAGAACTCTTTACAGTGTATTTAAAGAGTTTTCATACCTTTTCCTAAGTGAAAAGGATATAAAACAGTGTTTGGTTGAATAAATATTCACATCCACATCTTTGGACTAAATACAAAGCAAGTGAGAGTAAGGTGGAACTAGGATGAACTCTTTATTACCCTGGAGGTGGTTCATAATGACAACAGCTACTGGTTGTCCAGCACCATAACATGCCAAGGACCTCCGTGGTGCTCTCCTCACATTATCTCATTTAATCCTTTCAAAAACCTATGAGCAATATGGATTTATGAGCAATAGAAAATGCTAAGCAATTAATGGAGTTGTATGGCTTATAAGTGGCAGGGCTGTATTTTAATCTGACTCTAGAAGTTGTTCTGTTAACTGCTAGGCTAGAGACTAGCATTGTGTTTTTAATCTTGGCCTCATTTTCTCCAGTTCATTCTCTACCCTTGATAATCATGTTTGACTCTTGGTTTCACAGATTCATAATATAATAATAGATGGCCTGTGATAGTCTCAGCTGATACCTACTGAGTCTTTCTTGTGCTCCCAGTCTTGTTCTAAACGTTTTATTATCCCTGTTTTAATGATCAAGTGTTTACACCACATGGCTAAGGGGGAAGAGTAGGAAGGAAGCTGTGTTGTGCTGAGTTGTGTCCCCTCAAAATCCATGTGTTTAAGTCCTAACCCCCAGTAGCTCAGAATGTGGTTGTATTTGGAGATAGGGTCTTAAAGAAGTGACTAAATTAGGCCCCAGTCCAATATGTTTGGTGTCTTTATATGAAGAGGACATTTAGACACAGACATGTATGGAAGGAAGACCATGTGGAGACAGAGGACAAAGATGATCATCTGTAACCCAAGGAACAAAGCCGCAGAAGAACTCACTTTGCCAACAGCTTAATCTTGGGCTTCCAGCCTCCAGAATTGTGAGAAAATAAATTTTGTTGTGTAAATTTTCTGTTATGTATCGGTCTGGGGTACTATGTGACAAGAGCCCTAGCAAATAATATTGAAGTCAACAAAAAGGTTATTTTCTAGAATAAGGGTTTAAGCTAACATGTGGAATAAATTTATTTCACAATCCCTATGACTTGCATTGATTGGAGATCATATCTAAGTAGGTTGAACTGTTATTATGGAGATATGTTAAGTTTGCTTCATTCTGAGCTCTCACAACTTAGATGGTGGAAACATGCAAAGGACAAAATCTAGGCCATTTTTTATGTCTATTAATCAGTAAAGACTGGTGCTTACATCAAATAAGAAAATGGCTGTTAGATAAAAATGAATGGATTCATAACAATTGATTATCAAGGCAAAAAGCAGGAAAAAACATAAAACACTGAGTAATCAATGAGAATTAAATGCCAAAAAGGAAGAATTTAACAAATGAGAAATATTTAATGATAAGACATGAAATGAGAGTTGTTTTTGTTATCATTTGTTTCAAGAAAGGTCATTGCTTTTATAGATCAAATTGAACTCTGAGAATGTGCTCTCCTTCTCTTTGCCCTATGAGGATTCATTACTACAATGCATGACCACCAGCATTCATCACAACTGGATTTTCAAGGGGACTTTCCAGAGTTCTTTGAAAACTTTGTTTCATGGTTCTTTATTTCTTTAGTGGGAAGTAAGATAATTAACTTTTATCTGCCTTTTACTTGTGCAGTCTTTAAAAGAGCAAAGAGTATTTCACCTGTGACATTTTCCATTTAGCCATCATCACCTCAGAGTAGTGAATCCCAAAGTGTCTTACAAAACTCCAATTCCACAGACTATTAATAGAAATTGCATCTTCCTACTTAGAACTCACTTTTGAGAAATTTGTGTTGTATAACTACCTCACATCCTTCCAGTAAAGGTCCATATTTTTATTTTAACATATGAAATTTCCAAAATCAAAAGTTTTAGAACTTTATGAAATTATTTTAAAATTATTTTTTTAATGTAGACTAACATTAAAAGCCAACTGGCTGGAAGAATCTGAGAGGTAGATCAATGAAGTATAAAGTTTCAAGGACCTGAATAGAGAAACTTAATTTGTATCTAGCAAATAATAAGGATGATGATGATGGGGTGCCTGAGTGGCTCAGTCATTTGAGAGTCTGACTCTTGGTTTCAACTCAGGTCATGATTTCAGGGGCTGGGGATCAAGCTCTGAGTCAGGGTCCACACCCAGCAGGGAGTCTGCTTGTCTCCCTCTCTACAAGTCCCCTGCTTGTACTCTATCTCTCTCTAAAATAAATAAATAAATCTTTAAAAAAAGGATGATGACAGTGATGATGATAATGATGACAATGATGATGATAATGATGACAATGATGAACATTTATTGAATAGTTACTAGGATTCAGACCATGAACTTACAACTTCTTAGAGGCTGTGTGTGCTAATGTACATTGTGAAGCTCTGATAGTAGAATGTGGTATGCACCCTTTCTTAAAATAATTTCACCTCGGTGATGCCTCTTTTTGTGAGTATCTAGTAGGACTCATGCTTGGATGAGGACAAATTGGGAAAGGTTAGGGTAAGCTCACATTTGCCCTTAAAATTAACATCAGTTTAAGCCACTAATTGCTATTAGTATTATAGAGTTAACTCTTCCTGGGGACCAGAGAGGATGCAATATAAGCCCTTTCTACCATCTCATGACATTTAGAAATACTTACAACAAGTGTATGAGTTAGCTATGTCTGCATAAAAAGCCCACCAAACTTCAGTGGCTTAAAATAGCAATAACCATTTATTTATCTCACAGGTCTACAGATTAATGACTTAGACTGGGCTCAAGTGGGTGGTTTTTCTTATCTTTGCTGGGCCTACTCTCATGGCTGCAGGCTGTGGAGGATGGGCTCTCTCATGTGTCTTGAGCCTCAGATAGAGCAACTGAGTTCTCTTCCAAGTGGTCTCCCATCTTCTAAGAAGCTAACCTAGAGTTGTTCACATGGTAGGTGCCAAATTCCAGAAGACAGAGGGAAGCATGTAAGGACACTTGAGGCCTAGGGTTAAAACTGGAACATTGTCACATTTTATTAGTCACAAATGCAGCCCTGCTGACCCAGCATTAATTTTAGGTTGGTCTTCTAACCTGGTTTATAGTAAATTTTTACTGTTCATAAATAGTTAAATAGTATAATTTACCAATTATTAATATATGGATTCTAGACTTGATGTCTTATTTAGATAAGCTAGTTTATTTGATGTTTTTTCCTTAAAAATTTTAAAAAATAATGAAAGTATAAACTTAATAACACTGAAGAAAATATGGAGATTTTTAAACTAACTTCAGTGTGGGAGAGGCCTCCTAAACTGAAAAGCAGTAGAAGAAATCACCAAAAAAGAAGGCTCAACAGATTTGCCCTTATAAAAAACAAAACATGTGTCACTTTCAGCTGATGAACTTGCCTTCCGATTTAGTAAGAAAACAGAAGCCAATCAGAAGGAAACTTTTAAGTTTTTACCAGTATATCTACCCATCTACCAGCATCCATGTCTTTATCTTCTATCTTCACTCGTGTCCCTATGGATAAATCATCCATATTCTTGCCTAAAGTCAAACCTTCCATTGGTCTAGTAGATCCCAAGTCTCTTTGGAACTCAGTACATTGCTGCATTATATCTTCTCTAGTTTGAATCTTTTCCCTCTCTCTAGGTCTTTCTCATCAACATATAAACAAGCCCTGTTACTCTTCTAAAATAAATCCCGCTCTTATTCACCTTCCCTCTAGCTACCACTCTTTACAGCGAAGCTCAACCCAAGCATTGTCTTTACTTGCCATCTCTAACTACTTTGCTCCTATTTTTCTCTCAAGCCTGTTTGAAAAGGATGTCATCCAAACTCTTCTTATGAAGGTGATCCACAGTTTCCATGTTGCTATATGCACAGCACGTATGAATCTCAGTCTCCATCTTACCCAAACAATCACTAGTATTTGACCCCATTGATTTTCTCTCTTCTTTGAATTCTTTCTCCATATGTGAGCAATCTTCTAGCTTTCCTCTTCCCAAATGGCCACTTTAATTCTTCCGCTTGGTATTCTCCAGAACTTAAACTTTATTTCTCCTATCTTTAATATCTATAGTCACTCCTTTAAGCAATCTCAATCTCATTTCCTGGATTCGTGAATTAATCATGTGTGATGACTCCCAAATGAGTATCACTAACTCTAAGTTCTCTCTTAAAGTTGCTTTTTTCCAAATGATTACTGATCATCTTCATGAACATTCCATCCTGCTAGTTGCTCAGGCCAAAATTCTTAGAATCATCATTGACTCATTTGCACCTTCCAGAAACTTACTTGAGTAAATCTTGTCAAGTCTTCCTCAGTGTATATCTTGAGTCTGACTATGCTATATTCCTAATACCCTGTTCTATCTCTTGTTTGGATTATTACAGTAGCCTCCTGACTAGAGTACCTGCTTCCACTTATTCTCAATATGATACTCAGAATAAGCCCATAAGTCAAATGCACTTACATACATAGAATTCCCCAATGATCCATTTCTCATTCAAAGTGAATGCCAAAGTCTAACAATGGTGCACCAGGCTTTTCATGATTGAGGTTCCCATATCTCTCCTACAGCATCCCAAACTCGATCGATTCTAGCCCATGCTAGTATTTCCTTTACATTTCCTTAAACATAACTGGAATATCTGACTTGTCAACTTCACACTTGCTATTTCTTCTGCCTGGCTAGCCTCACACCTCTTTCAAGTTTTTGCTCAAGTGTCATCCCTCCTGAACCCTACTGAAAATTGCAACCTTCATCACTAACATCTTTTATGTCCTCTGTATCACTTGGATCCATGGTATTACTACCTTCTAATAAAATATAAATTTCTATCTATTTGTTGTGTCCCCCCTCAACTAGAATACAAACTTTATGAAGGATGGGATCTTTAATTATTTTCTTCGAGTTTCACAAAGGTCCAGAATTTTTATTATTCATTCCTATATCACAGGGCTCAGAACTGTATGCAGTCCTTTGCAAGCCCTCAGTAGTTACTTCATGAATGAATGTCAAAAGGCACTCTGAACAAAATTAAAATAGAAATCAAAATTGGGGAAATATTTAAAAAGTTATCATGTATATATTTGATATGTAGTGTGTTTATAGATAAATACAAACACTAACATCCCTATTTAAAAATAAGCAATCATTTATGAAAAAAATTTCAAAAATATACATACAAAACTATGCAACCTTATTATATAATAAAAATACATATTACAATAATAAAATTTTATGTTCTTTCATGAATTTGGTAGAGAAATAAGTTTTTAATATTTAATTATATTAAGTTTGTGAAGAAATGGATACTTTGATATGTTTTTTTAAACAACTTTGTAATATACATAAAAAACCATGGTAATTAAACATTTTGATTCCAGAAGTTTACTTTCAGAGATTTGTCTTACTAATTAGAGATACCTAACAATGCATAAGAGAAAAACAAACAAAAACAAATAGACACCAAAATCATTGAAATATCTACAATGGGGGAATGATTGAAAATATAATAACTATATCATTAAATATTGCATGGCTATTAAAAGCATGCTTCATAAAAATATTTACAACTATAGGATAAACTTTTTCTAGCAATGACCTTGACCTTGAATCTATCCATAAACCCAAATCTAAATTTAACCCTTACCTCAAACTGAATATATAATATAAACATAATCATAATTTTACACAAAGAATTTAAATATATATATGCACACATAACATTGGAAGGAAAGGCAATATCATTTCGACAATGGTTTCTAGTACTGTGGTAGCTCTAGGAATCAGTCTTACATATTTCCTGTTCTTTTCTTAATTCTCTGAATATAAAAATGAACACTTATTTTTGACAGCCAAAACCAACACAACTTAAATAATCTAAATAAAAATAATTACAATTTTGCATCTGTTTTCCTAGCTGGCTATGGATGGTCTTCTATCTCCCCACAGAGTATCTCCTTACAACATACTTCTATGTATTGATGTACTGATTGTACTAAGTGGAATTTAAATTCCCCTCAGTGGGTAGGACAGGTATCTTGTGAAACTAAAGCTGCCAGTATCTACATCTAATTTTTAATTAAGTACAGTAATTCCTAGCCGGTGCCAGCTGTTATCATGTTTCTTCAATTCTGTGCCTTGATAAATAGCTCAAGGAATGTTATATGAAAAACATAATCATGCAAACCTCTTCTCACTTTTAAAATAAGCTTTGAAAATAAATTCCCTTTGAATTTCTATTTTCTCAAAAAGCTGTGACTGGATGTTTATTGAAAATAACCAACACATACCCACACCCACACATCACACAATTTTTTTCTTCCGTTACACCTTTTTAATATCAGATTAAAGCAGTTTTCAAAGATTAATGGAAAACCTTGAAGAAGGCACAATTATTGTTCCATTTTACAGCTGAAGAAGCATTGCTCGGTTGAATTTTTCATTCCTGGGCTCTCAGATCCTTGATCTAGTTCACGCCTGGTTTATTGGCTTAGCCTCTTGTTGCTATTTGCTTCTAGTCAGAAGTTGCCAATCTCTTTTCCTGTATTTCAAGGTATCTTGCATTTTCTGAAGGCTATTAGCAGCAGGTCTTCAGCTGAGATGTTCTGATCTGTGCTGTATATTTCTCACAACCATAAGTGGACCTAGGTGAAAGTTGAGAGACATCTGTCTTCCACTGCAGTTGCACACTCCTATCCTTTGTGAAGCATCTCCAGGTCAGCTACAGAGGGTGAAAGAAAATGATAATAACATTTTGCTTTAAAGTTGCTATAAAACATGGATGGATGGATGGATGGATGGATGGATGGATGGATGGATTAAGGGATGGAAAGATGAAGGAAGGGATGGAGAGAGGATGGATGACTAGCTAGATAACTTATTCAATGTCTTCAACAGACAATTATTGAGCCCTTAAAGATATTTTTAAAAGTCTTATCATGGAAACAATGGTAATCAGTCTATTTGCAAAACTGAATACACTTCTGTTAGAATATAGAAGCAGAGAAAGAGCCTTCTGTTTGAAATGTCAGATGGCAAGACTACCAATTTTAGAAGAGTTCTCCATGCTATGGGGGTGTGTAGAGCTATGGGAGGCAAGGAGCTCCTTGAGGGCAGAGATTGTGCTTATTTCACCCGTGTTTCCCAGGCATGTGGTTCTGGTGTCTGAAGAGAGCTTGCAAAGTAGGAGGCAAAGATGAGGGTTATTTCTGGTGTTTAGACCACTTCTCTCATATAGGTGAAATACAGTGAGGTGAGATGTTTACATTTTATACCTGCCCATGTTTGCCTTGCTAGCCAGGTATTTATTTATTTATTTATTTATGATTTTATTTATTTATGTGTATGTGTGTGTGTGTGTGTGTGTGTGTGTGTGTGTGAGAGAGAGAGAGAGAGAGAGTGAGAGAGAGAGAGAGAGAGAGAGAGAGAGAGAGAGAGAGAGAATGTGCAAGGGGAAGGTCAGAGTGAGGAGTCCCAGCAGGCTTGATTCCAGGACCCTGAGATCATGATCTGAGCTGAAGTCAGACACTTAACCATCTGAGCCTCGCAGGTGCCCTGCTAACCAGGTATTTAGACATTTCTGTTGCTCATCAAAGTTTTTTTTTGAGGGCCACCCTATTTCAAACATTCCATGTTGACAAATAATGTCAATCTATACCAGTTAAAATAACATCGGGGCAATCCCCAAAATCTGTGTTAGGTACATAAAAAGAATATCTTGTTGGCTTTAGGGAGGGAAAAACTTGGAAGTTAAAGGAACAGAGAAAAAGCATAATAATGTACTCTTGGCATTCATTCATTCATTCATTCACTCACTGAGTATTCATTTTATGAGAACTCCACTGAGTGCTGAGGAACTAATGATAAGAACATCTAATGTGGTCACTGCTCCACTGGAGCTTCAAGGATAGTGGAGATTAAGACATTAATTACATAAGTACACAAATACATAAACTGGTGATAAGCATGAGGAAAAAGATAAGGATGCTGACTGTGAGTTCAGTTGTGGATCTGACTTAGGCTGGAGAGCCAGGAAAAGCTTCCTTGAACTGAGATCTGAATGTGAGCAGAGCTCACTCAGATGAGAATAGCATGTGAATGGACACTCAGGCAAAACATAAGTACAAGGAACAAGAGCTAGGATGTTGGGTGAGTTGGCCAAGGTAGGGAAGGAGATGACACAATTGCTGGGAAAAATGAAAGAATGTGAACAAAGCACCAAGAACAGTGAAAGGATGGCATAAGATAAGCAGAAGGGGTAGGTAAGGGTGAGATCAGGCACCATATTAATAGAAGGACGTTGAGGCATCTTAAGAGGCCAGGTGTAGGGAAAAATAGAAGATAGGGGTTGTGGTGATGGTGATATGATCCAAATTGGGTTTTGAAAATGTCACTCTGGCTCCAAAGTGAGCACAGACTGAAGTGGGAAGTAGTTTATGTAAGATGATTGGGAGGTTGTTTGAAACGCAAGGTGAGAAGTAATGGCAGCTGAAACAGGATGGTGGTAAAGATAAACTGAATCCTTGAAGGGCCACTGGGGATTTAAAAACTGGATCTTCAAAATAAAAATTTAGAAATTTATATAAGCAATGAAATCCTCAGGGAGAGGATGTCATGTTGAGGTAACCAACTGTAGCAGCTTACTTACACAATGAAGTAATTCTTGTCATCCTTTGGACAGGTTGATTATTAGAAACGAAACTCAACTACCTATAAAATGTGACAAATTTAATAAGACAACAGAACCAGATGGGCTTTCAGCTTAATTTTGACAAAGTTATGCCTGACATGCATAGTTTTTTTTTCCTTATAGTTTTTAATGATACTTTGAAATCTGGGAAGTTGCCAGAGTCAATAAGAAAGGCCATAGTGAACCTTCCCAAGAAGCTAAGCCAAATTGAGTTTTAAATTGTGCATATTGCCTGAGTTATTTTATTTCGGTTTAACTACCAAGGATAGCATTCTAACAGGAAATTGTTACTGAAATCATGGGTAGTTTGGGAGAGGGAGGATTCCTGAAAGAATTGCACTCCTCACTATATCTGCTGTTGTGGTTACACTGTTGACTTCTGGTGACAATCAGACAGAATTTGACTAAGTTGAGCTGTTATAGGTTAGATTCTGGCTTTGTGAGGAAAGGATATTAGTATCATGAACTTGAAAACACTAAACAACATTACAACAAAAGTCATAGTAAAAGAAAGAAAAACAATCACATTTCTCTAACATCCAAACTGCTTTCATTTACCCATGCTTTAATTAATAATTTTGCATAATTAAATTAATGATTATAATTTAATTAATAATCAAAATAGAGATATTTTATGGTATGAGATATTATATAATAAATATATTTCCACATTGATCTATTATGTTAATGAATTGCTTCAACAACATAAAGTTGATGGTCTGCAATGGATTTAACTATTTTCTTATTGAACGTAAAGGTTTTTATTTTTCCAATGTGATGTTACTATAATAACTTGCACTGACTATCTTGATGCCCATTGGTATAAGCTTTCTCTTGTAATTTCTTACATTCCAACAAGTTGGAATTCAACCAAAATGGTAGAAACATGATTTAAAAACTTAAGATGTATTCTCTACTCTCTACCATAGTTATGTTAGCTTACACTGCTACTAGCAATGCATTGAATACCTAACGGGATTGCGTATGATTACCGTCAAGTTTTAGTACTTTAACAGATAGAGGTATAAGCCATTTTCATTTTCGTATTGTTGAGAAAATTAGGGTACTATTTTTCCAAAGTTTGCTTACAATCTATCTCCTTGTGGGAGGAACGCATTCATATCCTTTGTCAAAGCATCCACTGGTCATGTTATTAATGTGTATGAACTTGGCTCGTAGGAAAAGAATAACAGGAAATAGTAAGCTGGGTATTTTTTCTTTAATATGTTCCGCTTTATGACTTCTCTCACACCCCTTTGAGTTATGGGAGAAGCTGGTGGCGATTCCTCTTTTCCCATACCAGCTAAGTGCCGTCCGTTAGTTGACTGACAAATTCTCAGTCATCCCTGCCCCCAGCTATTCTCAGGATCACTTAATTCATCTAAAGAATAACCAAACTCTATCAATACAAAATGATGGAGGAATAGTTTGGTGAAAGTTTGGAAGCAAAAGAGCATGAGGTGTGTATGGAATATAAACGGAGCTTTTGCAACACCTGGTGCTTTGCTCCCAGGAAAGGGTGAGTACATGCAGGGAGCCAAGACCTACCCCCAAGCAGAGCTGCTCAAAGCCATCTGCTCTCTGCAGGTGCACCTGGAAGATTCTTCTACTGCCAAGATTATGTTAAGAGCATCATGAAATAGAATTATGAGTATCCGAAGGAAAAGTTGTGGCATTCACTGTGTATATTAAAAATAATATCATAATTCTTAGATATTTTTCTTGATAGAGGAAAATAATAGAGTGATCATTTGGAAACTAATATTGAATTTTTTTTGAGTGTCACAAGGTTGGCACTGATAATATCCCTTTAAGAACACCAAATTGCTATTTTTTCTAAAGAATGTACACACGTATTATTTTATATCTATGATTTTGATACATCCCATCACTAATTAGGAAGTTAACACAGGTATGTTTTTTATTGTAATTATGTGTGAATTTAAAGCCTCAGTAAATTTTAAGAGGTTCTTAGCACATTAAAAATCATCTGCTCATTAATGCAAGATCACAGATTGTATTTGCATTTTTGAGGTTTTTTTCCCCCAAGTTAGAATTTCCCCTTGGGTGTGCTAACATTTTCTACTGAAGATCATAGACTTTAGGGATCATCTATATGTCATGAATGCGTTAAAGACCATTTTGGCTATCTGTCTAGTAGTTTTCAAGGATCGAGAGAATAGTACAACATATTTGGCCTATGAATTCATATGGTTGGAGTTTATATTTGCAATGTTTATCACATTCTCAAAATTATTCATTTCTTTCTGCAAACTTGCCTAAGGCAGACATAGTACATTTACTTATAGAAATAATTCCCTTCTAAAACCAAACAGAAAGAAAGTAGAAAAGTAGCATGGTTTTTTAGGGCCACTGCTCCATTCTTGGGGTACTCACACCCCAATTAATGGAAGATTTCAGAAGTAATGACATATGAGCTAGCGTTTGCTTAATGCCTTAGTAGAATGGACACCTAGGTGGCACAGCAGTTGAGCATCTGCCTTCAGCTCAGGGTGTGATCCTAGAGTTCCGGGATTGAGTCCCACATCAGGCTCCCTGCATGGAGCCTGCTTCTCCCTCTGCCTGTGTCTCTGCCTCTCTCTTCCTGTGTCTCTCATGAATAAATAAAATATTTTTAAAAATGCTTTAGTAGAGATCTAAGGAAGTCACAGTGAAATCTAAGAGAAAAACATATTTTTTAAGACATCAGCTTAGAGATACAAAATTTGCTAGTGAAGGTAGAAGATTTTATTTTTTAAAAAATTATTTATTAAAGATTTTATTTATTTATTTACTTACTTATTTGAGAGAGAGAGAGAGAGAAGGAGAAGGAACAGAGGGAGAGGAATGAGCAGACTCCACGCTGAGCTTGGAGCCCAATGTGGGGCTCCATCCTAGGATCCTGAGATGATTTGAGCCAAAATCAACCCACTGAGCCATCCAGGTACCCACAAGATAGATAATTTTAGACCAACAGGAAACTTTAAAAACCATGAAAATATGACATACTGTATTCTATACTAATAATGTGTGTGGAATCTCTACGTTAGGGACTTTGTTTATTAGAATAAATATAATATTTACTAATATCAATGTGATATTTACTAAGACCTACAAAAACCAAAAATATTAATAAATATCACATTTACTGATGGGGCTATAGATGGTATGACATTATCTAAAACTGACTCATGAGAACGGATAGGTCTTATGTTTCTCAATCATTTTTAATGTATTATTTATTATTTGAATACACAGGCAGTGTTCTGAGAACTTTTCATCTCATTTAGTCACAGTATTTCTAGAGAGTATGAACTATTATTTTATCCATTTACAGTAGGGAAAACTGAAATTTAGAAAGGCTAAAGTAATTGTTTAGTGTGACTCAGTTGTCTAGTGTACCCAAGGTAAGTACTTAGACATTCTAAAGCCTGAGCTCATGCAACTCTATACTATTTTATACTGCCTTTTATGTGGGTATTGGACATGGGTATTAGAGCATTGAAGGAATTTACACTTTAAACCTGGTTATCTAATGACCTAACTGTATAGGGTTTGACACGCTATATTATAATTTGGGTTATCAGCAAGTAGATAGAAAATAGATATTGACATTTTCTATTTCTTTGTGTCCACTTTAGTAAGTTGCATCTTTCTAAGAATTCTTACATTACATTGGTGATTTTTAACATATTGGCATAAAGTT
The DNA here is from genome assembly GCF_018345385.1 of Vulpes lagopus. NCBI lineage: Eukaryota > Metazoa > Chordata > Mammalia > Carnivora > Canidae > Vulpes > Vulpes lagopus. The sequence goes on along the minus strand of NC_054824.1, from coordinate 125,130,741 downwards.
GTTCATAACATCTTCATATTATCATTTTTTTAAAAAAAGATTTATTTATGTATTTGAGAGAGAGAGAAAGAAAGAGAGAGAGAGAGAGAGAGAAAGAGAGAGAGGGAGAAGGGGAAAGGGAGAAAGAATCTTAAGGAGATTCCTCGCTGAGCATGGAGCCTGGCTTGGGGCTTGATCTCACCACCCTGAGATCATAACCTGAGCCGAAACCACAAGTGTGCTGCTTAACTGATTGTGCCACCCAGGAGCCCCCATATTATCTTTTTAATACATATAGAATTTATTGTGAAGACCCCTTTTCATTTCTGGTATAGTGGACCTGTCTCTTTTCTTAATTGGTTTTGAAAATTTTTACTATGTTGATTCCCTCTGCTATATAGTTTTTCTCTTTCATGACTCTCTCTTCTTATTACTTATATCTATCATTCTATATTCTTTGTGATTAATATATAATTTAACTTACTCCATAAAATGGATATTTAGATGATTAATTTTCAACCTATTTTCTTTTCTAATTAATGCATAAGTTACTATAAATGTACCTCTAAATATAACTTTAGCTGCATTCCTTAAGTTTTGGTGAAGATTTAGAACAAACAGAGCTCTTATACATTATTGGTGGAAAATTGGCATTTTATACTAAAATTGAATGTATTAATTCCCCACATTTCAGCAATTCTAATCTTTTGTTTGTTTGTTTGTTTTAAGGATTTTATTTAATTATTCATGAGAGACAAAGAGAGAGAGAGAGAGGCAGAGACACAGGCAGAGGGAGAAGCAGGCTCCATGCAGGGAGCCCGACATGGGACTCGATCCCGATCTCCAGGATTACGCCCTGGGCATGCTGAAGGCAGCGCTAAACCGCTGAGCCACCCGGGCTGCCCAGCAATTCTAATCTTAAGCATATGTTCAATAGAAGTATGTACATATGTGCAAAAATAGGTGCACAAAAATTCATCTTTTTATCTCTAGAATTCTTTTAAGTAGTTACAAATGGGAAACAACGCAATGTTTAACCACCATAGAATAGGACAAATAAATAAATCAATCCTGCAATAAGATACTACACAGCAATTAGTATAAATGAATCATTGCTAAGTGTAACAACATAAATAAATCTTATAAATATAATGTTGAGTGAAACAATCCAGACAAAAAGACATACATATTAACTGATTTATACAAAATTCAAAAATACGTAAAGTTAATCTAAAGTATTATAAGATTACCAGTATCCCTACTCCTTTATTCTGCCCCAAAGTAACCTCTATCCTAACTTCTACTTCTAAAATTTTTTAAAACAAGGATTTATTTAAACAATATTCTTGACTTGAAGAGAAAACTGGAATTTATTTTAAAGTAATTTCTCCCTATTTAAAGATTAAGTACATGTTCAAAAAAGTTCATAATTCATTTTTCTGAAGACTTTTGTGTAACTATGTTGTACTTCAATTTAAAAATGTAAAGTAACTCATCCTGGATTTCCTATAAAATAACAGAAGAGGAATAGAGGACCCTTATGTCTTTTTAAGTACAAAATTCAATGCTCCTGTAGTGTATTTATTAAATTATGAAGCATTATGATTGCCTCATTTATAAAGTGATGGGTAGGATTTTTTTTACCATGATTATTTTATATTTTGGTTTTGAGAAATACCTGGAAGATTATCTTTCTGGAGCTTTAGATGGGCTAAATAAAAAATAGACTTATCTGCATTCAGAGATGATTTCATAAATGACTGTAATATATATTAATATATCCTTCTTTCCAATTTTAACCTGCCCATCTTTAGAATTCAGTCATTAGTACTAAGCAATAAGTGTAAATCCATGTATTCTTTATTTTTTCAATATTTTATTTATTTATTTTAGAGAGAGAGAAAGTAGCAGAGGGAGAGGGAGAAGCAGGCTCCCCTCGGAGCTGGGAGCTCTATGTAGGACTCAATCCCAGGATCCTGGGATCATGACCTGAGACTAAGGCAGAAGCTTAATTGACTGAGCCACACAGGCTCCCCAATCCATGTATTCTTTTAAAGAAGATTCTACATGTTGTAGTCACATAGTTGTAAGTTCTATCTCAGGTGGGAAACATAATTCTATCATCTCATTTCCTATGCTTTCGGTCTCTTCTGCACTGCAGGATTTACTTATCACCGGTTGGGTTCCACTCTACAGTAGCAATCCTTGTGGATTTAAAAGTTACTCCCTAATCTGACATGAACTCAAATTCTTTCTCAGATGCTATCAAACTGTGGCTGGGTAATAGCCATCTTCAGACCAGGAATCACTGAAAACACTTTGAGGCATTTTCTCTTGGAGGAAAGAGTGCCCATCCATCCAGTGTGTGTGGAAAAAGGCACTGGGACCTTGTGCTCAGAAAAAATCCAATCGGAGAATTCATGTTAAGAATGAGTCTAGGGCTGTGGCTGTAATGAAATGTCTTGGTACTTGATTTCTCACCCAAAAATAAAATAAATATCCAATTCTTGCTGGGACACTGTAGCTTTTCTATCAGACTGAATAAAAGCTATTTCCCAGTGTTAAAGAAAAGTGAACATTCAAAGTACTCACAGTTGTGTTCATCTTTCCCTACTAAGATCTTCTCAGTGGACTCAGAACAGAATGAAGATCAGTTGATGATTTTGAGGCTCTGGTTCAGTCTCTAGTAAGAAGCCTTATTTTTCTCTTTGATGGAGTTGGATATACTACCAAATTTCATTTAAAGATAAATGTTTTTACTAATACCAAACACTTTTCAAAATAGCATGCTTTGTGGGGCACCTGGGTGGCTCAGTTGTTGAGTATCTGCCTTTGGCTTAGATCATGATCCTGGGGTCCTGAGATCGAGTCCCACATCAGGCTCCCTGTAGGGAGCCTGCTTCTCCCTCTGCCTATGTCTCTGTCTCTGTGTCTCCAAAGAATAAAAAAATAAATTTTAAAAAATAGCATGCTTTGCCACATCTATGACAGATACATTTTTGGTTGGAAGGGACATGAACAAAAGGTCAAGTCTTAGTTAACCCTAACAGCTTTTCCTGACCAATGCCTCTGCCCACTTAGGAAACCATCTCCTACCTCTCCCCATCTGACTACATCAACCACTAAGAACCTAGAGCTTATATCTGTGTATTAGATTTTGAATACTTCACACCCAGTGTAATTCGTGGAAGTTACCAAAGCTTGTACTGCACTCAGTCTCTGAGTAAAACAATTAGTTTTACTAGAAAGTGTACTGTCAATCACCAGATCGGGTTCAACCATCTCCTGTATGCTTTATAAGGCCTGCTCTTGAGTTTCTGGGAGTTCAAGAAAAAAACCACATAGACAATTAAAAACATCTAGGAAAGCGACTCAAAGTTAGTAAAAAATAAGTAAAGTAAAACGAAGTCCCTGGTCTCTGGAAGCAGGCTCTGACTCAGGCATGGGGTGGCAGAGAAAGACCAGGACTGTGGAACATTTCACAGCAGTTCCCACATCCCTCAAAGGGGCAGTTCTGACTGACTGGAGAGTTAATCTGCTGGCACTTTAGAGAGCAGCAAAGAGTAGAGGCATTACGAGGATAATTTCATGACTATAAGGAATTAATTAATAACATTTCATCTGACCCACCTCCCATTTTTGGCTTCAAAAAACAATTGTGAGGTGTTTTTCTTTTTTCTGAATTATTAAGAGAAAAATCCATGTAATTTTGGACCTAAGCCAGAATTTAGAGATGTTTACCAATCTGATATTATGGATTGAATTGCACCCCCCCAAATTTTATATGTTGAAACCCTGGCCCCCAGTATCTCAGAATGTGATTTATTTGAAAATAGTGTTACGAATGCAGTAAGTTAACATGTGGTCATTCTGTGGGGTCTTGATACAGCATGACTGATGTCCTTATAAAAAGAGGGGTTTGGGGGCACCTGAGTGGCTCAGTGGGTTAAGTGTCTGCCTTCAGCTCAGGTCATGATCCCAGGGTTCTGGGATCCTGCCTAGCATTTGGCTCCCTGCTCAGCAGGGAGTCTGCTTCTCCTCCTTCTGCCCCTCCCCAGTGCTCTTGCTCTCTCATTCTCTCTCTCAAATAACTAAAAAAAAAAATTTTTTTTTTAATTTTTTTTAAAGAAGAGGAAGTTTGGACACAAACATGCATAGAGGGAAATGATGTGCAGACACAAGGAGAGGACAGTCATCTACAAGCCAAGGGGAAAGGCCTGAAAGAGAACCTTCCCTCACAGCCTTCAGGAAGGATCAGCCCTACTGACATCTTCACTTCAGACTTCTAGTTTCTAGGACGGGAGATGATACATTTGTGCTAAGTCTCCCAGTTTGTGGTACTTTGTTATAGTTGCCTTAGCAAATGAATACATTTTTTTTTAATAGTTAAAGACTTTACTACGGAAGTAGGGGGAAATTTGCTGAAAGTGGCACTTATGGCTGTGAGGAGAGCAGGGAGTAATGTTAATATCCAGAGATTCAGATCAGGCTCCTTCCACCTCACACGTTCTCACAAACAGTCCCCTTCACTGCTCAAGTCCTGTCTAAAGTTGTTTCTCACAATATTCCTTAGCAGAAGATAGTAGCAGAAATGGTCTACTCTGATGCATGGAATTTCTGAGGATTTGATGGAGGCAATTTATGTCACAGTTTGTATCTTTCTTCTCACTATTTTCCAAAAACAAGTGCTCTTCACGGGCCATTATATATTATTTACATTTTCCTAGGGCCTTGCAGAAATACTTGGTTCTCGGGTTGAGCAGTAAAGAATTGTGTTCATCCTGCTCTTAATATACAGCAAAGATTACATTTGAATCTAGAGAAATTATATTTATTTGCACTTGTTATCTATTTGAAGGAACCCAAATGTGCTCCACTCCTGTGGAGTTAAGAATAGCCATTCCCCTTGCCTATGGGATACAAACCTTCAGAACTGGAATCTAAGGTAGGAGCAGCAATTGAAAGAACAGTGGCGAACTGGTGGCAACAGAATCACACTTCTGTCCCTGACCCATCCCTGACTCACTCCAAGATATTTCCCATCAATGCATTTTTATTTTGGGGTTTTTTTAAAAAAATATTTTATTTATTTATTCATGACACACACACAGAGGCAGAGACATGGGAAGAGGAAGAAGCAGGCTCGAAGCTGGGAGCCTGATGTGGGACTCGATCCGGGGACTCTGGAATCACACCCTGGGCCAAAGGCAGATGCTCAACTGCTGATCACCCAGGCATCCCCAGTTTGGTGTTTATAGAAAACCCAGCGGCTGTTCATTTTAAAGCTCTTGATGGAAACCAGACTCACCAGAGTGATAACACCGATGAGCACAAATTTCCTTTCCAGTTGAAACTTCACTGATATAGATTAACCTTCACAGGTAGTAGAACTATCAAGAAAAGCGGTTCACAGAAGGAGAGTAACACATCCTTTGCATTCAGGAAAGTCTCGATTTCTAATTACTCAATTAAGAATTACCTGGGGTGGGGGGTGCAGATATAATTTCTGTAATCGAAGCAACGTGGCCTGTGCATTTTCTTTGTAACAAAAATAATCACTGATCTGATAAATATTTGCTATCAGTGTAAGATAAGCCCCGACGGATACTGAGTGGCAAGGGGCTGGTGCATTTGTTAAAGAAACAGGAAGTAATCAGGGGGAAGGGATGGGCACGCTTCACTGAGCAAATTACATTTTCCAGCCAACGCTGGGGCCTATCAAATATCGCTGCGTGGAAGAGCATGCACATCGTGCGCGCTGGCCATCCTGGCAAAGAGCAGACCGTTCCCTCCAGGATTTATTTATGGCTAAATCAATTGTACCTTAAAGGGATAGTTTTTCAAATACTTTTGCTCTTGCAGGCGGCTCAGGCAGCAGCAGACACCCTGAAACCAGAGAAGCAAGGTGGCTTAAGGTCTTCCAAATCCAGGTCATGGATCACGCTAGTCTCCTTTCTCCCGTGTCCCCGCTGCTGCACAACTGCCTGCCTTGGGATTTCTGATCATTGAGGATCCAGGGTCAGGACAAGGTTGAGGCAGTCCTCTGAGTCATGACAATGCTTCTTGCTTCAGGTGACAAAGTTCTTTCCGTTCCTGATCTTTTATTCTGTGCTTCGGAGGGATTCATAAAATTACACACTGTTGTCTCCATTGTTGGTGTTTTAAGACTTTTGAGTCAAGGCAGGTCCCTTGGGGGACAGAAATCATGGATTCCCGAAAGGTGCTTGTAAAACAAAACTACATTTTCACCTGTGCCAGTGTCACACACACACACACACACACACACACCCAGAGGGATAAAAAAAAAAGAAGAAGAAGAAGAAGAAGAAGAAGAAGAAGAAATATGCAATATGCAAAAGAGGCCTTGTGGCTTCTTGCTTTGCAGTGCCTGGCCCCAGAGCAGCGGCAAGCAGGCCGAGAGGCCGGCCCGAAAGGCGTGGGGCAGCGGGGCCTCCAGTAGAGCTGTGGGCAGCTGGGAAGCCGCAGAAGCTGCTGAGCCAGCCTGGCAGGCTGCAATCAGGAAGGACACGGCTTCCCAAGAGTGAAAGTTCTGGCTGACCAGGAATTCCTCAGTGCCATGCCGAGCCCTGGAAGGAGCAGCTGCAGCTGCAGATCAAAGGGGTTTGCGTGGGGACAGCATAAAAGGCAGTGCTGGTCAGATGCCGGAATTCTGTGCCATCTTGTCATCATCTTTTGTCAAGGAGCTTATACAAGGCCAAGGCAAGCTATGTGTTTTCTCCTTTGGTTTTGTGTGAAAGTGAAGCGGGCTGATGGCAGCTGCTAGTACCTATTTGAGAATTACAAGTAGTTTCTTGGTCTATAAGGATTAAGAAATTAGCATAACCTGAATCTGTCTGTGCTGGGAGAGTTTTCCTGGGCCTCACAATGGTATTAGCTGGACACACGTATGTGCCTATGTACGTGCCCAGGAGTCGCTAGCCACCCACCAGCCTCAGCAGGACACAGGCAGCGCGAGGGGCTGAAGAGGGGGAATGGGCTTACTTCCAGGTGAAGGAAGCATATTCCATTTTGAGTCTAACTGGAAGAAAGGAATTAGGCTTCTCCAGTAGAAGCACAGGAAAGAAGTGACTTGAGACAGCCCCGAATGCAGTTAGGACTCAGCCTCCTTACCTGTCCGCATCAGGATATGTCCATGGTGGGAATGGCCACCTTTGTGCAGTGCACAACCACAGCGTCCTTACATGGTGGGTCCGAAAATGGTCGTCATTCACCTCTTACCTGTGTTTGAGGATAGACCTTCTAGACATTTTATGGAAGAAATATTGTAAGATGAATGTAGAAACAGGGAAAGAAATGAAAAATTCTTTCATGCTGCTGGTATGCGGTAGTTGCCTCTCTTTTTGGCTACTATATTTGCATGTGCAGATCTCTGTGCATATCCTGCAAAGATATTTTTTTTCTTCTCCCCTAGAGAATAATTCACTCTTGTACCTATTTGTTCTTTTTGTCTCCCTAGACCCAGTGCCTGGAAGAGTGCTGGCACTTAAATCTATTGAATAAAAATCCCATGAGTCACAATGGAAAGAAAATCAGGGTAACTCAGTTATTTTGGACAAATATATTGTGCTCTTCCTGACATCCCTGCTTCCAGGGTCAGGTCACAAGTGTTTTGCCATATGTTCTGCTCTCTGTGCCATAACCAGTAAAACACTAGGGGCTTGGTCAAAGTCTTTCAAGAGAACCTTGAGATGTTAGGGATCACAGAGTTGTTTCTAAGAGGAAATGCCCTCTTCTTAAGTGACCACTTTAGAAGATCCTCAAGTGGTTTCCAGTAATAGAAGGCAACATTCATAGTTAAGTACAAGTCTCCAAAATTGACAGGTTGTCCTCAAGTATTTGTTTGCCTGGAAGCAGTTTTGCTTCAGTGGTTTGCATCTCTAATTGTTTAATGGAGAATGTAACGTTTAGGTCCAAAGAAAAAACAAGAAATATCCATGTTGCATTGTTGGGTTTAGTAAATGCATAATTAGAATTTAAATCAGCATTTTAGGTTTGATGACAGCTATTTCTAGACAGGCCTGATTAGAAGGCATGAGGGATTTGGAATGCTTCCTTTTGGGCAACACAATTTTTCTCTGGTGTGCCCTGCTGACCTGACCACATCCAAACCTATAACTTGATATATTCAATCAACAATTATTGGTTTTTATACCTGTTATATAAGAAATTTCATAGTAAGCCTTAGGTGCTGTGTTGGTCTACTTGAGAGACCATGTCTCTGAGCATCACTGTACTTTATATATTCCTATGGACGCTTTTGTCTGTATTAGATTATGGCTTCTGTGCTTACTTTAGAAGCTAACCCCATCATAAAATTGTACTGCACTCTAAGGACTATATTAGGATCCCAGAATGCAGATGTCTAGTAGACTACTGTATATTTAGGTCTGATTCTCAGAGGAGAGTTTGGGAATAAAATGATGGGTAGACACCCATTATATTTGCCTTTTATTGTTGTTCCATTTTTTTTCCCAACAGATATGTTTGGTATTTATTTTGTGGATTAAGTATTGAATAAAAATAGTCAGGACCTTTACCCTCATAGAGTTTACAATACAGCAGGGAAGGCAGACATCACACAAATAGTGTCAAGTATGAGGGGTGCTCCAATAAGGTAAGAATAAGGTCCTAAAAGCAAGTTACAAGGAAACCTAATTTCATGCTATGAATAGAGAATGTGACAGGTGAACTGACATATTTTGGGGTACTAACAATTTAGTGAAGACCTGAATTGGCTTCGAAAGGGAGAAAGATATGTTCCCTCCTTGAGAATGTGCCTTTCTAAATGAATCTCATGTTTTTGCCCAGTTCGTGGATGGAGATGCTCTGAAATTGGAGAAGGTAAGACTGTATACATGATTAGTGTTAGTCACAATTATCCATGCTCACTGGGCCACATCGTCATTTTCCTGAAGCCAGGGACATATGGTGGGAATGTTCTGATAGAGAAGACAGAAAGGGGTGTATGCTGGTAGGGCCAAAAAAAAGGAGGAGAAAATGTTCGCCTCTGCTTCTCCTTCTGGCTTGTGATGTTGGTGTGAGGTCTTGTGACCAGAGGCACTCCAGCTGTCTAGTGGGGGTGGGGGGAGGAGACTGCCAGGTGAGCTAATTAAATCAACATATCGATTAAACCATTGTTCTTTGAGTACTTTCTTACTTATGCCTGAAAGCATTCAAAAACCAGGCAAAAGGAAGCTAGGGAAGTTAAACAGGGCAGATTGTTCCAGACGGACATGAACAAAGGCCCAAAGGTGAAAGAGCATGTGGTCTAAGGATAGAAATAAATTTCGTGTAATGTAGGGTTCCTGTAGAGTGTTTGGCAATATGGTAAAAGTGGAAAATCCTGTCTGTTTTGAAATAACTGATGTTGGATGAATATATCCTCCTCCTTCTTTCAACATTTAGTCCCCTCCTCACCTTTACCTCCCTGCCACATTCCCTTTCTCCTCTTCTATCCCACTCCCCTTACTCTTCTTTCCCTTTATCTCTCACTTTTTCCTCTCCTCTTTTCCCTCTGAGCTCAGGAGAAATTAAGATAAATTTCTGGACAAAAACTAAGTGAGCTAAAGACCAGAATGACAAGCAAAGCTGCAGATGCTCTGAGCATATTTATCTGCATGAGGACCTGAAGCCTTTGGCATTGCCAGCTGGTGTGGCCAAGTGACAAGGTTTTGGACCTTTGCAGTGAACAGAGTTAGAAATGAGATATTGCGGAAAGCTAGGACCCTCACGGGCCACATAGGGAGGGGTTGGTGAGAAAAAATCGCCTCCTGGCTAATGCACATGACAGAGACACTTGTCTGTCCCAATGCATTTATAATCAGGCATGAGCTCTTCACACAAATTTGGAGATTAAATAACCCTATTTTGTTGTTATGAAAAATCTTGAGACAAGAAAGTAATTTCAAGTGGACTTCAATTGTCATGTCCAACGGCACTTAGTGGAATCCAGATTCATACTGAAAGGACAATCTCTCAATCCGGTGTCCTCCAAATCTAGAGTCTCATCAGTCAAATATAAATTCATAGTCCAAAGTATTGAACACACAAGTAATCGAGCCATTGTGCCTCCACAAGAACTTTAGGTGATAGAATCATTATAAAATACATAGAATTTTAAGAACATTTAAAAAATCAAGAGGGAGTGAAAAAACAAAGGAGAAACTCACGATAAATATTATCAAAAAAGTTGGAAAAATAATGAACAAAAGTCTATAAATTAAACAATACACTCATACAATGATAATATATTAATAAATGAGACTAGCAGCATATAAGACACACATAAAGAAAGAGGCTGAATGAATCAGAGCTGTGCTTTTCAACCTTCAACGTACCAGGCAATGACCTAGGGAATTTGTTAAATTCAGATCCCAATTCACTAGGTCTGGGGTGGGACTCAAAAGACTGCATTTCTAATAAGTTCTCAGGTGATGCCCACACTTTGAGGAGCAAGGGACTAGCAGATAGATTTGAAAAATGTGGCCCAGTGAGACAGAGATAGAAAATATCTCTAAGGGATGCTTGGGTGGCTCAGTCCATTGAGTGACTGACTCTTGATTTCAGCTTGGGCCATGATCTCAGGGTCAAAATTGAGCCCCAAGTGGGGGTCTGCATTTGGCAGGAAGTGTGCCTGAAATTCTCTCCCTTTCCCTCTGCCTGTCCCCCCGCTCTCTCTCTCTCTCTCTCTCAAATAAATAGATAAATCTTTATTTAAAAAAAACCTGAATAGCAAGAATAAGAACAGCAATATTTGAATATGAAGCAATATTTGAAAAGATAACAACAGAGAATGTTCCAGACCAAATGAAAGACATGAACTCACAGATTAAGGAAACCAGAGCCAAAGAAGGAAGGAAGGAACAGAGGGACAAAAATCTTACCTTGGAAAACTGCCTATTATTAAACAAAGGGAAGATCTTAAAATCAGCCAGAGGAAAAAAAAGTTTACCTATGAAACAACAAAAAAACAACCAATGATGAAATTAATGTTAGAATTCTCAACAGTACCAGTGAATGTGGAATAATATTTTTCAATGTGGAGAGAAAAAGAAAAAAACAGTCCTGTCCACCACCTATTGGAATTGTCATGCAGCCATGACCCTTCAAGAGGAAAAGACAAATTAAGTCATTTTCCAGACAAGCAGAAGCAGAGTTCATGACCAACTCTCACTCAGAGTATTCTAATGATTCTCAAAGAGTGGGCACCAGCAGCTTCAGCATCACCTGTGAATATGAGAGAAATTCAGCTGTTCCGGCTCCACCCTAAACCCTTGAGTTAGAAATGCCACAGTGTAGCTCAAGCTCTCCCAGTGATGATATGTGGCTCTGATTAGAGAAGCCTTGCTCTGGAGACTATGTGAATTAGGAGAGAAAATAATTCTGAGGGAAGGTCTGAGACATAAAATGGAATCTTGGTCAAATAATTTGATAAACTTTAGGTTAACCTAAACCCAATATTAACTAAGTAAAACAATAATAATATCAAATTTAGGGTCAAAAATAAGAAATTTAAAATATTGAACAAGAAAAGTTAGATAGGATGGGGTTATTGTAGTTCACATGTTCCTAAAGAAGGCAGAAATCAGATAAAATTTTTCTGACTATTACAGTAATAACAATTATTCAATGACATGATCAAGATGTTAGCCATATAATGCTACCTATGATATTCAGTTTAGAAATATTATAAATTACACTTTTCAAATGCTGTTAAGTGCATTACCTTATTTAATCTTCATAACAATCCTTTTAAATTAATAACCCATATATATTCTCCTTTAAATAGATGGGACAACTAAGGGACATTATAATGACCAAAATCTCATGTTTGGGGTGTGGCCGACATAGAATCCAAGGTTTTGGATTCTAGGCCTTCATTCAGCCTTTTTGCATTATCTCACCACTGCCTTTTTATCACTAATACAAATGTTATGTAAGCATGCTCTTCTGTGGAAAAATATATTCTTTGAAAAAGTTTCAGGGATGCCTGGGTGGCTCAGTGGTTTAGCACCTACCTTCAGCCCAGGGCATGGTCCTGGAGTACCAGGATCGAGTTCCACATCGGGCTTCCTGCATGGACCGTGCTTCTCCCTCTTCTTCTCTCTCTCCCTCTCTATGCCTCTCATGAATAAATAAATAAAATCTTAAAAAAAAAAAAAGAAAAAGTTTCAAAAACAATTTTTGTATCTTCTTTTATATAATACAAAGAGAAAAGGAGCTAATTCTTTTTTTAAAAAAACTTTTTTTTTATATTTCAATTGTAACAGAGCTCTGTTCTTTCTGTACATATGCTTAAATGATTTATGGCTTTGTTCTTCCCAGAGAAATAGACTCAGAAGAAGATAAAATGACAGCATTATTTTTTTTTCCAATGTGAAATCTAAGAAGACTTGGAAAAACTTCCTCATAATAATATTCTTTTAAAGATAAGATTGGTTCCTATCAGTCAAATAGAGTGGATAATAAAATGACAGAGTTAACCAAGTGCATCTGCTTTGGACTCTAAGACTAAGTGTTTCTTGAAGTGTCTTTCATGGATTCTGTAGAATAGCTGGTGATGATTACACTATAATGAAAGCACTGGCCCCTTTGCCTGCAAACCATTGCAGAGAATAAACAGCAGATCTTCCTTCCACAGAAACTAGAAATAATATCTGTCTGTGTCTAAGGTTGGCCGTTACCAGAGCCCCTTTGCCTTATACAGTGCTGTAGAATTTTCTAGAACCTTTATCTATAATTAGATTTACATTTTAAAACTAAAAGATCTTTTGATTTTAAAATTTACTCAGGGTCAAAACCTGGTGAGTCATTTATGGAATTTTTTCCCACAATAATTGAAGAAAATTTCCAATTGGAACAAATGCCAGGATGAATTTCTTGGCCTTCTGTAACACCTTTCATGTAAAGGTCTTCATGTGCATTGCAGACACAAGCTCATTAGCTTCCTGACAGCTTTGGGAGCCAGGTAAGTGTTATCAGATGTGGAAACTGAGGAGATTAAAATGCAGTGGATGCTGGTCCATCTTAGATTCAAATCAGGAGCTCAGCATCTTTCCTTGGAACACAGCTCTTTATTTTTACAGGACGTAATAATTACATGTTTTAGATTGCTCAGTATAGTTTGAAGTGACTCAAATATGGAAACATTCATTACATCCTTTGGGAGATGATTTTGATCTTGTGGATGGTTTTTTTCTGTCTAACTTGTTATATATATTTTGATTCAGTAAATCTCATTCCATCTACGAGAGTTCTTTTCCCCCTGGGGGAGGGACTTGTTTTTCTTTTTAGTCTCTCTCTTTTAGTTTAATCATTTTGAAACATATTCTTTTTAAAAAAAAAAAAATAAATGTTGTGGAATATCTACTACATGCTCATTTCTACAGTATATCTGATACGCAAAGATAAGTAAAGCATAGTCTTTTCTGCATTGGAAGGAGGCATGAGATTAATCTATAGATGGGAATTAAGGGATTAAAAGGTATGAATCTTGCTTGAAGTACACCATAGAAGAACTTTTTCCAGCAGAGAGGGACTGGTAGGGTGAATTTCATTATATCATTATGCCTTTGCCATAAGGGGAAGGGGGAGGTGATCTCATTGCCCTGGACTTTGGCAGATGTTTAGAGTAACAACAATAAAATAGCTTCAAGGCTGTCACAGAATGGAGGACATGAACCCAAGCCTCCAAATGACTTGAGTTCTTGGGGAGAGCTTTCACTGCTGGGTAAAGAAAGGAAAAACAGGAAGAGAGAGAGAGAGAAAAAAAAAAAACTTTGAGAGAAGTGGTAAATGAACACCCTTACGGGTCAATCTTGGCTGCTGGTGTACTGTTTGTCTAAGTCTATAAGACGTGTATACAGCAGCATTAGTGGAGTCAAACATTTATTTATTCACTAAATGTTTATGTGGATCAATTCTGTCTCATGAAGCTTACATTTTCCTGAGGGGGGATAGGAAATAAATAATGAGACAAGATGCATTAAGTTAGTCGTAATTGCTATGCATTGAATATTCGTGTCCCCTCAGAATTTATATGTTGAAGTCTAATGCCCAATGTCCCGGTATTAAGAGGTGCGGCCCTTGGGAGGTGCTTCAGTCACGAGAGTGAAACCCTCCCGAAGAGGATTAGTGCCTTACTAAAGAGCCCCCAGAATGCTCTCTTTTATCCTTCTGCCACATGAGGTTACAGAGACAATATGGCCATCTGTGAGCAAGCAGGTCTCTCTGGAACTATGAGAAATAAGTATTTGTTGTTTACAAACCACCCAGTTTCAGTATTTTGTTCTAGTAGCCTGACCTAAGACGATTGCTATGAAGAAAATAAAATAAGATGCTGTGATAGTGATTTGAAGAGATTTATTTTAGATAAGACAGGACTGGTCTTTTTATCTTAGACGTAAATAATAAGGAGATAGCTTATATAAGGTCCCAGAGAAGCAGCATTGCAGAAAGGACAACAGTTTCTGGAAAGACTCTAAAATGGGAACACATTTAATATTTTTAAGCAATGGAAAGAAGTGGCACTACAGCTGGAATGAAGTGATGGGGGAGTAGTACGATGTAGTGGGGCTCAAACAGTATAGGGACTAGACTAGTAAAATGCTTGAAAAATATTCTAAGTCTGGTAGAAATCTGTTGAGGTATTGTAAACAAGGGGATGACATGAGTTTCAAGTGACCTGATTTGAAAAAGAAAAGATCCTTATAAATGTCGTATGCAGAATAAATGATTATAAAGAAGCAAGTGTAGAGGGACACCTGGGTGGCTCAGCGGTTGAGCATCTGCCTTCAGCTCAGGGCATGATCCTGGGACTCCAGGATTGGGCTCCCTGCACAGAGCCTGCCTCTCTCTCTGTGTGTCTCTCATGAATAAATAATTTTTTTTTTAAAGAGGCAAGCATAGAAATTGAGAAACTAGTAGGTGGTAAAGCAATTTAGGCAAGGGCTGAAGACATCTGGATCAAGTGATGGGGAGAAGTGGACATATTTGGGTGGTACCACTGACAGTTTGCTTATATCATGCCTTAGTGTATATTAAGACAAGGCACCATTTGCCAAATAAAAACAAAATTTAAGTTAGAATTTTATTATACAAACAGAACTATTTTGGGGGCTGCATGGGATCTAGTCTAACTTTTTAATAATCCAAGTGGGTAACAGTTCTGGCTGAGGCATATACATACCCAGTCACAGACTCTATGGATACCAGGAGTATCCCCTCTCAGGCACCCCAGCCCCGAAGCAAGCAATTACACAGATCTAGAGTTGTGGGTATGTATATGTGGGTTGGGAGATGGGATTCAAATTCTCCGGAATTCTACTGGGACTGGGTTTAGCTGCCTGAACACAGATGTTTCAGTGAATGTGTGTATGTACATGGTGTTGTGTACCCATGTGTGGTTATGGAGGAGGAAGCTCGGTTGTGCTCCTCTAGCAGAGGAGAGTTATGTGTTACTGTGAAGGTTTACTCAGAGAAGGAGAGCTGCTCTGATGCCAATGATTCTTGAGCTGATATTTGAAAGATAACTCTGGTATGTAGCTCTAATAGGTCCAACTGTGGCTCCCCAAAAGATATGTCACAGGTACTAGGGGTGAACATAATCTTATTACAAAAAAGTCTTTGCAGATATAACTTTGTTAAGGATCATGAAATGAGATCATCCTGGATTCACCAGATGAGCCCTAAATTCAATAAGAATTGATGCTGTAAGAAGACAAGAAGACACAGAAATAGGAAAAACACAGAAAATGGAGGTGAAAGGCCAGGCAAAATGGAGATGAGAGGCAGAGTTTGGGGTTATGAAGCCATTAGGTAAAGATGGCCAAGGATTTCCTGGAACCACCAGAAGTTAGAAGCAGCCAAGAATTCTCCTTTGGATGCTCCAGAAGGCCTTACCATCACCTTGACCTTAGATCTCTGGACTCCAACTGCAGGATAATAGGTTTCATCTATTGTAAGCCACCATGTTTGTGGTAATTTATTATGTCACCCCTAAGACATGAATAGAAGAGGTGAAGGGGGTGGAGAGATAATGAGAGTTTACTACACAGAGGACGGACATATAAACAAAAGTTCTGTGGTGGGATTGAACACAGTGTTGTTTAGGAACAGCATAGTGACTGTGGCTGGTGCCAGTGAAGACAGAGCTAGAGCAGTAGACAGGAGCAGAGAATTCTCAACTTTGAAGGTTTGTTAAACACAACGATCTTTATTCTAAGGGCAGTGGGGAGCCAATGAAGTGTTTTAAGTAAGAAATAACAAGATCATGCTTGCTTTTTAGCATATCACTTTGGCTTTATCATGGAGAATGAGTTGGAGGGAGCCAAGAGTAGCTATAATGAAACTGGATATAAAACTATTGATTGCTATAGCCCAAAGTCATGACATTAAAATCCAGGAGAAATAAAAGAGTTATTTGGAAGAAAAAAATCTATAGGACTTTACTACTCTTAGGATATGGTGAGTGAAGGTAATGAGACTGAAGTATCAAGAAAGTTCTTTTTAGGAATGATTAGGGATACCTGTGACAGTAAAGCCACCGTATTTCTTGGGAAATGTGATGGATAATTTTATGTATCAGCTTGACTGGACTAAGGGATGTCCAGATAGCTGGTAAAACATTTCTGGGGGTGTCTGCGAGGCTGTTTCTGGAAGAGAGTCACATTTGAATTTGTAGACTGAGTGAAGATGATTGTTCTCATTATTGTGAATGGGTGTCATCTAACACACTGAAGGCCTGACTAGAACAACAACAAAAACAACAAACTGAGGACAAGTAAGTTTTGCCCTCTCTGCTTGAACTGCGACATCCATCTTCTCCTGATGTAGGACATCAGTACTCCTGGTTCTCAGGCCTTCCGGTTTGAACTGGAATTACACCACCAGTTTTCCTAGGCCTCCAGCTTGTAGAAAAGAGCATGGAACTTCTCAGCCTCATAATTACATGAGCCAATCCTTCACGATAGATTTCTTTCTGTATGTCTACATATATTCTGTAGGCTCTGTTTCTCTAGAAAGCCCTGACCAACTCAGAAAAGGTTATGAGTTCAAGTGGGCATTGGGGGTTTGTGGTCTTTAAGATATCCAAGCAAAGCCAGAAGATGAGCAGTTGGATCTGAGAGACTGGGCATCAGAGGAAAGATCTGAGCTCTAGGCATAAATTTAAACTTTTTTGGATATAAGTGGTCACAGAAGTACATGTGGATGATACTTCTTGGGAAAGAATCAAGAAAAAAATAGCATTGAAAAAACCATAATATTTAATGGCTGGCAGGACAGTGGCATCCAGAGAGGCATGAGAAAAGCCAAGATTGTTGAGTCATGAAAACATAGTGAGGAGAGAATTTCAGAAAAGAGGTAGTGTTCAGAATTATGGACATAAGGTAAGATGACAACCCTTACTAATGTGGAGCTCTCTGGTAACCCCAACAAGAACTGTTTCAATGAGGTGATTGGGGTGGGAGGGGAGTTAGGGTCCTTTAGGACCTATCTATATCTATGATGTTAAGGGTTTTGGCATGTTTTAGTTAAAATAAGTTATTACTTACAATATGGAGCCAATCCAATGACAACTTTAAGGAAATGATGAGTGAGCATAGAAATGTCAAGGCCCCTTGCTCCCCACCTTTTCTTACCACCATTCCTTCCAAAGATAAAACCACAAGCTTCTCATTGCTCCAGTGGCTAATACCACAACTCTGCTTGCAAGAATGTTATTCT